>NC_056057.1:68338426-68642957 GCF_016772045.2 Ovis aries | reverse complement strand
GAGGGATGGGGTGGGGAGGGAGGTGGGAGGGGGTTCATGATGGAGGGACACATGTGCATCTGTGGCTGATTCACGTCGATGTGTGGCAAAACCCACCACAACACTGTAAAGTAATTAGCCTCCTATTAAAATAAAAAAAAAAAGAATCAGACACAACTGAGCACACATGCACTCTGCAGTCAGTATACATGTCTGTGTGTATACATATTATATATGTATATATATGAGCACACATGCACTCTGCAGTCACTATACGTGTCTGTGTGTATACATATATGCATACACATATGTATATATATGAGCACACATGCACTCTGTGGTCACTATACATGTCTGTGTATATACATATATGTATACACATATGTATATATATGAGCACACATGCACTCTGCAGTCACTATACATGTTTGTGTGTATACATATATGTATACACATGTGTATATATAAGCACACATGCACTCTGCGGTCACTATACGTGTCTCTGTGTATACATATATGTATGTATATATATGAGCACACATGCACTCTGCAGTCACTATACGTGTCTGTGTGTATACATATATATGTATATATATAAGTACACATGCAGTCTGCAGTCACTATACATGTCTGTGTGTATACATATATATAGGTATATATATATAGGTAGTTCATAAAAGTGGCTTCCCAGGTGCTGCTAGTAGTAAAGAACCCACCTGCCAATGCAGGGGGCAAAAGAGATGCGGGTTCGATCTCTGGGTTGGGAGGATTGCCTGGAGAAGGGCATGACAACCCACTCCAGTACTCTTGCCTGGAGAATCCTGTGGAGCGAGGAGCCTCGCTGGCTACAGTCCATAGGGTTGCAGAGTCGGACACGACTGAAGCAACTTAGCAGGCAGACATGGGTAGTAATATAACCACGTCCAAAGCAGACTCCTCAATGTTCAGTCCATATCTGCTAACCTAGCAGTGACGATGTTTGCCTTGGTTTTTGCTTTTTAATGACTCACACACTTCCTTGCCCTGTGTCAGGGTGACAAATCCTTCCCTGTTGTTTTCATTAATCATTCCACTGGTTGAGTGACTCAGACTGTCAAAACAGCAGACAATTATAGGATTATTTTATGGAAAACGAACAGCGAAACATTATAATGAAATTTCAATTATTTTCATTCTCCTTGCTGAGACACATTTCTTTCTTTATGTTTCAAGATCAGATTTGTTTATTCTTTCTGAACCATTTATTTCTCGATTTAACAATTCTCTGACCACTGCGAGCACTTTAAAAGATAACCAGACAATAAATCAAGCGAAAATTCCCTGATGCTGGGAAAGACTGAGGGCAGGAGGAGAAGGGGACGACGACAGAGGATGAGATGGTTGGATGGCATCACCGACTCAATGGACATGGGTTTGAGTGGACAGGGAGGCCTGGCATGCTGCAGTCCATGGGGTCGCAAAGAGTCGGACACGACTGAGCGATTAAACTGAACCAATTTGATTTTACCCAGTTTTCCCTTTTCTAGATATGATTTTAAATAGAAGCCCAGACTCTGTGGGGAGAAATTAGGTGTGGTTGTCTTATGGATCAGAAATGGACTATACGGCCCCTTAGGACTTATAGTTATGATCCTGTAATTTTATGAACTCTTGCCTCTTTTGTTCTGAGTTCTACCCATAACAACAAATAAAGCAACGACAACCACAATTATCAGCCCTGTGGTTTCTCTGTTCTCTGGCTGGGCTTCACCAATATGGGCAGCAGCTGGCCAAGGAAGTTCCTGAAATCTATGAGTTAACACTAACCTTCTACTTTCGGATCAGACCCTGGCCTCATAAAAGCTCGGAACAGCATCAAAGCAATTATAAAAGGAAAGAGGAAAAGTGTGGCCAGAAACTATCCAAACACGTACTCTTTTAGAATTCAGCCGTGACCTTCAAATGAGGAACTCAGTCAGATAAATATATTTAACCATCATAATAATTCAAACTCGATCAGCAATCAACATGTCAGGACTTTAGTCTGCCCCTAGTAATTACTCCTTTCCAATATTTAAAGAAGTTGCGATTTCCAGCACTGTCCTGATATGGTTTCTTTCCTCCACAGAGACCATATTTTGAGCTCACCCCTGGCAAGAAGGGCCAGAGATATTAGTGTATGTTTGTTTGTGCTTGTATTTGTCAGAGCTTGAAGAAGCAACAAACCTAGACTTTTCCTCTGACATCAGAAGGCTCTCCGAATTCAGCTCTCAATCTTTTATTTCTCCCACAAGAGAAAAAGGTCTCAACATTACAGCTGAACAGTGGTTTTGAATCTTCGGTCTGCAATCTTTCTGAGTTCTTAAATGATATTTGGAACAGCCTAATGGAAATCATGTTAGGAGCATACTGTACTCGTAAAAATAGTCTAGAGAGAATGTAATGCTTGGTTAATTATCCAGATGTGTAAAAGCACAATGCAATTGGACTTAGAGAAACTTGTAATTGTGTATTCCGTCTGAATCTCTCCCTTCTTACATGTTTCAACAACATTCACAGCAGACTTACTGCAGCCCTGCCACCCGCTTACTTTTAAGGAAGGAAAAAAATTATATCTAAAAATCAAGTTTCAATCAGCTCCTCCAGAAGAAAAAAAAAAACCATGTCAGAGAATAATACTTTAATGGAAACAATGTCCTCTGACAGAAACTTCACATATGTTAGCAGTTACTATGGTGTAAGCTATTCTCCGTCGTCTACATTTCTTACTAAAGTAGACGCCGTTATATTCATTCTCTGACTTGCTTCTAAGTATACCTTTATGGTAAAACTTACAGAAACTTTATCAGTGATAATGAGTAATGGCTCTCAGATCTGGTTACCAAGTGTCACTATTTACTGTCCCTAGCCCCTTACCTCTGCTTGGAAGTGGAAAAAGGCAGTCGTCAGCTTCAGCAATGACACAATGAGGATGGTCAGGGTCATAACGCCCTTTTCCCTGCTCTGTCACCAAGTCCCCAGCCACACCAGGTGGGATGAACGTACCTAAAGAATTCACTTCAGGGCTGGTGAGAACCCTTCCATGCTCAGGAGAAAAACAGGTGAGCTCTCCTTGTGGACAGAGTCACACCAGTTTCATTTCATCTAGCTGTCCCCAAGTACAGATTGTGGTGGAGCTACTCCCAAGTATGAGGGTGATCAAAGTGAACATGCCTTTAAGAGGGGGACATGCCTTGAAGAGAATTTTGCCACCAAAAAAAAAAAAATTGGTGAAAAGCCTAAGCTGCATGGAGTCACACAGGACACAGCAGTCAAGAGGACCGGATTAAGCTAGGACAACCTTGACTTCATCTAGCCTTGGGACAAAATCTTACTTCACTCAGCACCATTTTTCTACTGAAGAGAGAAGAGGGGTAGCCTTAACACAGCTAGTTCAGAAAATTAATGAATGGGGTAAACTAGCACTTCGGTTTCTACACAATAGATTGTGGTAATCTCTACAACTTCCTAGACATTGCTAGACCATGCATCATCTAATTTCAAGACCACACTGCTGTGATTAAAAAAGGGGGGGGGCTTCTAATATGGTTTTATCTAAATAGCTATTTCTCTTGACTATGGGCTTAAAAAGAAATGCAGAATCTACAGGGCTAGACATAAGAAAAACACTTTGATCTGTATCCAACTTTTAGTCACATAAATTTATGAAAAAGTATCTACTGCCTTCCAAATGATATGTTTCTATTCGTTTTGAGATGATGCTTCTTTGAAAAATAATTCCATTAGTGACTAAAATTAGTGAAAAAGATGCACCTTACCTCCCCCTAACTCTGACCTCGGTGCTGATTTTAGAGAAATTCAAACCCAGCTTGAAGCCAGGTGATTTGATCAGAGGAGTAAACACTTTTGTTTAGAGACTGTAGTTAATTCAACTTTTAAATAAAGAGCATGAACATACTGGACCACAGTCAACAAACTGAATCCTTCATTTGCTCACTGTAGATAGAACTCAGAAGGCTAAAGCTGTGCATAATAGATTTAATTTAGTATTTCCGGTCCTCAGCCAACACATCTCCTCCAATCAGGTATTATTTGTGTCGACATCCTGCTTGGTCCAGCATGGTAGCTCACTTCAGACAAAGTTTATAATTACTTCTCATTTACTCGTATTCTTTTCCATGTAACTAAAGAATCAGTAAATATGTGCTGATTTGACTTAGATATGCTATCCAAAAGCCTGAGGCCCAATTTGCAACCATTTCCATATGCCCCCATTCAATTCTTCAGGTTGCGGCTTAAACCTTGACTTTTCTAATATTAAACACATTAAATAGTCAAAATCCGTTTTCAATTCTAAAAGAAAATATTGGCAAGTCAGAAGAACATAACTGAAAATAGACATCTGTCATGAGCTCAAGAGTTAAAGCAGCTCAAATGTTATCTAATAAAATTCAGCAAGTTCCATGCTTTGAGAAATAATTACATTCCAAGGACCTCAAGCCTTTAGATCACTTGAAACCTCCATTTACCCCATAAAACTTTATGATCAAAGCCAAGCCTTTATGATTAAAATGAAGTCTTGACCAGAAATCCAAGAAACTGGGAACTTCTTTACTGTGTGTATAAGGTTAGTAACCCTTAGCGGAGAAGGCAATGGCAACCCACTCCAGTACTCTTGCCTGGAAAATCCCATGGGCAGAGGAGCCTGGTAGGCTGCAGCCCATGGGGTGGCTAAGAGTCGGGGTCGCTAAGAGTAGGAGAGACTGAGCGACTTCACTTTCACTTTTCACTTTCATGCATTGGAGAAGGAAATGGCAACCACTCCAGTGTTCTTGCCTGGAGAATCCCAGGGACAGAGGAACCTGGTGGGCTGCCATCTATGGGGTCGCAGAGAGTCGGACACGACTAAGGCAACTTAGCAGCAGCAGCAGCAGTAACGCTTAGAGACTGCACAAAATTTAGAAAGGATGTTTGATTCCCTTGTACAGACAAATCTATTCTGTGGGAATAGGTGGGTTCCGGAGAAGTGCAGTTTGAGAGGAGAGTGCAGCCAGGCTCCAGAAAGCATCTCTATGAAGGGGGTTATAACCCTTAGCTTGTCCCTTGACCACAGTCCTTGGGTTCTGGAGTCCAGCTGCTGAGGTTCTAATTCTGGGCTGGATGAGCTTGTAACCTCTCCAAGCCTCATTTATCTCAGCTGTAAAATGGGTATATGATAACAGCACTAGCTTCATAAGGCAGTTGTGAGGATTAAATAAGGAAATGCATGAAACTGTGCTCAGCATCATACCTGTCATATGATCCACTCTCAATAAATATTCTCAAATAAGATCTACAAATAAAACAAAGTGACTAAACACTCTAGAAGGTCCCCTTTGTTGCTTAGTCACTCAGTTGTGTCCAACTCTTCTGTGTGCCCGCCAGGCTCCTCTGTTCTTGGAATTTCCCACAAGAATACTGGAATGGGTTGCAATTTCCTTCTCCAGAAGGTCCCTTTCTACCTACCAAATTCAAGGATTTCAAGGCTGGGCTAAGACAAAGGTGTGGCTTTCATAAACAAGTATAAACCTATCACTTGGATAGTTCTCCCAGCCTGCCCCTTTACAAGCGTGTCAGTGCTTGAAATTCCCCTATTACGAGTATCCTTCTACGGCTTAGGCTCTATCCTCTATTCAAAGACAAGTATATTGGGAAGAGGCTTCCCTGGTGGCTCTGTGATAAAGAATCTGCCAACAATGCAGGAGACGTGAGTTCAATCCCTGGGTCAGGAAGATCCCCTGGAGAAGGGCATGGCAATCCACTTCAGTACTCTTGCCTCGGGAATCCCATGGACAGAGAAGCCTGGTGAATTGTAGTCTATAGCATCACACAGAGTCGGACACAACTGAAGGGACTAAGCAGCAGCAGCAGCGTGCTGGGAGTATGCTTAATCTAATTTTCTGTAACGGACAGTGAGTTGGTAACAAGTCAGAACTAGGGAGAGAAACAGAATAATCATCATAGGGACGGAAGAAGCACGGAAGAACCAGGACCAAACACCATACAGCCAAGGAAAGGAAGGCTGAGAGTGGGAGTTAGGGCACTGTACAGGGAGAGAAGAACCATGAAAGGGAGACCAAAAAAAGCCAAAGAGTAGTGTCATTGATATTTTTATCTGGCAAATGCCTTGCTTGAAGCCACTCTATAACATCCATTAAACACTGTGCCTAGTATTGTATGAAACAAATTAGGCAAACCTGGGTCTTGACTCCTGGGATCCTGTCCCTCTGAACCCATTGGACCATGATGATTTCAATGAAGAAATCAGACTCTGTGAACCCAGCAGGATTTTGCTCATGTGGATGAAGATAAAGTATCCTATTAAGCTTGCTACTTTTTAAATAGCTTCAAAGTTTTGCCTCAAATAAACCCTGGTTGCAAACTGCTTCTAGGGAAAGCAGCCCCCCTCCTGCTGATCAAAAAGAGATGATCAGGTTTTTCAAATGCCATTCACAAGCACCCATTCAAATCTCACCCATTAGCACAACCGCCCCTACGCACTGGATCTTTTCCATGAGTGGACTGAAAACCACGGGAACAGAGCACAGTGGACGGACCCCTCACTCCTGCCACCTCCCTGCCTTCATGCACCAGGGCTATTTTACTTTAATTTCTAGCTGGGCCCACGTACATTTGAGCGGATTCTAAAGAGTGTCTGAACCTCATGAAAAAGAGCAATCTCACTAATAGTTACTGGCTCAGAAAGGATAACACTTATGAAGAAAGTTAATTATGTGAATTAAATGCAGCTTGTTTCTCTTTTTGAAGTACATTTTTTTCATGCCTCGAGGAGGGTGATTTACAGACACATTTGTCTCTCTTTAGAGAAAATTAATTCCAGTTGGTGTTCCGGGCAGAAGCAGAGAGAAGGGAAGGAGACAAAGCAATTCTTCCTTCTCCACTGCTTCAAATGCGGGTCCCCACCACACTTTGTTGTGGCCTCGCCATGGTCCACACGGCAGGGGCGAGGGCCCTCGGTTGGTCCACACACATTTTGCTACTATCCAAAGCTGCTAAGGTCCACCATCATCTTCTCATGAAGTGAACAACTTCTTTTACAGATTTCAAAATAAGAGGGGAGACAATGCCACACCCCCAAAACAAGTGAGCAGAGCTCTTCAAACATCTCAGCCCCTGCTTACATGCATTAGGCCATATGCTTTGGAGCAATAATATATTAACCCAACTTTTCAACATGAATGGTAGTAATAGTCATCATGTGTTGGGTACTCTCTATAGCCAGTTACTCTGTTAAATATTTGAGGAGGATTATCTAATTAAATGCTCAAACCAACCCTATACAGAAGGTACTGTTATTACTTCCAGACTCCTTTACAACAAATTCAGGGCGCTGAACAGCTGCTCAAGTCGCTTAGAGCAACAGGCTACTCTCATTCACAGCGCACAAAAGTAGAAGATATTTATTTGCAATAGGCTTCCCTGGTGGCTCAGATGGTAAAGAATCCACCTGTGGGAGACCCAGGTTTGATCCCTGGGTTGGGAAGATCCCCTGGAGAAGGGAATGGATATCTACTCCAGTATTCTTGCCTGGAGAATTTCATGGACAGAGGAGCCTGGTGGGCTACAGTCCAAAGAGTCGCAAAGAGTGAGACATGACTGAGCAACAAACACTTTCACGTTTGCAATGAGAAGCAGAAAACCATTTCTGAGTTTATGCATTTATTTTCCAAGAACAGTTCTACAAATCTAGCAGCATTATTTTCAACCTCTCCCAAAAGTATGAAGAAATTACGAGTTCACAAGAGAAAAGATTCCCCTATTACAACATTTTTTTTGGCGGTGGACACAGGGAGGGTGGCGTTGGTATTATGTTAAAACTGCATTTATATACAGATGCTTTAAGGGTATGTCTAAGGTAACTACGGTTAAACATCCAGTAAAGCAAAATATCCCTGGAAGTGATCTAATTTAAAAACCAACCCTTCTGATAGTAAGATGAAATGCAGAGGCCCAGAGAAGTTAAAGAAATTGTCTGGAATCATACAGAGAGAGACAAAGCCAGTGATGAACCTCAGGTCTCCTAATTATTAATGCAGAATTCCTTCCACTTCTCCATCCTTCCTCCTAGCCTTAACAGAAGACCAGATGGAACAAACTAAAGAGAAACACCACGTTCTGCAAATAATAAACCATCAGGCACTACTGAGTGCTCTTCCTTCTAGAAAAAGGTGTGTCCCTGATCTAACATCTCCTGCATGGTTCTTACAGAGATGCCGCTGCCTGGCAAGGGCATCTCCACCCTAGCCCCTGCCTGCCCTCATTCCCATCTTCCTTCATCACTTTGAAGGCACAGGTTTCTTTAAAAGTATTCATCCTGGCAGCAGAGAATGTAAAAAGAAAACTGTCCTTTCCTGCACACATTCAGAAATTACATGCATGAAACCACCAGACTGACATGAAGTAGACAAGTCAAGTTTTTTGTTGAAAATTTGGCAGCTTTGCTGAAAAGTTCAACATCACGGTTAACAACATTGTCACATTATTCACAAGACAAGGAATTACACTCTAAGCAGATCATTCTGCTGACTGGGTGTTTTCCAAGGTTGCTACCAAAATGACAGGGATGTCGCCTCCTTCTTCCTTCCCATGCTGCTTCTGAAATGGGTTAAAAGGGAAGAAACAGCAGGGAATTACTGGTAGAGGTCCTAAAAAATCCTAAAGGTATCGGTCTTTTAAAAAGACTTAAGTGTAACAAGCTAAATAGTCAGGATATCCTTTCTAGACAGTTTAGAAAAAGGAGAAAGAAGGTGAAGAGAGGGAAGATCCTAGTTCCATTAACTTGCCATTCCCTTGGAAAAGCTGAGACCACTTTCCACTTTGACACCCTTACAATGGAAACCTGTGGTCTGTGCTTGCATCCTTCCAGCCCTCCCTCTGGTATCATCACTCAGATCTTCCTCTGGAGACCGCTCATCTCCCATTCTCAAGCTTGCGGCTCAGGTGTAAAGGCTTCAAGATGATTCGCTGCTTCCTAGGGCATTGCAGTGGGCCTTAGGCACCATTCTGGTCAATCTGTATACTCCATCCCCCTGACCCCTAGAATGGGCATGGGCTCCAAATGGACAACGGGATTTAGAAATGTGGTGGAATTCTGACGAGGGAGAAGTTTAGCCTGTAGGCTATCTCTAGAGCTCTGGAGTGGATTGGAGAGGCGAGGGCACGGGTGAAAAGAACTTACCTGAGGATGAAACCAGACATGGGCAAAGCCAAACGACTAGATCAAGAGAATGTGATACAAAATCCTGATGATAAAGTTTGAGCACCCAGATCCAGCCATGCCTGATGCCAACAAGTCAATCCCCTGTTTTACTTAAGCCACTTTGAATAGGGTTTTTGTCACTTGTAAGCAGAAGAGCCTTGACTAATACATCCATATTCATCCTTCAAAATCCAGTTTAATTCTTGCCTCCTCTGTCTGACTTTTCCTGCGGACCACACCTTGTAGCTCTTTGCTCACCTTAAGCTACTTGTCTTTACAGCTACTTTCCTAATTGTACTTTTCATTCTGTGTTGTATTTATTATTAGACTCTCAGATTTATGGCAGAATTAATATCTTATTCATCACTGAATTTTTAATACTTATCCAAAGCCTCAGACATAGTAGGGAATGATTTGAGAATTTTTTATATGGATTGAATTAATATTAATGTGTGTGTACACACTGAATGGATAAAGCACAGGTATCATAATATATTCCAGTCCTGATGATGTTGGAAGCACACAAGAAAACATGATTTCAACTTACCTCCCCAGTGACATAAAAGTCATTGTCTCTATAGTCAGAGAACAACTCGAAAAACTGAATTAATGCACTGAAAAAGAAAAGCAACAATAAAAATTACATGGAATCATACTATACTCCCCAGTTTCACCCTCAGACAAGAGGTTTCGCATTGAATTAAGAAACCATTATGCTATAAGCTTCTGGAGGTATCGTTTTCAAAGTCTCATGAGTGTATGACACTCCATACTCTGTGGATGGTTAGAAAAATACTTGTAGGCTTGCTCTGTGATACTCAGAAGTTCATACAAGTGAACATCAACACTCTGGAAAGGTTTCTAAATCCCTGGGTTACCAACTTGAATCACTTGCCTGTTGAGGGGACCCTTGAGCAAAGTGCCCCAGGCTTTCACCTCTCATTTAGCAATTTGCGGAGTTTGCTCTACAAACATTATAGTCCCACTAACCCCAGTTTGTGGGGAGGCAATGGGAACCTCAGTTGCTTACCAACCTCTCTCTGTGGGGAACACTGAACACTTCTATATTCTAATGGGGCCCTTAGAATTTCAGTGCTTTAATAACCAAAGAACAGAAAAACTGTAAACTGACTGGTTGTGTATGTGTTCAGTCACTCAAGTGTGCTTGACTCTTTGCAGCCCCATGGAGTGTAGCCTGTCAGGCTGCTCTGGCCATGGAGTTTTCCAGGCAAGAATACTGGAGTGGGTTTCCATTTCCTACTCCAGGGGATCTTCCTGACCCAGGGATCGAACCCATGTCTCTTGTGTCTGCTACAATTGCAGGTAGATTCTTTACCGCTAAGCCACCTGGGAAGCCCCCTAAAATGACTATAGTCTAAAGGAAAATCACCAAATGCCCACAGATATGGAAGTAAATGCAAAGTGGCCTCTGGGCTCAAAATATCCACATTTACTAAAGATTGCCAACAGCCACTTTGGTATGCTGAAATAGATTTAAACAGACTCAAGAAATTATTTCATAACAAGCAAGAAAAGGGTGGATTATTAAACGATTCTCTACTTGAACAGAATCTTTCATAAAGGAGACAAAAACTTGTGAAACTCCGAAGCCTTATGAATGTCTTGACCTACATTGCAATGCCTGAGAAGCTGGGCAGGGTTTTTGTTCCAGTTTCCTGCTGAGGGACTAAAAGCCGTGAACTAGCCAGTGAAGATAAAAGGCAAGGAGGCCCTGCAAAACCAGGAGCAGAAAGTTCAAGGGTTACAGAGAGGCAAAACTGGGTCATTGCAATCGCCACAATCCTGGCAATAACTTAATTTTCAAAGGCTCCATTAAGAACCCAGCATCGGAACCTCTCTGGTGGTCCAGTGGTTAGCGCTTCACCTTCCAGTGCAAGGGGTGAGGGTTCGATCCCTGTCAGGAACCTATGATCCCACACACCTTACAGCCAAAAAACCAAAACATAAAACAGAACCAATACTGTAACAAATTCATAAAGACTTTAAAAATGGTCCACATAAAAATAATCTTGAAAAAAAAAAAGCCAACATTAAACTCTACTGTAGAGTTTCAGTGTATTTATTTATTATTTATAGTAACTGAAATCTTTGTAGCAACTAAATCTGGAAAGTGCATTACATAGCCTCCATGTTTGTGCTGGCAATACGCTGCCTTTAGAGCTAAGATAAAAATAGGAGTTTATTCTCCACCCTTGCCTCTTTAACCTTCAGGCTAAAAATTACTTCTCTTTCTCTCTTCCTGCTAGTTGGAATGGCAATAGGCAATTTAATATAGTAAATCTCAATTAAGCCTTGTGCTTTAGCTTAAAACTTATTTCCTTAAAGAATTTGTTGGAGAGTTGTTGGGGTTGCCAGATTTAGCAAATAAAATACCAGATGTCTAACTAAATTTGAATTTCAGATAAACAACAAATAATACTTGAGTATAAGTCTGTCCCAAATATTGCATAGGACATACTTAGATTAAAAAATTATTCACTGTTTATCTGAAATTCAAATTTAACTGGCATTCTGTATTTTATCTGATAATCTTAGTTGAAGGAGATAATCTCCCAGCTTACTTCTAGCTTGAAAAAACAGGATTCTCTAGTTGACGTCTCCAAGGCAAGGTCCGAGTTGAGGAAGTTATCATGAAATTTTAATTTCACAGTAGGATCTGAACAAAAACTTGGCTAATCATAGCAATGCCTTAGTAGGTCTTTCTTAAATGGGAATGAAAAATGAAAAAGGTAAATTTGGTAAGTTGGAGGTACATACGCCGTTTGTTCATTGAACTGTGTTGTCATCAAGGATTAGACCGTTACATGGTAAAGAGTTGTTCAAAAATAAAATCTAGAATCATCCTCACCTTAAACTTCAAACTTTGTAAGTACAACTGCTAAAGCATATAATAATATCAGGTTGGCCCAAAAGTTCATTTGGGTTTGTCTGTAAGATGTTACGGAAAAACCTGAACAAATTTTTGATCAACCCAATACATAGCATACGTGTGTGTGTGCACGCGTGCACACTCCATGCATTTATTCAGGCACAAGAGCTATATGGCACACACAGAATATCTCTCTTCCATGACTTTCCATTTGGAACCTTGCTGGCATCGTGTCAAGGCCTTATCAAATAAGTAGAATTTTAGTCAAAGGCTACTTAGTGGCAGGAAGTTACATTAAGAGACAACAGGATGAAACACAGAAGGCAAGGGTGAATGATCAGGAGAAACCACCCCTCAGATAATTTTATTAAAGAGAAGATGGGCTCAGGGCAGAGAAGGTGGATGTAAATGATAACACATTACAGATCGAAGGACAGCTCTGGACTCTGGTCCGCTCTAGTGGAGTCAGGATCATAGAAATACAAGACATTCAGGAGAACTGAGGTGAAAATAATCTCAGCAAAAGCTCCATACCAACAAAAGCCAGACAAGGTATACATTTAGTCACTGACAGTCTGGCTGAAAGAAGCATAGCGACAAGGATCCCAGTGGTTTTGCTCTCTTGCATCAGATGGGGAGCTATCCTGAGCATTCATTGATTCCACATCTAGTGTGGCCGGGCCATGATCTCACCTTCACCCTTCATTCAGTGCAGTTCTCAATTTAATATATAAAACTGTTTCATAGTCACATTGTTATGAAGTTTTATTTAGCAATGGGCTTCCCTGGTGGCTCGGATGGTAAAGAATCTTCTTACAATGCAGGAGACGTGAGTTCAGTCCCTGGGTTGGTAAGATTCCCGTGGAGAGGGGAATGGCTACTCACTCCAGTATTCTTGTATGGAGAATTCCATGGACAGAGGAGCCTGGTTGCTACAGTCCATTGGGTCACAAAGAGCCAGACAGGACTGAGCGACTAACACAGCAAAAAAAAAAAAAAAAGTCTAAGCATATTGTTTGCAGAAAAAGTTTCATTTGCAAACAAAGAAAAGCAGCCTAAATGTAAATGTCAAATGTCTTTTTAGACATCCTCTCAGCTGAGCACTAATACTAGTGAAATGCAGTGGGATTTTCAGAAAAAAAGAAAGATGGTTTTCAGGAGAAAAAGAAAGTTCTACTCTTTAAACCTGTAGTAGCCTGTTTACAGGTTTCAAAGCGACCTTCTTATTCCAAACACCCATCTAGACAGCTGGGGAGAAGAGTGCAGTCACAAAAGGAAACAAATAGTATAAACCATAAAGGAAACAGCTGAAATCAGTTTTCTGCCCCTTGATTAGCTATTTTCCAGTTCTAAGAGCCTGAAGCAAAAAGAACTAAAACAGCTATAAACAATGGATGCTTTGAAATAGGTTCTCTTTACATGTCTTGCAAGAGGAGATGAACCACATGTCAGCAGTAAATATCCACTCGGAGGGTCAACTGGAAGCTGTGACCATCCTTGGGGGAGGGGCTGGAGAGCCAGAAGAGGAAGGGCAGGGGTGCAAGGCTCTGGCTTAGAGGATCTGATGTATTTCTTTCATACAGACCCTCCGCCCTCAGGGTATTTGCTAATTAAACAACTGAGGTTGTTTGGAGTTAAGCCAAAAGAGGGTTGGAGGAGGAGGGTATGGGGGACGTATGTTTCCGACTTGAAAAACGAGAGCTCACAGTCAGTACTAAATGAGGAAGACGTGGCCCTTGAGTTAACTTGTAAGGACTGCCGTCAGGATTATGTCTGTGGCGGGGGAAAAGGAGGTATTTGAGCTGGTGGCAGCAGAGGGACCCCTGCCAGGATCTGGCTAATGACCCATAGGATCTGGAAGCAGAAGTGTGGGTCCTAGTCAGCTCACCTGGAGACTGAATGACTATGTTAAAATAACGGGACATGTGGCAAACAAAAGCATGCAAGACAGACACCAGCCATGTCGTTTTCTGGGGCAGCAGAGAAGAAACATCTCTGGGAGAGAGGCCGAAAGTTAAGCCTCTTTCCTCTCCCCTGCCCCCACCCCTCCCAGCCATCGCCTTGGGGAGAAAGAATAAAATGGAAAGCTTTTGCCAGAGATCAAAAAACACTGACTCCTATTAGATTCACTTTCACTTTGGGGATTGGTTGGGTTTGCTCACCAATTAGCAGACAGGGTGTTTGATGAAAGTAAGGGGGCAGCATAGAGGAGCTGGTTACCTCTTTTTGGCGACTAGGATTGTTTCAGCAAATTATTACAATGTGTAGGGCCGGGGGTTGGGGGGAGCCCTAGTGATGGGAAAGAATCCAGGACCTGGTCTCTAATAATAACTTACAGACTGGGAAAAAAAAAATAACCAAATAAGAAAGGTCACTTTAAGAAAATGTACTAAAAATAGCTATAATGAATGTAAGAAAAGAGAAAGGAAGATATTATATGTATACTGTTTGATCAGGTTTGCAACTTCACATTTTCCTTAATTTTTGTGTAAAAGAATAACTTTGTAAATCTGAAAGGAGAAGTAAGAAACTAGCTAGCAAGCTGAGCTTTCAGCTTGGAAAAGGCATGAAGGAGAAACACAGGAGTGAAAAACTGCATTTTGTGATGGCCACAAAAGGAGGACTCCTGGGAAAGAAAACAAACAATCCAAAGTTCAATATACAAATAATGTTGGAAGCAAGCAGAAACCTCTCAGGCAGCTAGTTGAAAGGTTGGAAAAGTATATTTGGTTGAATAATTCTGCTGTTTCTATTGTTTTTCAAAGGATATTTTTACAAAATTACACCTTAAGATGTCGGTTCTTCTTGCTACTTTCTCTGCTGGCCACTTCACAGTTATCAATTATAACATAACAAAATGGAAAACAGGCCATGTATGTATGTGTGTGTGTGTGCACACACTCCTCATGTAGCAGTATTCTTAAAAGATCTTCAAGAACTGGACTATGATGACCAATCAATAATACTTCTACCACTGGAGGAATTTTCATATTGAAATAGAAAATCATTTGGTTTGAAGATGGTCAAAAGAGCGCCAGGGCCTTTTACCTGTATAAGTTTTGAGCCACGTCATCCTCATCTATCGCATATCCGTGGACATGGTCGGTAAAACTGAAACCTGTGCCCACCTGAAGGTGAAATAAATAAGCAGGTATAAACAGAGAGAAACACACATCTTGCTGAGAGACACCGCATGAGAAGGAAATCAACACTATTCCCAAGGTCATGCCTTTGGCCTCAGCTTTTTGGCATCCCCCATGTGCACTCATCCATGCTCACAGAAGGATGCTGCATGTCGCCATGTCCCCCTTCCCTCTGCTGAGCCCAAATAAACTAGCAATGCAAAGCTCTTCTCTGACCCTGCAGTGGGAACCGTGCCAGATGATTATTTAAGGATGAGAAACTCACCTTTCCTGGCCTCTGCTACAGTATCAAAAGACTCAAAGTTGTCTCCTCTCTGAAACCTGGAAGGTGCACTGCTCTGTCCTGCTAAGAAGGAACTCTCTATTGGCCAAAGATAAAAGCTACCTCTGTGTGTGTGCAGTTCTTTTCCCCATTTCTTTACTTGTGATAAATATGGCCACTAAGCCCTTTCACCTTCAGCAGATAAGGGGTTTTAAAATAAAGATTAGCTTTAAACTAATAGTTCCTTATTCCTGGAAGTTCATAGTCAACTGAGTAAATCAATAGCAAAAGCTACTACTTATTTTGGGTCAACAATATATACAAGGAATGCACCCCCACCATATACATCAGTTGTAAATTTTTTTTTTTTCCAAACAGCCAAGGGAACAGGACATTTAATTTGACTTTAATGTAAACATGGAATTATAGACTAAAAAAGAAGATGGCTGACAAAACATGATGGCGGGCAAGAATGTTGGATTTTTTTCCTTCCTATTTTTGTTTTCTCTTTGAACCATCTGGGAAGTGAAAGAAGTTAGAGAGATTAGAGGACAGATACTCCCAATCTGTAGGAGTTGACCCTAAAGTTACTCTCCTATATTGTAGTTTATTTGATTTGATTTCATAAAACTTCCCAAGGAGAATTCTACCTTTTGCTCTCCCTGAAATGAGGCATTCAGCTCACTGTGATAAGTGAAAGGGGCTAGTTTTGACTTTTTATATCAGAGCTCTATTTGAAAGATTAGGTGTTCCCATGCTACAAAAAAAACACCCAAGTTATAGAGAAACCCATATTATCACTAGAGAGAAAGTCATCCCTTCCTGGACGGTATAACTCAGTGAAGAGGACATTTCATAAGACCAGAAATGAGGGAAGGAGAGAAAGCAGCAAGGAAAACCCCCAAACTTGGATATAATGGTACATATTAGAAAAATTAAATCTCAATTAAAAAAAACTTTTTAATCAGAGGATAACTATTTTATTGTGTTGGCTTCTGCCATACAACAATATGAATCAGCCATAGGTATACATATGTGCCCCCTGGGACCTACCCCTCATCCTGTATCCCGTCCCACCCCTCTAGGTTGTCACAGAGCACAGAGCACCAGCTCCTTGTGTTACGCAGCAACTTCCTTAGTTAGCTGTCTATTTTATATATGGCCATGTACGTGTTTCAATGCTGAAGGAGAGGGTGGGACAAATTGAATCAAATGTGTTTTTTAAATAGACAATTATAGGGGCTTCCTTGGTGCTCCAAGGGTTAAGACTTAGTGCTCCCAATGCAGGGAAACCAGGTGGGAACCCTGGTCAGGGAACTAGATCCTGCACATGGCAACTAAGATCCCATTAAGGCCATAACCAAGACCTGGAGCAGCCCAATAAAATTTTTTTAAAAATAAAATAGGCAATTATAGTTATAAAGAAAAAAATCTGGTGTCTTCTGTTTAATAAATGTACTTAATGAAAGAAAAAAAGACTACAGAGGTCAACACTGCCATTTCATAGGACCCCGGGTACTTACGGGATTGTCAACGTAGAGCATGGAAAACGTAGTAGTCCAGGGAAAGTCTCTGGCAAACACTAGTAAAGCAGAGAAGAGGCTTGAGACTGAGTCCTTATTAACACATTCCACCTAATGTCTAGCTCTAGTTTGGAGCCCAACACTCCCACCTGTCCCCTCCAGTTTGGGGAACTCTTCGTGTCCCTCTGACCCTGCATCACTGTCCTGCAGCAGGTACGGACACCAGCTGCTTTTTCCTCTTCCCCTCCTCTCCTTTACTTTTCCCAGAACCAGAGAATTTCTACATCTAAGATGAACGTTGGAAACAAAACCCCATGCAACTGCCTCATGCAGAAATACCCATCACCCACAGATGCAATAAACCTATCTGTCCAATTGAGTGAATCCTCTTTAACCTCTGATTCTCCAGAATCTTCCCTCCCATCCAACATTGAAGAGACCCACAACTTCGACAGAATTGTGGACAGAAGTATACTGAGTCACAAACTCGTTCACACTCCAAATTCTGACCTGGGGAAAGTAAACAATCTCCCCTCCCCTAAAACTGAGGTGGAGATAAGCCTGGGTTAGAGCTGGATGTAGCTCCTTCTCCATTCCTTCCTGCGGCCCTCAGCCCTCAGCACCTTGCTTCCAAGATATCTGATCATTTGTGTGGCTGAACTACGCCTTTCAGTTTGTATGAATAATTAGGGATATAATTCCATCCACTTGCCCTACGCAAAAGGTCTCACCCAGACAGTAATAAATGCCAACTATCTTCATAAGTCTGGATTGCTTGAGTCAGCAGTAGATTAACAGAACAAAGTGTGGAACATTTCATCCAAATTTCAAGGCAGAAAGCAGCCCAGTCAGGACACTCACCCTGTTGGCTCCTCCTTCTTGGACAGACACTGCCAGAAAATTGTGTTTTCATAATCTGAAACTGTAAAGCTATTTCTAGGGGTTCATTGTACACACTAAGTTATTTCTAAAGCAGATACAAGGGTCAAAGGAAGAACTCTCCATGGGAAACCAGAGTCCAAGCAATACTTACAAGTCATGTTTTTGCTGACAATGTAAGGTCCATGTTCCACAAAGAGACCAAACATGGATGAGCCTCCTGGCCCACCTTGCAGCCAAAGGACAACTGGCGCGTTCTCCGGCTCTACCTGGAAAGGACAAAGAACCCAGTGAGTACAGAGTGCTAAGGCTTCAGAAAATACCCAGGCAAACTCACCTAAATCCTGTCTTTCACAGCCTTGACTAAGTCTCATCAAACCTTCCCCATGACCACTCTCTACAGAAGTAAAGCACTGTCATTTCTTGTTTAGAATTAGTATTTATTTCATATGCTGGTATCTATCTTGTGCAGTTAGGTTTTTCTCTCTGTTAGCCAGAATACCCAGGAATGATCAAAGAGTTGCCTTTGTATATCCTCAGGAGTAGCAGCCATGAGGACCTACCCCATGTCCAAGGTCAGAAGCAGCATCTGCACTTTGCTGAAGCAACTGTGAAGAGATACCCCACGTCCAAGGTAAGAGAAACCCAAGTAAGATGGTAGGCACTGAGAGAGGGCATCAGAGGGCAGACACACTGAAACTATACTCACAGAAAACTAGTCAATCTAATCACACGGACCACAGCCTTGTCGAACTCAATGAAACTAAGCCATGCCATGTGGGGCCGCCCAAGACGGACAGGTCATGGTGGAGAGGTCTGACAGAATATGGTCCACTGGAGAAGGGAATGGCAAACCACTTCAGTATTTTTGCCTTGAGAACCACATGAACAGTATGAAAAGGCAAAAAGATAGGACACTGAAAGAGGAACTCCCGGGTTGGTAGGTGCCCAATATGCTACTGGAATTCAATGGAGAAATAACTCCAGAAAGAATGAAGGGATGGAGCTAAAGCAAAAACAATAGCCAGTTGTGGATGTGACTAGTGATAGAAGCAAGGTCCAATGCTGTAAAGAGCAATAAATATTGCATAGGGACCTGGAATATTAGGTCCATGAATCAAGGCAAATTGGAAGTGGTCAAACAGGAGATAGCAAGAGTGAACGTCAACATTCTAGGAATCAGCAAGCTAAAATGGACTGGAATGGGTGAATTTAACTCAGATGACCATTATATCTACTACTGTGGGCAAGAATCCCTTAAAAGAAATGGAGTAGTCATCACAGTCAACAAGAGTCAGAAATGCAGTACTTGGATGCAATCTCAAAACGACAGAATGATCTCTGTTCATTTCCAAGGCAAACCATTCAATATCACAGTAATCCAAGTCTATGCCCTGACCAGTAACACTGAAGAAGCTGAAGCTGAATGGTTCTGTGAAGATCTACAAGACCTTTTAGAACTAACACCCAAAAAAGATGTCCTTTTCATTATAGGGGACTGGAATGCAAAAGTAGGAAGTCAAGAAACACCTGGGGTAACAGGCAAATTTGGCCTTGGAATACCGAATAAAGTGGGGCAAAGGCTAATAGAGTTTTGCCAAGAGAACGCACTGGTCATAGCAAATACCCTCTTCCAACAACATAAGAGAAGACTCTACACATGGATATCACCAGACGGTCAACACTGTAATCAGACTGATTATATTCTTTGCAGCCAAAGACGGAGAAGCTCTATACAGTCAACAAAAACAAGAGAGGCAGCTGACTGTGGCTCAAATCATGAACTCCTTATTGCCAAATTCAGACTGAAACTGAAGAAAGTAGGGAAAACCATTAGACCATTCAGGTATGACCTAAGTCAAATCCCTTATGATTATACAGTGGAAGTGAGAAATAGATTCAAGGGCCTAGATCTGATAGATAGAGTGCCTGATGAATGATGGATGGAGGTTTGTGACATTGTACAGGAGACAGGGATCAAGACCATCCCCAAGAAAAAGAAATGCAAAAAAGCAAAATGACTGTCTGGGGAGGCCTTACAAATAGCTGTGAAAAGAAGAGAAGCAAAAAGCAAAGGAGAAAAGGAAAGATATAAGCATCTGAATGCAGAGTTCCAAAGAATAGCAAGAAGAAGATAAGAAAGCCTTCCTCGGTGATCAATGCAAAGAAATTTAGGAAAACAATAGAATGGGAAAGACTAGAGATCTCTTCAAGAAAATTAGAGACACCAAGGGAACATTTCATGCAAAGATGGGCTCGATAAAGGACAGAAATGGTATGGACCTAACAGAAGCAGAAGATATTAAGAAGAATTGGCAAGAATACACAAAAGAATTGTACAAAAAAGATCTTCATGACCAAGATAATCACGATGCCACCTAGAGCCAGACATCCTGGAATGTGAAGTCAAGTGCGCCTTAGAGAGCATCACTATGAAGCATCAAAGCTAGTGGAGGTGATGGAATTCCAGTTGAGCTATTTCAAATCTTGAAAGATGATGCTGTCAAAGTGCTGCACTCAATATGCCAGCAAATTTGGAAAACTCAGCAGTGGACACAGGACTGGAAAAGGTCAGTTTTCATCCCAATTCCAAAGAAAGGCAATGCCAAAGAATGCTCAAACTACCACACAATTGCACTCGTCTCACACGCTAGTAAAGTAATGCTCAAAATTCTCCAAGCCAGGCTTCAGCAATACATGAACTGTGAACTTCCAGATGTTCAAGCTGGTTGTAGAAAAGGCAGAGGAACCAGAGATCAAATTGCCAACATCCACTGGATCATGGAAAAAGCAAGAGAGTTCCAGAAAAACATCTATTTCTGCTTTATTGACCATGCCAAAGCCTTTGACTCTGTGGATCACAATAAACTGTGGAAGATTCTTCAAGAGATGGGAATACCAGACCACCTGACCTGCCTCTTGAGAAACCTGTATGCAGGTCAGGAAGCAACAGTTAGAACTGGACATGGAACAACAGACTGGTTCCAAATAGAAAAGGAGTACAGCAAGGCTGTATACTGTCACCCTGCTTATTTAACTTATATGCAGAGTACATCATGAGAAACGCTGGGCTGGAAGAAGCACAAGCTGGAATCAAGACTGCCGGGAGAAATAGCAATAACCTCAGATATACAGATGACACCCCCCTTATGGCAGAAAGTGAAGAGGAGCTAAAAAGCCTCTTGATGAAAGTGAAAGAGGAGAGTGAAAAAGTTGGCTTAAAGCTCAACATTCAGAAAACTAAGATCATGGCATCTGGTCCCATCACTTCATGGGAAATAGATGGGGAAACAGTGGAAACAGTGTCAGACTTTATTTTGAGGGGCTCCAAAATCACTCCAGATGATGATTGGAGCCATGAAATTAAAAGACGCTTAGTCCTTGGAAGGAAAGTTATGACCAACCTAGATAGCATATTCAAAAGCAGAGACATTACTTTGCCAACAAAGGTCCATCTAGTCAAGGCTATGGTTTTTCCAGAGTTCATATATGGATGTGAGAGTTGGACTGTGAAGAAAGCTGAGGGCCGAAGCATTGATGCTTTTGAACTGTGGTGGAGAAGACTCTTGAGAGTCCCTTGGACTGCAAAGAGATCCAACCAGTCCATCCTAAAGGAGATCAGTCCTGGGTGTTCTTTGGAAGGACTGATGCTGAGGCTGAAACTCCAATACTTAGGCTCCCTGATGCGAAGACCTGACTCATTGGAAAAGACTCTGATGCTGGGAGGGATTGGGGGCAGGAGGAGAAGGGGACGACAGAGGATGAGATGGCTGGATGGCATCACTGGCTCAATGGACATGAGTTTGAGTGAACTCCGGGAGTTGGTGATGGACAGGGAGGCCTGGCGCTCTGTAATTCATGGAGTCACAAATAGTCAGACATGACTGAGCGACTGAACTGAACCAAACTGAGGTGGTTAAATGTGCAGGCAGGGCCGAGAAGCTGTGAGGGTAATAGAGAGTTCTGCCCTCTCGGATGCCCTGGGCCCTCTGCTCTGCACTCTATCCTCCCCTGCTTTTCATGTCTCTTCCTGTGACCTGGCACAATGATGGGACTTCCAGGCTGTCAGAAAAATAGGCTGACCCTGAGAGGCCACACTACAAAGTCAAGTCTGGTACCTTGGTGCCAAACATCTTTATTATGCAACTTTGAAGCACAGGACACTGCATTCTTGGCATGCTTAAATAATAAGAGATCTGCATACACACCTCCAACCTCAGCTGACCCTGCTCCTCAAATTTACTTTCTTGAAGGAGGTGAATGAGCTCAACAATCTTTGAAGAAGCTCACTTTTTTAAAAAGAAAATTACACGCCAACATCGTCTTACTCTGATGTGCCAACCAAACTGTGAAGAAAATATTTCCCTTATTTGGAATGAAATGCAAAAATCAGATGCTAGAAAAGAAAGGTTTGTGTGTTCAATGCAAAAAGTCCAAGAGTCAGTAATCCCACAGCTTTCAGACTTTTTAAAATATGATATGACATCACAAGGCTTCCCAGGTGGCTCAGTGGTAAAAAAAAATCCATCTGCAGTGCAGGAGATGCCAGAGATGTGGGTTCAATCCCTGGGTCAGGAAGATCCCTTGGAGGAGGGCGTGGCAACCCACTCCAGTATTCTTGCCTGGAGAATCCTATGGACAGAGGAGCCTGGTGGGCCTCAGGTGGGCTACAGGTGGGCTACAGGTGGGCTACAGGTCCATGAGGTTGCAAAGAGTCAGACATGACTGAAGTGACTGAACATGCACACACACATGCAGACATCACAACGTCATGATACACACAGTAATTATGTCAATAATAATGGCATAAAGTTATGCAACAGACATTATTATTATTATTCTTATGTTCAAGCAGAAGACACTGAGACACAGAGAAGTTGAATAACTTGCCCAAGGTCATATAGGTATAAAATAGCATAATTAGAATTCAGACCCTGGCAATCTAACTCCTTGGGTGATATATTTAGCTCTCAGTTGTGGGAATGAAGCCTTTCTCCCACCTCCTACTCCCATTTAGAAAAAAATAAAAGTAAATGAAGACACCCTGAACAAAATTGCAAAATTCAGACTTGAATGAAGTAAGAAGCAACTGTTTTACTTGATTTATAGATTTAGGAAATTAAGGACTTTTAAAGTACTTATTATTCTGAAACTGTAATTCAAAAATGTATGAAATGAGAGAGTGTGTTTATTTTTGTCAAAAATTCAAAAATTTTTACTTAAAGTTTTTCATATCATAAAGGAAATACTTATTCTTACTTTTTTTCAAAGAGGGTATAAAAAAAATCCCCCTTGCCCACCAATCCTATTCCCTACAGATAATCATTGGAGTATTTAGTCTTTCAGATTTTTCTCTATGCCCTACCCCACCTCCTCACATGTACATATGCACATATCTCATAGATGTTACATGTGTTATGTACATAAGTACCTTTTTTTCCCCCAAACTAGTCCTACATGACTTAGCAACTGAACAAAAACAACAATATATAATATTCTATATTTGCTGCAGTCACTTAACAGCATGTTGTGGAAATCTCTTCATATATCAGTACATATCATCATCTGGCTGAATAGTCTGACACTCTGAATTTACCATGAATTATTAATTCATTTAACATACAACATCACCAGGCATTATTCTAGGGCTGGGGATGCAGGCCAGCTCCCACTCATGGACAGGAAGGATAGTTAATGAAGAAGAACATGGACTGTGGCACCAGACTGCCAGGGTCTGAATTCTAATTATGCTGTTTTATAGCTGTGTGACCTTGGGTAAGTTACTTAACTTCTCTGTGTCTCAGTGTCTTCTGCTTGAACATAAGAATAATAATAATGTCTATTGTACAGGACTGTTGTGCAGATTCAAGAGTTAATATATGCCCAGCACTTGAACAGTGCCTAGAGTATCTACTTAAGTGTTAACTCTGGCTACTTTTCTGGTAAAGTGGGAAGACAGGTAATAAATAAGTAATTAAAGAAATGGGTTATATAAAAGAACAGCAGGAAGATGTTAGAGTGAATACTTAAAGGCAGCCTCCGTGATGGACTAGCATTTGAAATGTGAATGATACCTTACAAAAAAGCATTTATATATTTAATTAATTTTTTTTAATTTTAAAATCTTTAATTCTTACATGCATTCCCAAACATGAACCCCCTCCCACCTCCCTCCCATAACATCTTTCTGGGTCATCCCCATGCACCAGCCCCAAGCATGCTGCATCCTGCGTCAGACATAGACTGGCGATTCAATTCACATGATAGTATATATCTACCAATGACATATAGGTCAGAGTAGTGTAGCAAGAACTGACGATCAAAAATAAGGGACAAGGAAATTTTATATATAAAAGAAGGGACAAAACGATCCTAAATATTTAAGTGAGAAGTCTCTAACAATAGAATCACAAATTGCCCTCTTCGTGAACAGGAAACTATGGCTTTGCCTCAGAAGCCCTTTTAATTCTTCTGGTGACCCCTGGTGGCCAGTTCATGAACTTGGACACTCTTTCCTCAGGGTTTGTTGCTAAAGGAAGAGCCCAGAAAGAGGTAGTTTAGCAATTAATTTTTAGATCTCTACTGAAGAAAATTTCACAATCTCTCACATTAGCGCATTCCATTATTCATTCACTATGATGGTGAAAAAATACCCTAGGTCTTAACAGATTGTCATTTGAAGTATTAAAACTCATGTATTTGATTTAACATTCTGTTCATAAGGACTTCCCTGGTGGCTCAGGCGGTAAAGCGTCTGTCTACAATGTGAGAGACCTGGGTTCGATCCCTGGGTTGGGAAGATTCCCTGGAGAAGGAAATGGCAACCCACTCCAGTACTCTTGCCTTGAAAATCCTACGGACGGAGGAGCTTGGTGCAGGCTACTATCCACGGGGTCGCAAAGAATCGGGCACAACTGAGCAACTTCACTTTCTTTCTTTCTGTACATAAAGAGATTCTTCAAAAACACCCAGCTTCTTCCTCCTTGCTTCTAAGTGAGCATCAGTTCAGTTCAGTTCAGTCGCTCAGTCGTGTCCGACTCTTTGCAACCCCATGAATCGCAGCACGCCAGGCCTCCCTGTCCATCACCAACACCCGGAGTCCACCCAAACCCATGTCCATCGAGTTGGTGATGCCATCCAATCATCTCATCCTCTGTCATCCCCTTCTCCTCCTGCCCTCAATCTTTCCCAGGATTAGGGTCTTTTCAAGTGAGTCAGCTCTTCGTATCAGGTGGCCAAAGTATTGGAGTTTCAGCTTTAGATCAGTCCTTCCAAAGAACACCCAGGACTGATCTCCTTTAGGATGGACTGGTTGGATCTCCTTGCAGTCCAAGGGACTCTCAAGAGTCTTCTCCAACACCACAGTTCAAAAGCATCAATTCTTTAGCACTCAGCTTTCTTCATAGTCCAACTCTCAAAGTGAGCATAGAGGACTCTATATGAAAACACTAATGAAATGAAACCTTCCTGCCCTACTGCTTCCCACATGAGTAGCATCCTCTTATACTTTGAGTCTTCCTTTTCACCCTGTTCCCCATCAAACAATACCCATCTTTCACTCCATCCCTCTGGGCCCCCCTCTACATCACGTGGTAGATAACCTTCCAACCTTACATAATCACTGAAGCAGTACGTTCGTACACTGGGGCTGGGGATGCAGTAAACACTTGCAGATTTCAGTACTATACTGTAGACAGTGGACTTATTGGAGTAACCCTAGGGAATCTTAGGTACCCAGTAAGTATTGGCGCAATCTGCCAATGCCTAGGCCTGGGGACATACTCCCTTTCTCCAGCCCCACAGAGGAACACCACACTCTGTAAGAGAAAACAGCAACCTAACCACTATAGACCCAAACCAATGGTACCACTTAAAATAAGAAGTGCAATTAGTAAATTAATTAAGGCTCCCTTCACACTTCTATATGCAGAGGCTGATCATTTGCTTGGTTTAAGTAATGCGTTCTGTTGTAATTGAAGTCATTAGAACCCCATGTAACTGTCTTGAAAATTCCCCCGAGTATGTTTGAATGGACTCCTATTTTGCCACCCAGGTCCCAGTTCAGCTGGTATTTCAGCTGCAACACTAATGATACTAATGAAGGCAGAGGTTTTTTATTTAAAGCAATTGGTTTTGTGATTAGAACTGTTAACTAGATACTTAATAACATTTTAATTATACAGATATATTCCCAACACATAAAAATAACTTACTCAAGACATTCAGTGCTTTTCAGGGGAATTTTACTCATAGTGGTTCATTCCGAACACTCTCTAAAAACTTCCTATACTATGATAGTTGCCACCGTACCATCATATGGACAATTAACTTTTTAAAACTTTTTTTCTGTCCTGAAGCCTCCTCATATCCCTTCCAAGTTCCCACTGACTCTCATCAAGCTTTGGATTATCTCATTCATTTGAGCCAGCTCACACCCCACTAGAATTGTCTTTACCTTTCTCCTTCCTAACCTTTCTACCTGGATGTTAATTCTTCACTAGAAAGTTCTAGCTTCTCTGTTCATGCCGTCTTCCAAAACGCTGGACATTAAAAGAATGAGGGAAGGGTGTTGGAGAAAATTACTGACTTTCCTTTCTTGATGCACAGAAGAAATGGCTGAAAGTTTACTTGTTTCTCCATATTAAAATTTCATTTCTCAAAGGCAGTGAGGCATATCAAGGTTTCTGCAGAGCCTGAGCATACCTATGGGTGGGATGATCCATAATTTGTCATTTTTAGCTACTTTCTTTTTGATTTGTCTCACTCACCTACCTTCTGTTTTCCCAGATCCCTGATGCTATCAGTGCATAGCCAAGAGAAGATAAACAGTGAATATTTAAAGAAGACAAGTGTCTGTGACCTCCACATCTTTACTGCATTATTGGTGTATTTGTAGCCATCAGTGGTAGACACATTTTAAGAGATTTGTCCAAATTACATCCCCTTCTCTAAGTCCATTCACCAATGGAAAGAGCCCATTAGCCATGTTAATTATCACATGACCCAGCACCCTCAGTCTTAGCTCATAGGACCGAGGAAGAACACCTGATCCAAACTGGGCCAACCACACTCTGCCCCCAGGAGAAGTGCTAATCTCTGTTTACCGCATGGTCCAAGGACAGATGGACTAGGAAACTGCAGGGTAGCCATCTTCTATTAAATGCCTGAAGAAGCAAGGCAAGCTGATCTGCAACGAAGCACAAATGAGTAATTCACTGGTCTTAGCAGAATAAGATTGAGGCAGAAAGACCAGCTGCTGCAGGTCCTGACAGCTTCTCCGTAACCACGCAGTAAATTTTAACTCTTAAATTTTTCTGTTTTTCAAAATTTTTTTTAACTTGAAAACACCGACCTTCAATACCATTACAAGTCCTAGTGTTTGCTCTGGCCTCCATTAGCCATGTTCATCCAGCTCAGGACAAGGGTGGGGTTGGAATACCAGAGGGTCTTCTTCCCCACTGAGCCACTTCGTTGGTGTTGGCCAAATGCCAGCATGCTGGGTAGGCTTCCTGTGTCCATATTTTAATGTAAATGGATGTTCATTATAATGGAAGGATAACCATAAATATGTAAAGAGAACTCTAAAGGGTATCTGGGCTGAGGGAGAATGTCCACCGAAGGGCGGGTGGATGGATGAACTCATAAGGTGGGGTGTGGCCCTTCCCAAGGCCACGGTCCAGATCTCGTTGGAGAAGCTATGGTTCCAGACCATTGAGGGGCTGAGAAATTCACTGAGGTGCCCAGGCAAAGCAGGCCAACAACCGCTGGGCAAGGAAAGGCCTGCAGGACAGCAGGCTACGGCTGGCAGGGGCCAGGAATGCAGAGGAAGTCAGGATGTTGGGAGGCTGCTTGCTTGAAGGGCATGGACAACCAGAAGCACATGGTGTCCATGCCAGGAAGGCTGCTGGAAGTGACCCTCTGGGAGGCAGGTAGTCCAGGCTGATGAGAGGGTGCCAGAGAAAGTAGGAAGCCTAGGCTGTAGGAAGCCTGCTTACTGGTGAGACCTGTCTGTGAGGGCCACAGACAGGTGGTCACTGGGATGGAGTCCAGTCTATAAACCTGCTGAGCGTCTTCGTGGTCTGGGTGCCCTGCTAAGGCAGAGCACCACTGATTGTCCTTCCACATACACTGCTGACGGCCTGGGCAGCAGGGCCAAGAGAAAGCAAAATGCACAAGGGACCAAGAAGAGACGTCAACTTCCTCCTGCAATGTCCCTCCAGCACCCTCTACTGACAAAGCTAAATATCGTGTTCGCTGAAAATTCAATACTTGTTAAATTGGTCAGATACCATTTGAGCACAGGGAGTATGAGAAAATATGTCTGGAGATTACACTGGAGAAAGTGCCCTGACCTTTAGTTCTCTCTTTCCAAATTCAAAGAACTGACTAGCTGCACTGGAATCACTGTGGAACTTGTTAGAAACACTGATCCCTGGGCCCTCTCCAGACCAAACAAATCAGATCTCTGCTGGGAGACGTCACATACTGAGCTGGAGGATCTGTCATATTTGTAAAGCTCCCAAGTTATGTCTGACGTGCAGTCGCAAGTTTGGCAGCTACTGCTCTGTGCCATTCTGTTACTGAAGCAGTCTAAACATCCAAAGGAGGAAGTGACCTGAGTGTGTGCGAAGGCCCTGTGTCTGCACTCCCAGGGTTGGCTGTCTGCTGGCTTCCAGGGACCCTTGGGGACCTGCTCTCCTGCTCCCAGAGAGAATGCCTTTTGCTTTGGCCACAAGCATCAGAGTGGCTCATTGCCTGTGCATCGCACTGTGGATGCAGGGACTGTGTTCATCTAATCCCCTGCACTCATGCTTTTCCTGGCGTCCGGGTAAGCAGGGTCAGCACCTGCAGGACCCTGAGAGGGAGGGATCATCTCAAATGTTGCCTCCTGGCACCTCCCATGCCTCACTCTATCCCGGCCTTGCTGACTCCTCAATATGAGACTGACCTTTCTCCATCACCAGATAGTCAGATTCCAGGGACACCAGTTATTCTCCTTGGCCTGAGGAACGAGGTAGGGACCTGAGTAAAGGGTGCTTGAGAAGGCACTGGCAACCCACTCCAGTACTCTTGCCTGGAAAATCCCATGGATAGAGGGGCCTGGTAGGCTGCAGTCCATGGGGTCGCTAAGTCGGGCAGGACTGAGCGACTTCACTTTTGCTTTTCACTTTCACGCATTGGAGAATGAAATGGCAACCCACTCCAGTGTTCTTGCCTGGAGAATACCAGGGATGGTGGAGCCTGGTGGGCTGCCATCTATGGGGTCGCACAGAGTTGGACACGACTGAAGCGACTTAGCAGCAGCAGCAGCAGCAGCAGCGTGTACGTGTGCTCAGTCACTAATTCATGTCTGACTCTTTGCAATCCCGTGGACTATAGGCCTCTGTCCATGGGATTCTCCAGACAAGAATACTGGAGTGGGTTTCCATCTCCTACTCCAGGGGATCTTCCCAACCCAGGGATTGAACCCATGTGTCCTGCCTTTCCTGCAATGCAGGTGGATTCTTCATTGCTGAGCCACTGGGGCAGTCCAAAGGGGCTTAGACTCAACTCTAAACATTTCAGATTTTGACTCTATGGCAGTTGAATAATCTACAGGTTTTAGATAAATGCATCCCACAAATTACTCCTTTATCTATAAGAAAAACTTAAATGCTGGATAGTTTTTCTAATGAAAAGGATGCTAATTTCAAAAAATGGGCTTCCCTGGTGGCTCAGAGGGTAAAGCATCTGCCTGCAATGCAGGAGACCCGGATTCAATTCCTGGGTCAGGAAGATCCCCTGGAGAAGGAAATGGCAACCCACTCCAGTATCCTTGCCTGGAAAATCCCATGGATGGAGAAGCCTGGTAGGCTACAGTCCATGGGGTTGCAAACAATACATGATTTTTTACCTTCTTAAACATGAAAAATCCCAATTCCACTTTGTAATTTCCTTTCCCAGTAACAATTAATCCACATTCTTGGCTGGCATCCGACTCCTTCCAATTTGGAATTGCTCCTTATCTCCTGACATCTTTAATCTCCCAAATTATGTCTGGTTTTGTTCCGTAGAGTATTTGTGTTAATACTAGAAAAACTAGTAATGACAGTGATAATACTGATAATGAAATAATAATAGCAACTCTACTTATTAGATATCAAACACCATTCTGAGACTTTATCATATTATCTCATTTTCTCAAAACCATTGTTCAGTAGGTAATTTGAGCCTCATTTTAAAATAAGGAAACCAACGCTCAGAGAAGTTAAGAACATGCCTAAGGTCACATTTGGCATAAGAAGTGGAGCCAAGGTTTTATCCAAGCCTGACTCAAGAGCCATACTTTTAACAATTGTAATTTATTGCCCTCCATGATTTGTTTTCTCACAGTCAACCTGGGGTGATCAAGAGCAAATATTTCTCCAACAGAGATTTTGTTTTAAAATCTAATTCTGCCCAGTTCTAGTTGGGAAACTTGGAGCTAATTATCTAATCTCTGCAATTCTCTTCCAACTGTAAAATGAAGATAGTAATTCCTTCCTCATGTGGTTTTCATAAGGATTAAAGAAAAATGCCCAGTACTTATTAGCACATAGTCAATGTTCAATCAAGAGCAGCTGTTATAATTGTTACATTTTTATTGGTTTCATTGTACTTTTTATTCTATGAAAAATGACTGTTCATTTCTCATGTTGATTGTGTCCCCCAACTGCACACCAATTTCAAGTTCTGGAACCCATTATTCATTGATTTGTATATAATAAGAGGGAAGATTCACAGAAATAACAGGAAACACAATTAATTTGAGAAACAGCAGTCCAAAAAATTACCCAGGGGCTATTACAAGTGTGGCATCCTTCCTGGGCCTCTTATTTTCTCTACCTTCAATTTTCGTAAGGGGTCATTTCTCTCCTGATGATCATATCAGCTGTTCCCCTGTGACAGGCAACAAACTATTATTTCTGCCAAATGAAAGGAACTGTCTCCCATCTCAGTGACCACTGCTTCTCCTTGTCGCATGCTTTATCTCCTTCACCCAAAATGGCCTGGTCCATAATTTATAGCCTGACTGCCTAGGCAGGAAAGGTTGCTTTGGGGCCTTGGAGACCTGGCTGTGTGTGTGGGCTCCCCAGAAGGAGGTCTTGGAACTATCTATCCCAGCTGCCATGTGGTGATAACCTGTCAACAGAACCGTCTTTTCATCTCGCTGTGCCTCTCTCCTGAAGCATAGTCTATCACTTCCAATAGGACACCACGTTCTTAAGCATCTTTCATGCCGCAGTGGCCTCAGTTTCAAGTCTTCTGGGATCATCTTAGAATGTGTCTAAGGCTACAATTCTGGACCCCCAGAGAACATACTCTGGGGGTGCATAGGCAGGTCTTCTTTAACTAAAGGGGGGCCCCAACAGTCCAGTTATTTTACTGCAAGGGGTTTCAGTCCAGCAACTAGGAGTGAGTATAAACCCTAAGCCCTTTTCCCTGACCAGCTTTACAGTCCCAGAGCATCGCCAGTCTCCTCGATAAAGCTGTCCACCTGCTTAGAGGCAACCTAAAAAGGAAAAGACTGAGTCTTCGTTTTGTTTTTGTTTGATCACTTCCCTGTTTTCACAAATCTGGATCATTACCAAAAAAAAAAAAAAGACATCATGCAGAAATCAATGAGGAGCTCACTGGTATCATAACCAGCCACCAAAGCAGAAGAGAGAGTAAGGGATCAGGCAGGACTAGGGTGAGGGTGGAGAGACAGAGCGCATTGGATTTGGAGACCTGGCAGTGGCAGAATGACCCCAAAGGCTGCATTCACCTCCTCAGTCTCCCATTCCAGCCTTCATCCTAGGTAAGTGCATGGAATAACACACCCACCTCCATCGGGGTTTCCCTGCTCTGGCTGTTTCTTTCTGGCAAATGAAGTGTGAGTCACTTTGGGGTCAGGAACACTGAATCCAGGATAGTAGCCTATAGGCTGAAGCAATGATTTCTGAAGCATGGTCCACCTGCTAATCCTACAACTTGCTAGCCTCTCCTAGTTTATGAGTCAGAATCTCTGGGGAATTTGAAGATCATTCTTAAGTATAATAAAATAAAAGAACATATTGTGAATCACTAATCCGGGTTAATTTTTCAAGTATCCATTTTGCACAGAACAACAGACTGGTTCCAAATAGGAAAAGGAGTACGTCAAGGCTGTATATTGTCACCCTGCTTATTTAATTTCTATGCAGAGTACATCATGAGAAATGCTGGACTGGAAGAAGCACAAGCTGGAATCAAGATTGCCACCACCCTTATGGCAGAAAGTGAAGAGGAGCTAAAAAGCCTCTTGATAAAAGTGAAAGTGGAGAGTGAAAAAGCTGGCTTAAAGCTCAACATTCAGAAAACGAAGATCATGGCATCTGGTCCCATCACTTCATGGGAAATAGATAGGGAAACAGTGGAAGCAGTGGCTGACTTTATTTTTGGGGCTCCAAAATCACTGCAGATGGTGACTGTAGCCATGAAATTAAAATACGCTTACTCCTTGAAAGGAAAGTTATGACCAACCTAGATAGCATATTCAAAAGCAGAGACATTACTTTGCCAACAAAGGTCCGTCTAGTCAAGGCTATGGTTTTTCCTGTGGTCATGTATGGATGTGAGAGTTGGACTGTGAAGAAGGCTGGGAGCCGAAGAATTGATGCTTTTGAAGTGTGGTGTTGGAGAAGACTCTTGAGAGTCCCTTGGACTGCAAGGAGATCCAACCAGTCCATTCTGAAGGAGATCAGCCCTGGGATTTCTTTGGAAGGAATGATGCTAAAGATGAAACTCCAGTACTTTGGCCACCTCATGCGAAGAGTTGACTCACTGGAAAAGACCCTGATGCTGGGAGGGATTGGGGGCAGGAGGAGAAGGGGACGACCGAGGATGAGATGGCTGGATGTCATCATGGACTCGATGGACTTGAGTCTGGGTGAACTCCGGGAGTTGGTGATGGACAGGGAGGCCTTGGCATGCTGCGATTCATGGGGTTGCAAAGAGTCGGACACGACTGAGCGACTGAACTGAACTGAACTGAACTGAATGGCCTTAAAAGATGTACACATCCAAATCCCCAGAACATGTGAATATGTTAATTCTTAAGAAGAATAAGGCTGTAGATGGAATTAAGGTTGCTATTCAACTGACATTAAAATAGGGAGATTTATCTTGGATTATCCAGGTGGGTCCAAAGTTATCCCAGGTCCTTATATGAAGAGAGAGGCAACATACAAGAGTAGGGAAGGTGATGAATAAGGAGTTGGCCAAAGTGATGCAATGTGCAAAGTATTCAGCTCACTGATGTGGGCTATAAAGACAGTAAAAGGAGCCATTGATTCAAGGAATGCCAGCAGCTCTAGAAACTGCAAAAGACAAGGAAACTGATTCTCCCCTGTAGCCTCCAGAAGGACCGCAGCCCTGCCAACAACTTGACTTTAGGCCAGTGAGACCTGTATTGGACTTCTGATCTCTAGAACTGTGAAATAATAAATCTGTGTTTTTTTAAAGTGATTAAATTTGTACAATGGCAATTGTACAATGTACAACTGCTATTCATGATAAATGCCTGCATTTGCATATTATATAGACAGATGTGATATCACAAACCATACAGTATGGTTTCTGAAAGGCATAAAGTTTAAGAGACTTCTAAGAACACAAGGAAATTTCCCACCTGTCAAAAATAGGTCATCTTTCTAGGCTTAATTTATACCAACTGTCCTCAATATCATGCTGGAGATTCAGATATTTTCTTGACCACTTCTGAAAATCCAGTCTCCACTTGGCTCTGTGCCCTGGTAGGCAGACCTCAATGGGCCAGACTCCCTTGCCCTCTGGTTTCCAGTTGGGTTCCCCCAAGAGGGGTTCCAGCAGGAGTCTAGAGATAGTCAAGTGCCAGCCTTGCACGTGTAAACCCATGAGTTCAGTTTAATTCAGTCTCTCAGTCATGTCCAACTATTTGTGACCCCATGGACTGCAGCACGCCAGGCTTCTCTTTCCATCACCAACTCCTGGAGCTTGCTCAAACTCATGTCCATCAAGTCAGTGATGCCATCCAACCATCTCATCCTCTGCCATCTCCTTCTCCTCCTGCCTTCAATCTTTCCCAGCATCAGGGTCTTTTCCAGTGAGTCAGTTCTTCACATCAGGTGGCCAAAGTATTGGAGCTTTAGCTTCAGCATCAGTCCTTCCAATGAATATTCAGGACTGCTTTCCTTTACAATTGACTGGTTTGATCTCCTTGCAGTCCAAGGGACTCTCAGGAGTCTTTTCCAACACTGCAGTTCAAAAGCATCAATTCGTAGGTGCTCACCCATGAAAGTGAGTCCTTAAATTTTGTGCTTTAGGAACCTTCCTTGCCTCACTCAAGAGTACAGTGAGGAAGAAATAAGGGGTCCAGGAGAGGCATCCCAGAGTGATGACAGCCTGCAAACTACTATGAGACCCCATCACAAAGAACCTGAATTCCTCACCATTTCTCACGTGCCTTCTCCACACCCCTCACACAACCACCTGATGAACAATCAGAGGCCATGGCTGAGAAAGCAGAAATGAAAAGTCAAGAAAACACAACCCCACAGTACCAAGAGAAGAAACTTTGTTTAAGCAATTTACGCAGTCATTACATATACAGTGCTGTTATATGCATAAAATTTGCAAATTTTATGCAAAAATAAACACCACCCTCCACAGGGATAACTTTTCCTTTGTTTTCTCTGGCTTCTGAAGCAAACTCAATTTGGAAAATAAAAACAGAAAATTACCCTGTGGTAGGATAAGATTTATGTATTCATCTCAGTACCTCTTACAATAACCCCCAATAGTATCCATAAGCCTAAAGGGATCTGTCAATGCTGAAGCACTGTGGAACCTTGAACTGAGCTAAACACAGCTGGTAAAGTACAAGGACATATGTCTGTATGGATGTGAGGTGAAGAGACCCCTCCTCGGAGCCATCCTGGGTCACCAGTCCTTCCCAGCCCTCCCCTAATGGCCCACAGAGTGAGTTCAGTTCTCTCTTCTTTGTGTCCCCACAAAGATCTACACAGTAAGTGGGTATTGGACGCACAAAGGAGTATAAGAACAAAAATCAGTACAGTAAAATCCACAGACAGAGCAGTCAATCCCTGACTAAATGTAGACAGGCTTAGACATGCATTCCCTGTGAACTTCAGGAATCTCCCCACTCCCTGTCCTTCCTTGCTCCCCACCACCCATCCCTGCCCCCAAATATTTTTAGAATAAAGCAACAAAAAGATAGGAAGAAGATCGTGGCAGGAAGAGCATAGCGGCACTAATACTCTGAATTAGGCTGCAAGGAATTTAAAAGCTGGACCTCCCCCAGTAGCATTTGTTTCCTGCACATAAACAGGAACACTACATGGAATCATTGGCACTTATTTTTAGAAAAAAAATAATCTAAAAGATTAAAAAAAAACAACAACACCCTTGGGTTGATTGTAGACCGACGTTTCCACCTGGAGCAACAGAGTCAGCTCTTGAGCAGCAGGGTCCTGTGGGGGCACTGCTGCAGGCCTACCTTTGCCGGAAAGAACCAGAAGAAAATGTTGCTGTTGTAAGTCTTATTCACGGTGATGTAACCGGAATAGCTTGTCAAATTCCATCCTGGGAAAGGAGGTACCAAACTCAACTGTCTCCCTAGTGGGGGAAAAATGTATAAGGATTAGACAAAAAATAAATGCAGCGCTGGCCATCTCCATCTTGGCCAGACTTGTCCCAGGGGCCAGGTCTGGAATCAGTGATCAGAAAAGCTACAGGGGGATTGCCATACAGGTGCTTACTGCCCTGGCCAGGTCCACATATTCAACATTCACCTTTTAGCCAAGAAGAAAATCAGCTATACTCAACTCCACTCCAAAGTTAAATCAAGGTGTTCACACTGGGCCACCTGGAGGGCCAGGGCAGGATAAAGTCACCTAATTCCAAAAGGTCGGGGTGAGGGGTGCAAGAGAAATAACACAGCGAACGAGCTCTCAGCCTAGGGAAGGCCTGTGTTCTCCACACTCTTCTGATGTTGAGAGCAAAGGGCCTGACACTTCCACTAAGGGAAATGAAGTGAGGCGTGTGGGGAGTGGGGATACTTAGGGATGGCTAAGGAGGGTGGGGAGAGGCAGGCAGTGGGACTGGGGGTGATCGTGAGGCCACCCAGAGGGAGCCAAACAGGACAGGGGAGAGTTGTGAAAGGCATAGGTCCTGGTCTTCTTATGGCAGCAAAAGGACAGGGAGGGAGAAAGAGCTAACACTCAGATAGCTGAGGCCGCCCAGGAGTAAACAAAACCGATAGAACTAACATTTCCAAGGCCGATATAACAAGGGTTTTATATTATGTGGCATAATTATTACTCCTACTTTACAGATGAGAAAGCTAAAAGCACAGAGGGGTTAAGTAACTTGCCCAAGGTCACATATAGTAAAAGAGGGCTGGAATTTAAACCCAGCAGTCAGGCTGCAGAGATAGCTCCTGCCCCTACCCTGCTACAAGGCACCTTAGCTAGAGAGTCAGTTAGAAGGTGTAGGCAGCAGGGAGTGGAGGGGGAAGCAGTGAATAAGAAAGGAGTGGAGAAGGGATAGTAAGCAGGTAGGAAGCAGGGGGTGGTGGCGAAGTCTGGGTGAAGAGGAGACCTTTAGGGGGAACAAAGCAAGTGTCCCTGCTAAAAATGGATTGTTCAAGAATAGCTACTTAAGTCTGAGACTTGCTAAGTTGGAGACTGGCTAGTAGAGAGTAGATAAGGAAGCTCGATCCTATACATGTGCTACCAACTAGAGATGTCTCCAGTGGGTTGCCGGAGCCCACGGGCCCTGGAATGCCGATTGACAGCATCTCTTCCCAACTTGGTATTCAGTGACATCACTGACAGCACGTGGTAAGCCATGGTATAAATGTGGATATTGATCTGTCCACCCTGGACTTCATGAGAGGATCAAATGAAAGCATGCATATGACCCCTGAGCACAGAGATGCACATAAAATAAGGGCTCTGGCAAAGAAAGGGGTGATTCTCATAAGCCCGTGGGCCACCCCAAGAATAGTCTAGAAGACTTTGCGTTTTTTGGACTCGGTGCAGTTCCCCCAGGAAGGATTAATTCAACCTCTCTACCCCTTCCCCATTTTCTTCCCCATGAGATATATCCCTCCCAATTGAAAAAAAAGGGGGGGGGGCAAAGACAAAAGAAAGATTGTACAGAAAAGAGAGATGCTAGGGGAAAATAGTGAGTACCTGTCCATTTCCATTCCCCCACCGTTCCCTCTTCCCGTGTTTGCTTCCACTCTCAGTTAGCCCAAAGAAAAATCAACTCCAGGGCTGGGCAGTCTTTAAAACAATTCTTTTGGCCACTTTTTGAGATATAATTGACATACAACATGATACTGGTTTCAGATGTACAACATGATTGAATATTCATACACTATATGTTGTGATGAGATCACCACAGTAAGTCTAGTTAACATCCATCACCCCCGACAGCTACAATTTTTATTCTTGTGATGAGGACTTTTAAGATTGACTCTCTTAGCAACTTTCTATGCAAGACAGTTTATTAACTCTTCTTACTATGACATACATCACAGCCCACATCCTATCTTTTGGAGTTGGAAGTTTGTACCTAAAACACTTTTGAAATATTTTTCACAAAACTATTAACCTTCTCAAAATCCAGCAGAGACCCTCTCAAAAAAAGGAGAGCAGAGAACTGAAGACTGAAGGGTTGGGAATGAGTGAGAAGTAAATCCCAGAGGAGTAAATGGGCATTCAAGAAAGACAGAGAAAAATGAGAAAGGTCAGAGTAAAATGAGAAGAAGAGAAAACATGTAATAGAAAGGAGCAGGAGGAAATGGACTTCGGGAGATGGGTGATTGAATCAATTTCTCTCTCTGAGACCAGCACAACACGAGGTCCGCTGACCTGCTCTGAAGATGACTCAAATGCTTACCTGGTCCTCTCTTACTGACCCTTTCTGAGCATCTCGAAGTTCTATCTCTGTTGCCTTGAACTCACGGGGTATATTTTCTACCTTCCTTTCTAGATCAGGGGCTACTGGAAAGCAGGGCATTTGTTTTGCTTACTTTTGTACCCCCAGGGGCACAGCATGCTGATTGAAACACTTAAGACATTCGATACATACTTGTTAATGAATAAATGTGAATTAACCAACTAAAACATGACACGCTGGCAATGCACTTGGACCAGCTCATTTCTACAAAAACCTCCTAAGGCAGGCAGGCCTTATTAAGATCCTGGGAAATTCAGAAAAACTTTTCTCTGGCCCATAAGGAAGAGTTTCGCCTTGTTTTGAATTTAAAATTTCCTCTAACTATACCACAGTAAAATGATTAAAAGTTCTCTCAAATAAATTGGTTTTTTTTTTTGGCATTTTCAAATGTCCCATTCATCCTTTCAGAATCTGTTAATGGAATGTGGAAAATAAACTCCCAAGATGTAGGAGTTTCTTTCTTCCTGGAACCATGACTCATAATACAAATGTTTGAAACAGCTGAAAAAAGGAAAAAGGTTTTCTTTGAAGTGGCTTCACTTCCTACTTCTTACTGTGGTGACTGGTGCTTGTGATAGTAACACTTCCAATCCAAAAAGATTGGAGCATGACCAAAGAAGGGCTTGAGCCAGCTAATCAGGCACTCCATATTTGCAAAGACTTGTAACATCATCTGGATGGGCAGGACACTACCAGGCCATAATTTTTAATAAATTAAGAGCCAATAGTAAAATCTTCTTTAAAGTTTATGAAAAGGCAGCATTTGGAAGTACACTAAAATTATTTTAATTTTTTTTAATTTTAATTAAAATTATTAATTTTATTCATTCTGTTTCAGGGAGTGACAGTTTATTCAAGCTGCAGAGAAAGCAAACACACAAGTACAACTACGTAAAACTAAGCTAGTTAACTGGGAATTTAAAAGAAATTAAAATTTTCTGTGTCTTATTGTGAACTATTGTTTATCTCAGAAATGTTTCGTTGCGATATTAAGACTCATGTCCCTAAGATTTCAACAGACTTGATGCACAAAAGGGATTCAGGGGAGGGAGCTGACCATCTGTCCAAAGCTTCCTGAACTTTCAGTAAAGCGAATGAATAAAATTATCCTTAATTATGTTGTCAGGGCTACATTTGAATACCCAGATGTACCAGACTTTGGATCAGCCATTTAAAATTCCATTTAAATATTTTTGACTATGTAACAGAACTTTAGAAAGTGATGTTACACCAGATTTAATATTTTAAATGTTGTCACTTATCAGATGGTGATCTAACAGGGTTGGCACAAAAGGATAGAAGATAAAACTACTTCCCTTGAAATCTTTCTTTACTACCGTTAACATCCATAAGAGGGAAATGCTCATAGGCAAGAAATCCAGGAATGGGAGGGATGTGGACAATCTCGGGCAGATTTCTCTATATTCTCTGCACTTGGTTCTACCTGATGTACAATTCAAAGACACTTTCCCTTAACGCTGATTAAGCTGTCTTCCTCTTTCAGGATGTGCAGACTCTTTCTTACTTGTCCAAATCTCACCCTATATCTTCAAGTCTGGCCACATAGCACAGCGGTTCCTACCTTGAGCTGTGAGTCAGCAGTGTGTGTGTGTGTGTGTGTGTGTGTGTGTGTGTGTGTGTGCATACACGCAGGTGTGCGTGCACGCACGTGTGCACGTGCTCGGTTGTGTCTGACTTTTTGCCACTCCATGGGCTATAGCCTGCCAGGTTCCTCTGCCCACAGAATTTTCCAGGCAAGAATATTGAAGTAGATTGCCATTTCTTATTCCAGGGGATCTTCCTGACCCAGGAATCATGAGTCAGCAGAGATAGGTTTTAAAGTCAGATTTGCCACTTACTAGCTTTACATAGCCCTGGGCAAGATACTTAATTTCTCTAGGCCTCAGTTTTCTCATCTATAAAATGGGAACAATAACTATTCATCCTTCATTAGGGTTGCTCGAAGGATTAAAAGAGATAATGTGTATAAAGCATAATTCCAGGAACATAGTTAGGTCTCATATCAAATTCTACAAATATTTATTGAGTGCCTATTACATACAGGCACTGTGACAGGAACAGGGCATATAATTACTACTAAATGTTAGCTATTTATTTCTTTCTACTACTATTACTACTACTACTATTTTCTACCTCATTATGCCAACCAACAGGGATAGCTTCCTTCTAAAAAATTACAGCATATCTACCTCAAATGTAATCCTTTAGCACTTTAGCGTGCATTGCCTGATTCCTTGTTTCATGTGTGTGCATCTGATTATTCCAGAAGAGGACAAGCTTTTTAAACAAAGGAAAATAAATTATAGTAGGCAAATTACAGAGCAGAAGGCAGAAAATTTGGATCTTGATCCCATCTCTGCTACTATTACCTGTGTCCTCTTGGGCAAGTCATGTAAAATATTTGAGTCTCAAGCCCCTCATCTGTGGATTGGTAGGGTTTGGTGATGAGTATTTAACTCTGCTTTGTGAATGAACATAATCTCAGTCATCAGTATCCACTTATTGAAGAAGCTAAAGCAAGAGAGTTCCAGAAAAACATCTATTTCTGCTTTATTGACTATGCCAAAGCCTTTGACTCTGTGGATCACAATAAGCTCTGGAAAATTCTGAAAGAGATGGGAATACCAGACCACCTGACCTGCCTCTTGAGAAATCTGTATGCAGGCCAGGAAGCAACAGTTAGAACTGGACATGGAACGACAGACTGGTTCCAAATAGGAAAAGGAGTACGTCAAGGCTGTATATTGCCACCCTGCTTATTTAACTTCTATGCAGAGTACATCATGAGAAACACTGGGCTGGAAGAAGCACAAGCTGGAATCAAGATTGCCGGGAGAGATATCAATAACCTCAGATATGCAGATGACACCACCCTTATGGCAGAAAGTGAAGAGGAACTAAAAAGCCTCTGGATGAAAGTGAAAGTGGAGAGTGAAAAAGTTGGCCTAAAGCTCAACATTCAGAAAACGAAGATCATGGCATCCGGTCCCATCACTTCATGGGAAATAGATGGGGAAACAGTGGAAACAGTGTCACCCTTTATTTTTCTGGGCTCCACAATCACTGCAGATGGTGATTGCAGCCATGAAATTAAAAGACACTTACTTCTTGGAAGAAAAGTTAGGACCAACCTAGACAGTATATTCAAAAGCAGAGACATTACTTTGCCGACAAAGGTCCATCTAGTCAAGGCTATGGTTTTTCCTGTGGTCATGTATGGATGTGAGAGTTGGACTGTGAAGAAGGCTGAGCACCGAAGAATTGATGCTTTTGAACTGTGGTGTTGGAGAAGACTCTTGAGAGTCCCTTGGACTGCAAGGAGATCCAACCAGTCCATTCTGAAGGAGATCAACCTTGAGATTTCTTTGGAAGGAATGATGCTAAAGCTGAAACTCCAGTACTTTGGCCACCTCATGTGAAGAGTTGACTCATTGGAAAAGACTTTGATGCTGGGAGGGATTGGGGGCAGGGGGAGAAGGGGACGACCGAGGATGAGATGGCTGGATGGCATCATGGACTCAATGGACGTGAGTCTGAGTGAACTCCGGGAGTTGGTGATGGACAGGGAGGCCTGGCGTGCTGTGATTCATGGGGTCACAAAGAGTCGGACACGACTGAGCAACTGAGCTGAACTGAAAAGCAATGCACATGACCCAATTGGGTGGATTTAGATTAATGATAATTTGCCTCTTCATTTACATCCAGTGACATCAGCCTGTACCGCTGGGCTGCCATATTTTCATGACTCTTCTACATCAAGCAAAATTGAGTCTTTTAAAAAAAGACTGCATTGCCTCATTATATTATCATTGACTATATTATCAAAGTTTTTCATCTTTTCTTACCAAAAAAAAACATGAAACATGGAATCAATGGATATTTCAGGCAAAGATATATGAACAGAACTCAAATGCACACATAAGAAGGGAAAATGTTTTGGCTTTAAATTAAAAAAAAAAAATAAAGACAGTCTATTGACTATGAGATCTCTTCAAATGAAGAAAAGTTGCTTTATTTTAAACTTCCATACAGAGTATATGCATTTATTTTTTATCTTTAAAATGATCACTTCCCTAAAATCTCTAGTTTGAGTTCCACATGCCCATGAAATCTACCAGCATATCAGCTTCACAAGCATTAAGTCTGCCTTCCTACATGTGACTAGGGATAAAATCCAAAGCAAACACCAAAACCTCCATCTACGGATGCTCATCTCCAAGATACGCTCCACCATGCGATGTCCCATCCCATCACCTTTCCCTTCTCTACTGGACCACTCTTGTCATTATCTCTTACTCTCTTAATGACCCTTCCTGACTCCATAACTCTCCTCATCCACCACCCCATTTCTCTGCTTCCTTTCACAAACAGCTCTTCAGGATAGCTGTCTATATACTATTTTATAGTTTAGGAGCATCATGAGGTCCAGAAAGATTACATCATTTATCTTATACAGTGATTTCCCTAAGCATGAAGAAGCATTAATAGCAGAGGCAGGTCATAAATTTTAGACTCTGATGACACCAAATGACACTTTTTGTACTGGTATTAGGACAATCTCTAAATAAAAGCCATCAGCGAATACAGGTATTTAGAGAGCAACTTACAGGTTACAAAGAGTTTTCATGTACATTTTTTAATCTGATATTTTTAACATCTCTGTGACTTGGGTGAATTGTTTTATCTCCATCTAATCAATGAGGAAAATGAGTCCTAAGACTCAGATAACTTCTCAGGCAAAGGGGCCAAGCACAATGGCTATGAGCTTAGACTCTGGAATGAAGCTGTCTGGATGCGACCCTTGCATCTACCAGCTGGTGTCTGCATGACTGGCAAGTAACTATTTCTTCCTGCTTTAGATATCTTCTGTGTAAAGAAGCTTAAATAGGTTGTTGAGATACTTAAATGATTTTATATCCAATGCTTGGAAGCAATAACTGACACAGAGTAAGTTCTGAGGTTATTATTAGCCCTATTAAATGAGCAGGCTTCCCTGGTGGCTCAGAGGTTAAAGTGTCTGCCCGCAATGCGGGAGACCTGGGTTAGATCCCTGGGTTGGGAAGATCTCCTGGAGAGGGAAATGGCAACCCACTCCAGTATTCTTGTCCGGAGAATCCCATGGATGGAGGAGCCTGGTGGGCTACAGTCCATGCGGTCGCAAAGAGTCAGACATGACTGAGTGACTTCACTTTCTCTTTCATTAAATGACCAGTTGTAGACAGGCAATATACTAGTTTTATAAATAGATATGTGGAGACTCAACTACTAGTTAATCTGACCCTGATGAACTTTCTTTTTGGCTCAAAACTCGGATACTATATGATATCAAATTGTTAATATATGAAATGAAACAATTGAGTAAAATATATTGTCTTTGGATCCTGTGAGACATCTGCTAAAACAACAACTGTTGAAACTATACAGTTTCAGCGGTTTCAGATTTAGGCTTACCTTTTGTAAGTTTCCCACTTTCAATATAAGGAGTCAGAAATAACCGCTGTCCTGGGTCTCCTTTACGTGGTCTGGAAACATGGGCTTTTCTGTACAAGGAGCGAAACAGCCCATCAGCACCAGGGCTAAGCGCCAACAAAACCAGCAAAAAAAGTGCCTTCCACATGGCACCAACCGTTCCCTCTGGGCCTAGAATGAAAACAATAACTTTCCACAAATGAATCCAAAGAGTAAATATTTACCAAACCCCTTTATATGCAAAACACTCATTTAGTCACTCAAAAAATACACATAAAGCTCTCTGCTAAGTACCTTGCTGCTGCTGCTGCTAAGTCGAGTCAGTCGTGTCCGACTCTGTGCGACCCCAGAGACAGCAGCCCACCAGGCTCCTCTGTCCCTGGGATTCTCCAGGCAAGAACACTGAAGAGGGTTGCCATTTCCTTCTCCAATGCATCAAAGTGAAAAGTGAAAGTGAAGTCGCTCAGTCGTCTCTGACTCAGCGACCCCATGGACTGCAGCCCACTAAGCTCCTCCGTCCATGGGATTTTCCAGGCAAGAGTACTGGAGTGGGGTGCCATTGCCTTCACCAGCTAAGTACCTTAGATACAGCCTAAATAAGATCAACCCAGTCCTTGCTCATCCTGAAATTAACAATCTAATGGAAGGCTATTTAAGTGATTGGCAATATAACAAGCACAACAGCTTCTATTTCTAAAACTGTGGTCTGGAAAATAAATTCTATGAAGGATTACAGGAACCAAGAAGACAACAGGGACTCTAAACAAATCACAGAGTGGGAGCGACAGTCATCTACTCCAGGCAGAGGATTCAGAACATATTTCAGGACAGGAGAACCTAGGAAGGAAGACCTTACCAAGGTAGAAGGTGAGTAAAAGGTGGGTGGAGCTCAGTTAGGCAGGAGAAATGGGGAAGGCATCACTGGTGGAAGGCAAAGCCTGAGAAAAGGTGAGACCTGACTTGTCCATGGGTGTTTTGCAGGGAAATTTAAAATAATTTCTGGCCAGCTTTTTATCTCTTACAAATCACCAAACTTTGCATTCAAAAACAAAAAAGAAAAGAAAGAAGAGACAGAAGATCCTACAACCCTTACCCCTATAGCAGGCTGTCCAGTGAACTCAAAAGTTAGACCTCACACTTTATTAACACAAAGCTTTTCAAGGATCTTGTAACCTGATGTTTGCTGAAAAAATGTGTGGTGAATTCCCTAAACTTGTAAACATGTAAATTGTATTTACAATGGGTTTTTCCAATGTATTTTTAGCTGATTTGAACTTCCTGATAGCCAGGAAAACAAGGGTTATCATCATCAATCTTAGACACGGAAAATTTGACTCGAAGGAGTACCTTATCTACAGACATCAAAACAGAGAAATCAGAACTAGTATGCAGTCAGGGCTGGGCTGAGGGTAAAGTGAGTCTGATGTAGATGTAAAGTGGGACCTTTTCTTTTTTTTAATTTTGAAATTTTGTCCATCAAGGATTTTTTGAGTTGACTTTGATTTTTTCAAGTATTGCATTAAATATTATTTATCTTGATTACTGAGTTTTTTGGCACTCTTAGATTTTACATCCAAGGCAGGTGCCTCAATTGCTTCTGTTAATCCTGACTCTATTAAGTAATATGATTCTTGCACCAGTGCTATTAAATGACTCTGTACTACCGCTAGTTAAATACTCTGCTCACTCAGATTCTGGATGCAAAGAGAAATATACAATATAGGCAAATACAATGCTTGGCTTGATTGTTCAGTGCCTTAGTATACCAAGTCATTAATATACCTTAAAAACATACAAGGTGTTGTAATCTATTAACCACATGCTAATCACAAGCCAATTTAGCATAATAGGAAAATATTGGTTCTAGCAAATTTAGAAAGGTTCTCAGCCACATTTCTCCAATAAGATAAAAGTTTATAACTATAATTTGATTGAATACATGACCTTTGTCAAGTCTTTCATGGTTAACTTAATAGAATTCCCCAGACTTAAGGTAAACAAGCCCAACCAAATAGACCATGTACTTAAGAGTGGTTTTGTCTATTTACTATAATAAGGAACAAAATGACTTTAGAAACTGAAATTAAGTTCCCAAGAAGCCCAAGTATTATGACCACTATAGCACTGATGAAAGATTTTTTTTTAATTATAAGAACTTGTTATGCTAATGTTTTAATAACAGCTGCTTTCAAGGAATGCTTGAAGTCAACAATCTTACTCTCTGGTTCATGGGGAAAAAAATCTGTGGTATGAAAAACATTGGAAGGAGCTCTTCCATTAAGAGGCTTTTTCCTGCAGGCAGAAACAAGGAACTAATCATACCAGCTAATTTCTCAATCATTCTGCTGTAAACATCCAGCCCCCTTTAATGGAAATCATTAATATTTAAATAACCAGGGTAGTTACAACTTCTTTTGTCAGCAAATGTTGACTCAAAGATGTTAAAGAAAGAAAGGTGAAGTTGGTCTTGTTTTAACTGACATAAATCTAACACACAAAAGCAAGAGCTGGGTCAACTTAGGAGCCCCCATTAACATTTAATCAAATAACTATTAGAGTCATGGTTTCCCATGTAGGTGAATTAAAAAAACAACATACTTCATTTCACTGTTTCATTTAATGGTCAGAGTTCCTGGACTGTGCTTAGCTGTCATCTCTCCTGATGAAAATGAAAGCCATATCATGAATGGAGTATTTTCTTTCTTCACATCTTTCACTAATGTATTTTGCCTATCCTAAATTAGCCAAAACCTTTTCATTTATTGAACATTTATTGAGTCCTTTCTAAACTAATAAACTCTGTATTGGAAGTTATTGCCCGCAGAGAGTAAAAAAATTATTAACCCTACACTGTATTATGTATCTACTTGAAGTGATATGAAAACATTGGTGTTATTTCCAGTTCAAATACATCTTACTGAAGGATACAGGCAAACTGCTCCTCTTAATAAATGTTCAGAAACAGAATAAAATATATGCAAGTTCAAAACAATATTGGCAGAATCAAATATGCTAAAGGTCAAAATCTGCGATTCACTATAACTACCTTACTGCGTGTATGTGCTAAGTCACTTCAGTCGTGTTTGACTCTTTGTGACCCTATGGACTATAGCCTGCCAGGCTCTTCTGCCATGGGGATTCTCTAGGCAAGAATACTGAAGTGGGTTGCCATGCCCTCCTCCAGAGGATCTTCCCGACCCAGGGATTGAACCCACATCTCTTGTGTTCCCTGCACTGGCAGGCAAGTTCTTTACCACTAGCGCCACTTGTGAAGCCCAAAACCTTACTAAAAACCTAAAATATCACAACTGGAAATCATGTGTACAAGAGACAATTTTTTTATATCAACAAAGGTATTTATCACAGTATTATTTAGAATAATAAACTGTCAACAATGTAAACAATTTAAGATAAGTTACTGTACATTAAAAAAATGGAATCATATACAGCAATTAAAATGACTCTACTGAGAATGTTTTATAAAATATACTAAAATATTAGGTAAAGAAAAGGAAGCTATTAGATTGGGTGTAAAGTATATTGTCCTTATTTAATACTCAGTAATAATTTCTAAATTTTCTATAATAACTAATCTTATAATTAGAAGAAAGTCATTTTTGATTTTGCTTTTTTATCAGTGAAGCAACTGGTAGGCATGGCTTGTTCCTTATTCCTTATTACTACCTGGTTATGACCTCTTGCGTTTCCTAGGAGTAAGAGTTCTGTTTGTCCTTTCAGAATAGGTTCTGCTCTCGCTAACATTCTGTGAAGATGTGTCCTGATCTCATACTGTCATAGAACCTCAGAGACTCAAAGTAAAGTTTCTCTTTGTTGAATTAAAAGGCTCTGCATTAACATGAGATGCTGTTCTAATAATAATTCATCTGACTGCATTTATATCCAGTTCTGCCTGGAGTAGAGTCCATAACAAATGAGAATATAATTGGTTCTAAGCAAATAGCTGTTGAACTGATGGGTCTAAATAACGAATCATGATATGTTAGACATACAGGAGGTAGTATATGTTCATATGGTCCAATTCCTTCATCTCACAGTCTAGACAACTGGAACTAGAGAATAAAATATGTTGTAAGCTGCTGAGCAGCAAAATCAAGACTCAAAGCCAGGATTCACTTATGGCCCTAAATCTAATCTGCTTTCCACCCGCCCATCTGTAGTTGTAATTATATATATTCAAATATTTTGCCTCTTATTGTCTCAATAGATAATAATGGTCTGCTACAGACTAAATTTCTTTCATTAGATCTTTAAAGCATGTAGTACAAATAAATAAACAAATGAATAAACAGATACGTCAATAAGTAAGTCTTTCCAGAGAAATTTGGGTTTTAGAAATGACTTGTACTAATCCAGGTTCTAACATGACTCATTCACTGAACCTTGGGTGGGACAATGACTTTTCCGGGTCCCAGTCAGTATGTTAAAACCAATGGTTAGATCTCCAGGAACTGTGAGAGTCAGCTGTTCAATGCAGCTATTGTTCAAAATTAGAGTATAGAAGCTTTACCATTAAATATGTTATATTAAAAAATAAGTGATAAATACTCAAAACTCATCACTACTTAACTATTTTACCATGTTTACTATGTTTTCTATCATCTATGCTCTGGAGTTATTTTTTCATATTTATCTAATTGAAAGATTATATAATAGTTTGCTACTGTGCATTTCTTTGCAACTTGGTGTTGAGTAACATCTTGTAGCCTGAAATCAGCCATGACGGGAATATTTATACCATAGAAATCAGCAAACACCACAAATATTCAACATTTTATTACCTGCTCATGTGAGTCTCATGTTTCTTACTTGAAAACTGATCTGGAAACTACTTTCCATCAACTCACATCCCAGTTCCAATGGAAATGATTAGAAGAGACAAAAGGGGGAAATCCTGCCAAGCTGTCATCTGTGTATAGAAGCAACCAGTTAATATGCTCAGAAAGGCAAGGCTTTGAGAAAAGAAATCCGAGAAAGCCACCGGAAAGTGCATGTTCTACCAGTGAAAAGAAGAGTTAGAAACAAAAACTCCAGAATGAGGACAAAGAGCAAACATGTTAAGTAGCCCTATGTTTTCTTCTCTCCTTCCCACTTCTGCATTTTACATTATAGGTAATTCTAAAGGATAAAAGTCGTTCATGTAATAAATGTCATAGCTTCAATTAAAATATTTATTTGGAGTCCTCTCACATATTTAACTGCCTTGAGTACTCCCATAACAAGAAAAACATTCCCCCGGACAAACAAACAAAAAACAGGCCAACTAGTAACAGACAGTTCCACGAAATTTGCGATTAAAGAAAGGTACATAAAAGTGGTCCCCCTATTAAAAAGGATTCAGTCACCTCTCAAGATTATTCAGGCATATCCAAAGCATTTGAATCTTGAAGGGCTATCGTGCAACCCTGAATTAAATACCAACCCAAACCCCAAATCTAGCTATTTTTTGCTAAGGATTTCCACGAAAACAAATGGTAGAAGAAAACCTTTATTTCAAAGGATCCAGTATTCATTCTCCTTAAGGCATCATTTTAATTTCTAAAGTTGATATTTGAAGCACTGTTTCCCCAGAGAGGACATAGTACATGATATACAAGGCGATGAGCAAGCTTCTGCTGAAGGGGCCCTGAGACTTATATGCCTATCTCCTTTCCACAGGCTCCCCCTCTGGCATCAGACAGTGGTGTCTCATCTTGCTAATTGAATTAGTCATCCCTATCTCTGCCACCATATCCTTGGGCTCACAGGAAAGGGAGACAAACTCAACACATGTGGCAGGTGGTGAATGAAAAGAATCAGGAAGAGGAGGAACTTAAACTATCTGACACTATAATAGGGGGCTTTACTTTGAAATCTCATGCTAACCAGAAAGAAAATTTGAATGGAGGTAGGAAGTGAAAGTAGCCAATGTCCCAAAACGTTAATAACAGTTGAAATAGGAAGGCCGCCCCCATGATCCAAGGCATCCTCATGATAATGATATCAGTAAAAGTCCCATCATTAAACGCACTCCATGTATCAGAACTGTGCCAACTACTTTATATTTTTATTTCTAATCTTTATCAGATAAGTACTATTATCCCATTTTACAGATGAAAAATTGATCCTCAGAGAATTTAAGTTACTTGCCCAGAATCACACAGGTAGTAAGCAGTACAGCAAAGAAGTGAGGCCAATACCAATCAATTTTCAAAGACCATTCAATACTTCCAATATTGCTAATGTTGTGTTAATTTCTTAGTTGCGTCTGACTCTGTGACCCCATGGACTGTAGCCCGTCAGAGTCCTCTGTCCATGGAATCTCCAGGCAAGAATACTGGAGTGGGTTGCCATTGCCTCCTCCAGAGGATCTTCCTGACCCAGGGATCAAACCTGGGTCTCCTGCATTGCAGGCAGATTCTTCACCATCTGAGCCACAAGGGAAGCCCATAATACTATTAACAGCATCTCCAAAATGAGCGATGTGCACCAGGATCTTATCTCCCTACTCAGGTGAGTTTGGAAATAACATAAGAAAATAAAATTTTTGCCAGAAGGTAAATGAGGACGAGGGAACATTCTTCCCTAAAGGTTTCAGAGGGAACAAGGCCCCACCAACACTATGATTTTGGACTTCTAGGCTGCAGAAGTCTCAAACAATAAATCTGTGATGAGTTAAGCCACCCAATGTGTGGTACTTTGCTATAGCACTGCTATAAAACTACTACCTGGATAGTCAGGACGACTGTGGAATAAGCCAAGGTGGAGGGGATAAAGGAATAAATAGTAGAACTTAAACTGTTCTACTTTAAGTTAGTATTAAGCATCTGGGTGAAAATTCTGAGAGGTCAGCAATAAAATGGGAAAGGGAAGATAAATGGATTTTACATTTAAGATATGTCTGGCATTCTGGCAAGCCGGGATTTCCTACACAATCCTCTATAGAATACTGATTCAGCAAGGTATTATTAGGTTTTATAAGGATAAAAGTTTAGGACAATCTGGGCCAAACAAATTAAAATGGGTTTCCTGGTTATATAATGAACGTTTCAGAGCCTCTCACTTGCTCATGGACAGCATGTGTTTTATTTATTTCATTTATATCTGTATCACTCTTCTTAGAAAGGCCTTAAGTCTCAAGGTTTATATAAGACATGCTCAGATGAGGAAACTTAATCTTAGGTTGACTAGTTTCTCAAGTATGAGGTTAATTTTTTCAAGCTCTCAACTCAACCATTAAACAGTAAAAGCTCAAATTTGAAGCCAGATCTAGATGAGTCCAAAGTCCATACACTTTTCATATTGTTGTTGTTCAGTTGCTATGTTGTATCCAGCTCTTTGCAATCCCATGGACTGCAGCATGCCAGGCTTCCCTGTCCTTCACTATCTCCCAGAGTTTGCTGAAATTCATGTCCATTGATTTGGTGATCCCATTCAACCATCTCATCCTCTATCACTCCCTTCTCCTGCCCTCAATCTTTCCCAGCATCAGGACCTTTTCCAGCGAGTCGGCTCTTCACATCAGATGGCCAAAGTATTGGAGCTTCAGCTTCAGCATCACTCCTTCCAATGAATATTCAGGGTTGATTTCATATATATCATTATGTAAATAACATAATACAACAAAATCTGCCTCCTTGCAACTTTTGACAAAAAAGCAGAATTCTGGGTTAACTGGATTATCTTGGCATGCCATTGGCAAGATTTATAGGTGCTGAAATTGTGAGTGATTTAAGGGCATGTTTATTTGCAAAAAAGTGAAACTCACATGCTCAGAAATTGCTTCAAAATTAATTTCTAGCTTCCTTCCACTTGGAAAATAATTTTAGGGGAATGGCTGAAGCCCTCAATCCTTTAAGACTCATGGCAAAAGAAATGTTTTCCACTGAGAAATTCTTTTTTTTTGAAGTAAATGTATTCCTATTTTTTTTAGAATGAACCTCCTTTTTGCTATCTATTATGACTAAATTTTTCATAAAAAAAATCAGGATACACAATGTGGCAAATACAAGGATAAAACTGGGTATAATGGATAAGAGTATTTTGTGTGAGGATGGTCCTGGGAAATCTTTCAATGTCATCACCTTAAGCCATCACTTGTCACTAAGGTGACAAGAAATTAACTCCTCCTTGATTCCAAAAGAGACAGTGTTGTCATTGGGAGCAATCCCTATGCAAGAACTTAGATCATTTCAGTGTTTCCCTCATCTCTTCTGCACACATTATCTCATTGGATCCTCACCATCACTCTTGAAAGGAGTTAATGCAGCTCTTCAACAGAGACTCAGGTGGATGGAGCAAATTCCCAAGGAGTGACACTCTAGTCAGTAGCAGAGCTGGGACGGACCCCAAGTTCACTGGACTGGTCATTCATTTGATAAACAAATATATGTTAGCTCCTATGGAGTTTAGCTCTACTATGCGCAAGACTCCAATGCAGGCACAGAAAACGAAAGAGACAAAGTGTCTGCCTTCACGAAGCTTCCCACATAAAGGAGACAAGAAAGAGGAAAGCTATTAAGAGAATCAAAGCAGGGTAAAGGGTTAGAGAGGGATGGTGGGGGAGTGGCATTTTTGGGTCGGGTGGAAGGGGAGGTCCCTCTGAAGAGGTGACACATGGGAAGATCTGAAGGTACTGGAGAGTTTCAAGTGACTATCTAGAGAGAAGAGTTTCAGGCTGGAGAATGCTGCTGCTGCTAAGTCACTTTAGTCGTGTCCAACTGTGCGACCCCCTAGACGGCAGCCCACCAGGCTCCTCCAGGCAAGATCCTCCAGGCAAGAATGCTGGAGTGGGTTGCCACTTCCTTCTCCAGTGCATGCACTCATGCTAAGTCACTTCAGTCGTGTCCGACTCTGTGCAACCCTATGGACAGAAGCCCACCAGGCTCCTCTGTCCAAGGGATTCTCTAGGCAAGAATACTGAAGTGGGTTGCCATTTCCTTATCCAGGGCTGGAGAATAGTGACTGCAAAGACCCCTCATCTAGAGAAATCAGGATGGAAGCCAGGATGGTAGCAGTGTGAGAGTCATGGGGAGGGTGGTACAAATGGGATCAGGTATCAGACCATGCAGGGTGTTGAAGGCCAACATGTATTTGGGGGGCTCACTTCTTCCCAGCTCTGATGTTTCCATCATTGGTAAGGCTGGCCTCTTGCCACCCTCTTGTTCATTCTGAGGAGGGTAGGATGAGAGGTAGAAAGATTTATCAGATAGATAAATGTGGATAAATTGGGCATGTTGGGCTCAGCTCTCCCAGTGTTTCCGCAGGAAATAGTGCTTTCTATCTCCACACGTGGGCTGTGCATGTCTGTGCAAGTCTTCTCTAGTCTGGGCTTTAGTTCACTTGCCTAGAAGTGAGAGCACAAACCCAACCCAGTCACTTTTAGTAAGAAAGGTAATATTTTACTCTCCACCTGCCTTGTTCCTTTGTCTTCTCAATTACCCCATACCTCAGGCAACAGCAAAAAGTTTGCTATTTGGGGAGGCTCCTTCAGAAACTCCAATAGAATGGAATTTGGGCTTTATGCTAAGGGTAATGGGCTGGAATTTTTTCCCACTACACCCCTCTGTCTCTATTATTCTGCAAACATTTCATCATATATGTGATTGAAAAAAGAAGTGGTTACTAGTATCAGCTTCACTCACATATCCAGAATTTGAAGTACCTAACAGTTTGGCTTGCCCACACCAGCCTTGGAAAGTTATGAAAATGGATGGTGAAAAATTATTTCTAAAATCAAACCATTTGAAATATCTACACACAGATAATAAAAGGGCAGCAAAGTCACAACCAGACTATTCAGCAATAACAAAAGGTTGCAGTTCTGAATCATCTCATTAAATATCCTAAAATCAAGTGTGACAGCATCCCAAGAGGAGACAACAGAAAAAGCCCACAGACTTGTTCATCTGGTTCTTGAACCATGGAAACACCCCCATTACTGCTTCTTTAGTGATTACTGAAAGCAAAACAAAACAAAACTATTTTTATTCTCTTATTTGCTGCATTCGGACTTGTCCACACCATCCTGCCAAAGTCATTAGTGATGTCCATGTTCCCCACTTTGCAAAAGAAAAAAAGTTTTGGCCATTATCTCAATTGACTTCTTTGACACATTGACATTACCCCTTTGGTAAATTCTAGAATGTTCTCCTTCATGGTTCCTTCTTCTTCTGTCTTCCTTTAAATACCGGGTTTGTCAGGAATCTATTCTTGGTCCACAGCTTATCTTACTCCACACACTCTCTCCATGGTGGTCTCATCACTTTGAGTAGCACTTTCTATTGACACCGCTCAAAATAATAGTTCCTCTTAAAAGGAACTCAGCTATTCAACTGCCTGCTGAACATTTTCACCTGATGTCCCATGAGCATATTAAACTAGCTTGTCAAAATGGAGCCTAATTTGTCTGTTAAAACAGTGAACTGAACACATTTGTTTCTGCTCCTTCATGAAACCCTGTTAAAGTGAAAAAGATACTTTCAAAGGTATAAATCCCATGCCCGCCCAAATAGAAACAACAAAAGCAAATACAGCACATCAGACTTTGTTGTTGTCAGATGGAGTGTGGGACTAACATGTACACGGTGTACATGTGTGTCCATGCATGTGTGCTCAGTCGTGTCCGACTCTTTGTGACCCCATGGACTGTAGCCCACCAGGCTTCTGTGTCCAGGGGATTTTTCAGGCAAGAATACTGGAGTGGGTTGCCATTTCCTCCTCCAAGGGATCTTCCCAACCCAGGGATCAAACTCATGTCCCCTGTATCTCCTGCAATGCACACAGATTCTTTACTACTGACCCACTGGGGAAGCCCTCACACATGCGCATTGCTAAATTTGAAACAGATAAACAAGAACCTTTTGTATAGCACAGGGAACTCTGCTCCCTAAATATCCTAAATGGGGAAAGAATTACATAAAACTGAACCACTCTGCTGTACACCCGAAACGGACACAATAGTGTTAATCAACTGTGCTCCAATATAAAATAAAAATTTTAAAAAGTGAACAAATCATTTGCAGATAATGAAACCAGAATACCAACGAGAAACAAACTAATTAATTCACATTACAAACACAGAAAGGTTCAAAAATAGTACTGGATACAAAGAGGGTAACAGTGAGGCGTGCGGCTGAAAACAGAATTGATGAAACTGCGTGCAGCTGAAAACAGAAGAACTGAGGAAACTCTGTAACAGCAGGTAGAGCTTCAGATACCCTTCCCCACTCCATCAGGGGAAAGAAAAGAATCTATAGAAAAGTTATTCTTTGGGAAATTAAACTAGAGAAATTCTTGTATTGGGAATATGAAACAGAAAAAGTTGGGAATGAGGCACTCAATTGAAAACTAAGAGAAACTCTACCTACTGATATACCCCAAACATGCCCCTTAACACTCAGCTCTAAGAAAACTGTCTCTGAAGCTCTCTGTGTCTCCATCTTTCACCCTGTGCAGGAGACTGAAGGATTCTTCTCTGGAATAAGTGAAGCATCTTAGAGAAAGGACCTATATATATGGACACGTGAGGTCCTCCAATGAAAATTCCTGGACCCACCAATCAATTTCAGGGACTTTCTGAAAAATCCCTTCAACACAATGGGGCTTCCAACCACGAGCTCAATTTCTCATACTTAATATAAACCAGACTGCAAAGAGCCACTGGACATTGGAAGAAAGCCTTTAATTTGAAAAGGAAAGAAAGAAACTATTTGAAGAAAAAAAACTCAGGAAAAAACTGTAATGCATAGAACTGAATAGCTCTTCAAAAACAAAAAATATCTTTCAGGAGGTAAGAAAAAACATTGCATTCATTAAATAATAGAATGTTATATGAAGAAGGAACAAACAGCAAGAATGTGCTCCTGAAAATTAAAACTAGGTCATAGTAATTTTAAAATTTTGATAAAAGAGTGGAACAGTAAAGTCAAAGAAATCTTGTGAAGGCTAATCTCTGACTAAGGGAAGCACTAGAAAGAGAAGGCAGGTAAAATTCAGGGTATGAAATTATTAAAGGAATAATACAGAGGTATAGACATAATTTCCAGATTTAAAAGAATCATCAGGTTCTTGGATCAAGGAACAAAAAGACATAGAACAAATTTCAAAAATAAAGAGACTACAGCAAACTTGAGAGAAAAAAGAGAGACAGAGGAAAAGACAGAGATAGTATATAAAAAGAATCAAGAACAAAAATGGCACTGGACTAAACAGCAGCAATGGCAGCTAAAAGACACTGTAGAAAAAAAATGCCTTTAAAATGCTTAGAGGAAAATTATTTTCAAGCTAGAATTGTATACTCAGCCAAACTATCAAACAAAAATGATCATAAATTAAAGAAACATTCAAGTACACATAAAGCCTCAAAAAGTTGACTCATATATCACTTGTCAGAAAGCTACCAACATATATGTTCCACTAACACGAGAAAGTGAAACCCAAAGGGGAAAAACACGGGATCCCGCGAACAGGGGAACTAACAAAGGAGCGCTCCCAAGATGACGGCTGTATGCCTGAAGGAAAACCAATGCAGACTGAAGCAGTGACACAGAAGAATCCAGGGAAGACCCTTCAGAAAAAAATAAACGTCAGTAGATATTGATATGGTTCCACCCCTGGGTCGGGAAGATCCCCTGGAGAAGGAAATGGCAACCCACTCTATTATTCTTGCCTGGAGAGTCCCATGGCGAGAGAATCTGGTGGGCTCCAGACTGTGGATTCTCAAAGAGTTGGACAGGACTGAATGACTGACATTCTCTCTCTCTCTCTCTCTCTCTCTCTCTCTCTCTCTCTCTCTCTCTCTCACACACACACACACACACACACATATAAAAATATATATATGACTGATTACTTCATGAGTTTTGTGAAAAATCATATCTAAGGATACTAGAGTTCTCTCAGTGAACAGAAGTTCTGATAGTGGCATGGAAAACTAAACAATCTGAAAACAGGCAATTATTAACTCAATGAAGAATATCAAATCATACAAGAAAGGCACTGCAACCAGTGTACACTCCTTAGCTCAGTAGTGAGCAATACTTATACAATCAGTATAGTAAACAGAAGATATGGATTATAGCAGCAACAAAAAACTCTGTAACGCTTTGAACAGGGCAGAGGGTAGGAAAGCTGGGGTATAATGTATGTTAGAATGCTAAATTTTGACTTTGCTTAGTAGGAATTAATAGAAAATACCTCAGACTGATAAAAAGTGTAACTCTAAAACCAATACATCGAGAAACAGACTAAGCACATTATTTAGAAATGTGAAGTTAAAGACTAGAAGAAACATATTGGTCAATCTAGAAGAAATGGATTGATTCCTAGAAACATAATCTTTCAAGACTGAGTCAGGAAGAAAGAGAAAGTCTGGACAGACCAATCACTAGTGATGACACTGACCAGTAATCAAAATAAAAGAGTATGGAAGGAGACCTCAGAGATAAGGGAAGGTTGGGGAGTGGTCAGATAGGGGACTAAAATTGTTTGTTATGAAAATTTTAATAAGACTTGGATTTTTAATTTATGTAGGTGAATTATGCTGACAAACATCAAAATCAGAAAAAAGAAGAACAAATATTAGGGCGGAAATAAATGAAATAGAGACTTAGAAAAGATCGCTGAAACTAGGAGCTGGATTTTTGAAAAGATAAATAAAATTGACAGACTTTTAGCCTGACTCATCAAAAAAAAAAAAAAAAAGAAAAGAAAAGAGAGAGAAAGAGAGATGGGGGGTCCAAATAAGTAACAGTTAAAATGAGAGAGGAAGACATTACTGTCAATATCACAGAAATAAAAATAATCATAAGAGAACACTCTGGAAAATTATATACCAACACATTGGTCAATCTAGAAGAAATGGATTGATTCCTAGAAACATACAATCTTCCAAGACTGAGTCAGGAAGAAAGAAAAAATCTGGACAGACCAATTACTAGTGATGACATTGACCAGTAATCAAAAGCCTCCCAATAAACAAAGGTCCAGGACAGATGACTTCACAGGGGAATTCTAACAAACATTTATAGAAGACTTTATACCTATCCTTCTCAAACTATTCCAAAAAGTTGAAGTTCAGTTCAGTTCAGTCGCTCAGTTGTGTCAGACTCTTTGCGACCCCATGAACCACAGCACGCCAGGCCTCCCTGTCCATCACCAACTCCTGGAGTTCACTCAAATCCACGTCCATTGAGACAGTGATGCCATCCAACTATCTCATCCTCTGGCATCCCCTTCTCCTGCCCTCAATCTTTCCCAGCATCAGGGTCTTTTTAAATGAGTCAGCTCTTCACATCAGGTGAAGAGGAGAGAATATTTCCAAACTCATTCTATGAGGCTAGCATTACCCTGACACCAAAACCACTCTGTCAAAGGTACATCCTTAGGCAAATCAATTCACTTCTCTCTCTAGACTTCACTTCCTTCATTTGCAAATTATGGGGATTAGATGTACTATCTAATTCCCAACATGCCCTCCTGTCTAGGAATTTCTAGGATTCTAAAAAGCAGCCAAGCATAGGGATAAAACTGCTGCAGGTTCTGAGTCACAGTGATGATTCCTGCAGGCTACCTCAATGAAAGAACTTTCATGTCTGTGTCCGGTGAACTTAACATTTGAGTGTCTGCAAGGCTGGAAATTGGTGAAAGGCTATTTTTTGGTCTATGCTACAAGACATTTATGTTTACTGAGCATAGAATTTTTTTAAAAACCTATCACCAAATTCCAAATCAGTGGCTTCCAGTAAGTTTAGAAACAGAAGTCTCAGACTTTCTAGATACTAACATTTAGGTGCTGGGTTACAGTGAACTGCAGAAAGAATCTTGGTTTCATAGCAAGTGCCGTAGTCTCCCAGTTCTGAAAGTGCCTGTGCAATAGTACAAGGGGTTCACTCTCCTCCAAGCCAAGTTAATTCTACAAACATTCCGGTACTCAGAGGGGGAGAAAAAAAAAAAAAAACAAATTATTTCCAGATGATTTCTTGATTGCTAATAACATTCTTTGAAGGAAATGGCAACCTACTCCAGTATTCTTGCCTGGGAAATCCCAAGGACAGAGGAGCCTGGAGGGCTACAGCGCACAGGGTCGCAAAAGAATAGGACATGATTTTGGACTAAACAACAACAATAACATTCTTCATCAAGAAGCTTAGGCAGAAAATATTTCGTTTTAAGAACTAGCTATTACTGCCTTCCCCATGTGTCAAATATAAACTCTACAAGGCTCCAGACTGGTTCATCTTTTTTTTCTTTTTTCATTTTAATTTATTCTGTGTGGTTTAAACTGAAAGTTAAACATCATACAGACAAACCACAGACACTTTAGATATAGTGTTGACCATTATTAGAACAGTAATGGCGAATAATCAATTTACACAGATTCGTCATCTCTAATTTTACATCTCATTATACAAAGGTTAACTTTCTACATTTTTTGTGGCCCACCTTGGGAGCTTACCGGCTTTACCCAGTTAGGGCTTTCCCTGCAACAGTCACATTTCTGGATCCTGCAAAGGTGGAGGCCTCTCCACATTCTTCCTCCATACAAAGAGTTTTCTCTTCTTTAACAGAACTCAACGCATTAAGGATTTTTCTGGGCATAAACTAAAGCACAAAATACTTTGCTAAAACTTGTGGAGGTGTCAAAGATTAAAAAGGTGTAGAACTTACCTTCAGGAAAAGAAGGCAGGCATGCACAAAACCCAGTATCTGCAGGCAGACTGCTTGAGTTCTGCAGTAAGGGACAAGAAACATCATCCTCCAAACCACTACTAATCAACACAAGGCTTACTCACTGGCTGATTACCTCACTCCCAATGCCAAGCCTATTGCTCACTGTGCCACTGGCTACTTCCAACTTCAAGAACAAAGGATAAAGAGAACAGATAGACACGTCAGAGTCAATTACAATAAATTACAGAGTTAATATAAATTCTGCTATAAGCCCCATATCCTATTCCACTCTCTCTCCAAAGCTTTTGGATGGAAGGAAAGTAAGGAACGAAAGGGGAACATGACTTTAGGTATGTAAGCAAGTGGGACAATGGGAAAAGCAGAAGACTGATGGAGTGAAACAAGCAGGTAAACAAATAAAAAAGAGACTTTTTCTCTCTTAGCGCTTCCCAGGTGCTAGTAGTAAAGAACCTGCCTGCCAATGCAGGAGACATAAGAGACATGGGTTTGAGCCCCGGGTTGGGAAGATCATCTGGAGTAGGGTATGGCAACCCACTCAAGTATTCTTGCCTGGAGAATCCCATGGGCAGAGGAGCCTGGGAACCTACAGTCCATAGGGTTGCAAAGAGCCAGACAGGACCAAAGAAACTCAGCATAGCATAGAGGACTGAAGGTGTGATCTTCAGAAGAATTAGTAAAGTGATTGTTAAACTGAACCTTAGCAGGTGGGATTTCTGAGAAGGTTTGACTCTTCCTGCAGAGTTAAAGAAGCTGGGTGACACAGACAGCGAGAACAGACTGGTAGTCACCAATAGAAAAGTGGGCGGGGCTGGGATGGATTCAGAGTGTGGGATGCAAACTATTACATACAGGATGGATAAACAAGGTCCTACTGTACTACACAGGGAACTATATTCGATATCCTAAGATAAACCATAATGGAAAAAAGTGAAAAAAATGTGTATATATACAACTGGATCACTCTGCTGTACAGCACGAATCTGCACGACAATGTAACTCAACTATATTTCAATGAAATACATTTTTAAAAAAGAAGTTAAGTGAAAATAAGACAGTGCCAGAGGGCAGATACCCCACTAAAAATAACCAGTTTTGATTTGAGCTTTCCTATGACTTATCTGCTAAATCAGAGGGGTGATAGGAAGGAACTCACATGTTCAAACATGTGATATAATGCCAGGCACGCAGTCAGTCAGCATTTGGGAAGGTAATACAGTCCAATGGGAGGAACACAAAGAATTTAGACACAACTTCAAATGTGGCTCTGCCGCCTAAAAACTGTACCATTAGACAAAGTACCTGTGTACAAGTGGACCTATACTACCACTCATTGTTATGATGGCAATGATACATGTACATATATGAATTCATACGCAATACTGCAGAGAGACAAAAGACAGTCCCTGCCCTCGGTTTCTAATTGAGACTGAAAAACAGCCCCTAACCACGGAATAGATGCTAATTAAATCTAATTTCCCTTGCTTAGTCAGTGGTAAATTATAATAAGATGGGTTTACAGAGCTGAGCATTTATTTATTCATCACATAGAGCACATACAAAAGTACTAATATAAAAAGGGAGAGGAAAGTTTTGGTTGCTAAACAGTTGGATAAAGGCTTGGTGACCAGGCATTCAGAATATGTGTCCCACCTGAGGTTTCGTCTGGAAAGTATGACCACCATCATGACAGGGTGATATGGCTCCCAGATTAAGTAGGAGCTGCTTTGTGAAAGATAGATGAATTCATTAGATTACCTAGATGCCTGGTATTCAGAAATGGCTTACACGGATAAAGCACTGTATACTCTAAAAGTCTTAGATAAAATAGTATTTCACTTTCTCTCTTCCCTATCCTGTCACTTCATTCTCCACCCTCTTTTCACAGCCTTTCTCCACACCACGCCTCCTGCAGTGGGAACAGGAAAAACATCACTCTACTTATATAGGTATGCTCTTTAGATTGACTGTTGTAAGCTGTCAAGAACAGCGGCTACAACAATGCTGTAGATAGAATCATCACTAAAATATTGAATGCAAATTGATCATTGAACATCTATACGTTTTTCTGTTCCAAGAATTCACATATAGTCAGATTTTCTTCAAGGTCTTGTCCTTTTTTTCTCCATCGTACACTTTCATTCAACCACCCCCTGGATCACTAACTGCTAGTCCAGAATTTTGTTTCGTCCTCACCTTGCTACTGGGTTCCCCACTCTCAGTAGGGGCTCCTCCACATGGGTACGCAATTGGTCCCTCAAACCCATGGAGTCTTATGACAAAACATTAACATCCCTCTTGAACTCCCCCCTCCTCTGACTTCCCAATTCTTAATGGCACCCAAGGCTCTAAAACTGAGTCCAAATGTCAAGTTACAGGCAAAGTCCCGTCCTTCTTCCTCTTTTTCACATTTGGTGTACAAGTCAACTTTCACTCGCCCTGAGGACTTATGTCAAGCCTCGTAACTTGTCTGTAAGACTTCAGGTCCCCTCCACACCAATTCAGCCTAACACTGATGCTTAAGGGAACGAGCACAGGAGGGCTGAGAGGAGCAATTCCACGTTCAAGGTCAGGAGGGGCAGTGGTAAGGAGATAGCCCTTGTCCGAGGTAAGGAGCAGCGGCTGCACTTTGCTGGAGCAGCCGTGAAGAGATACCCCACGCCCAAGGTAAGAGAAACCCAAGTAAGACGGTAGGTGTTGCAAGAGGGCATCAGAGGGCAGACACACTGAAACCATAATCACAAAAAATAGTCAATCTAATCACACGGACCACAGCCTTGTCTAACTCAATGAAACTGAGCCATGCCATGTGGGGCCACCCAAGACGGGAGGGTCATGGTGGAGAGGTCTGACAGAATATGGTCCACTGGAGAAGGGAATGGCAAACCACTTCAGTATTCTTGCCTTGAGAACCCCATGAACAGTATGAAAAGGCAAAATGATAGGATATTGAAAGAGGAACTCCCCAGGTCGGTAGGTGCCCAATATGCTACTGGAGATCAGTGGAGAAATAACTCCAGAAAGAATGAAGGGATGGAGCCAAAGCAAAATCAATACTCAGTTGTGGATGTGACTAGTGATAGAAGCAAGGTCCAATGCTGTAAAGAACAATATTGCATAGGAACCTGGAATATTAGATCCATGAATCAAGGCAAATTGGAAGTGGTCAAACAGGAGATGGCAAGAGTGAACATTGACATTCTAGGAATCAGCGAACTAAGATGGACTGGATTGGTTGAATTTAACTCAGATGACCATTATATCTACTATACGGGCAGGAATCCTTTAGAAGAAATGGAGTAGCCATCATGGTCAACGGAAGAGTCCAAAATGCAGTACTTGGATGCAATCTCAAAAACAACAGAATGATCTCAGTTCGTTTCCAAGCCAAACCATTCAATATCACAGTAATCCAAGTCTATGTCCCAACCAGTAACAATGAAGAAGCTGAAGTTGAACGGTTCTATGAAGACCTACAAGACCTTTTACAACTAACACCCAAAAAGATGTCCTTTTCATTACAGGGGACTGGAATGCAAAAGTACGAAGTCAAGAAACACCTGGAGTAACAGGCAAATTTGGCCTTGGAATATGGAATGAAACAGGGCAAAGGATAACAGAGTTTTGCCAAGAGAATGCACTGGTCATAGCAAACACTGTCTTCCAACGACACAAGAGAAGACTCTACACGTGGACATCACCAGATGGTCAACACTGAAATCAGACTGATTATATACTTTGTAGCCAAAGATGGAGAAGCTCTATACAGTCAGCAAAAATAAGACCAGGAGCTGACTGTGGCTCAGATCATGAACTCCTTATTGCCAGATTCAGACTGAAATTGAAGAAAGTAGGGAAAACCACTAGACCATTCAGGTATGACCTAAATCAAATCCCTTATGATTATACAGTGGAAGTGAGAAATAGATTCAAGGGCCTAGATCTGATAGATAGAGTGCCTGATGAACTATGGAATGAGGTTCATGACACTGTACAGGAGACAGGGATCAAGACCATCCCCATGGAAAAGAAATGCAAAAAAGCAAAATGGCTGTCTGGGGAGGCCTTACAAATAGCTGTGAAAAGAAGAGAAGCAAAAGCAAAGGAGAAAAGGAAAGATATAAGCATCTGAATGCAGAGTTCCAAAGAATAGCAAGAAGAGATAAGAAAGCCTTCCTCAGCGATCAGTGCAAAGAAATAGAGGAAAACAACAGAATGGGAAAGACTAGAGATCTCTTCAAGAAAATTAGAGATACCAAGGGAACATTTCATGCAAAGATGGGCTCGATAAAGGATAGAAATGGTATGGATCTAACAGAAGCAGAAGATATTAAGAAGAGGTGGCAAGAAAACACAGAAGAACTGTACAAAAAAGATCTTCATGACCCAGATAATCACGATGGTGTGATCACTCACCTAGAGCCAGACATCCTGGAAAGTGAAGTCAAGTGGGCCTTAGAAAGCATCACTATGAACAAAGCTAGTGGAAGTGATGGAATTCCAGTTGAGCTATTTCAAATCCTAAAAGATGATGCTGTTAAAGTGCTGCACTCAATATGCCAACAAATTTGAAAAACTCAGCAGTGGCCATAGGACTGGAAAAGGTCAGTTTTCATTCCAATCCCAAAGAAAGGTAATGCCAAAGAATGCTAAAACTACTGCACAATTGCACTCATCTCACACGCTAGTAAAGTAATGCTCAAAATTCTCCAAGCCAAGCTTCAGCAATACATGAACCGTGAACTCCCTGATGTTCAAGCTGGTTTTAGAAAAGGCAGAGGGACCAGAGATCAAATTGCCAACATCTGCTGGATCATGGAAAAGCAAGAAAGTTCCACAAAAACATCTATTTCTGCTTTATTGACTATGCCAAAGCCTTGACTGTGTGGATCACAATAAACTGTGGAAAATTCTTCAAGAGATGGGAATACCAGACCACCTGACCTGCCTCTTGAGAAACCTGTATACAGGTCAGGAAGCAACAGTTAGAACTGGACATGGAACAACAGACTGGTTCCAAATAGGAAAAGGAGTACGTCAAGGCTGTATATTGTCACCCTGCTTATTTAACTTCTATGCAGAGTACATCATGAGAAACGCTGGGCTGGAAGAAGCACAAGCTGGAATCAAGATTGCCAGGAGAAATATCAATAACCCCAGATATACAGATGACACCACCCTTATGGCAGAAAGTGAAGAGGAGCTAAAAGCCTCTTGATGAAAGTGAAAGAGGAGAGTGAAAAAGTTGGCTTAAATCTCAACATTCAGAAAGCTAAGATCATGGCATCTGGTCCCATCACTTCATGGGAAATAGATGGGGAAACAGTGGAAACAGTGTCAGACTTTATTTTTCTGGGCTCCAAAATCACTGCAGATGGTGATTGCAGCCATGAAATTAAAAGATGCTTACTCCTTGGAAGGAAAGTTATGACCAACCTAGATAGCATATTCAAAAGCAGAGACATTACTTTGCCAACAAAGGTCCATCTAGTCAAGGCTATGGTTTTCCCAGTGGTCATATATGGATGTGAGAGTTGGACCGTGAAGAAAGCTAAGCGCCGGAGAATTGATGGTTTTGAAGTGTGGTGTTGGGGAAGACTCTTGAGAGTCCCTTGGACTGCAAGGAGATCCAACCAGTCCATTCTAAAGGAGATCAGCCCTGGGATTTCTTTGGAAGGAATGATGCTAAAGCTGAAACTCCAGTACTTTGGCCACCTCATGCGAAGAGCTGACTCACTGGAAAAGACTCTGATGCTGGGAGGGATTGGGTGTAGGAGGAAAAGGGGATGACAGAGGATGAGATGGCTGGATGGAATCACCGACCCAATGGACATGAGTTTGAGTGAACTCTGGGAGTTGGTGATGGACAAGGAAGCCTGGCGTGCTGCAATTCATGGGGTCGCAAAGAGTCGGACACGACTGAGTGACTGAACTTCTAAAGCACAAGACATTTCTCTCCTCAAATGCCTTCATTGGTTCCCAAATGCAATCAGAATAAAGTATAAACTTCCTGCCATGAAATTCAATGTCTCCCACAATGTGATTCTGGCATAACTTTGCAGGCCAAAGTGATATGACCCCTTCATAAACTGTATTCTCCCACCAAATCAAGTCTTTTTTTATTCCCAGCTTTACTTTGCTTTCTATGTCTTTACAGGTAAGCATAGCTCTAGGAAAATAGGAGACATCAAATCAGTATCAGTTCAATGACAATAGAATCTAAGTGGGAGTATACAATACACTGTAAAATTCTCTCAACCTTTCTGAATGTTTGAAAACTTTCATAATCAGACATTGGGAAAAATATTAGCCCATGTAAGATGAAGGAATGACTCTCTTGGGAGCTGGGTTCTTCTCTCCAGATAACCATACAGGTACAAGAAGATATGCCAAAGGGTCTTTCTGACAGATGAGTAACAAAATATGGAGTTCCAAGAGGGAAAGGAGGAAGAGCTGGCCCCGGGATGCCTAAATAATTATTTTGGCCGGTAAACAACCCTAGCAATTTAAAACTGCCACTAACTAGAATCAGAACACAGAGAAAAAGTTAGAAGATAAGACCTAAGGATACTGGAAAGATGTAATGCTAAGAATTTGCTTGTTCAGGTTAATGCATCTAAGGACATAGTGAGTTAGTCCCCCCACCCCCATCTTGCTCTCAGATTCTAGGTTAAAGCAGTAAAAGTAAAGCATGTGGCTTCATTCAAGGCAGTACCTGCAATATTTCCAAGAGAGAGGAATCTCAGTACTCTGGTTTTGGTGTGCTTATACTCAGCAGCATAGGTTTTATGAAGAAAGCACCTGACCACTCTCCTGTGAACTCAGTCTATTGCTTAAATCTTTGAACTTGCAACTGCATAGCATGAAAATTCAAACTCTATTACTGATTTTGACCAACAAAGTATAGTTCTTAGCCCTCTTACAGCTTACATCTCTCCCAAATCAGTATAGATATTAATGATTTGTTCTTCTAGAAGCACCTTTCTAATTATGCATAACTTTATTCTTGCTTGGAAAATTCTATGGACAGAGGAGCCTGGAGGACCACAGTCCATAGGGTCGCAAAGAGTCAGACACAAAACTTTCACACACTTCCCTACTTAAGTTCTTTTAAGATGTTCTTAGTTCAGTCCCTGAAAATCCCACATCATTAAACCCCTGGGAATGTTAAATAAACATGTTTGCTCTTTAAAATGAACTATACTTCCTATTAAGAATGGGTCGGTACCTATTCAACTTGGGTATTTGGAGAAAGATATAGGGGAGTCTGATGTTATCTGGGGCAGTAACTAAGTTCTTCCTCTCTTGCTGTCTTAATTCCATGCATACCAGGGTAATATTCAACACAATTTCCCCCTCCAACAAACCAAACATTTTCCACAACAAAAAGTCAGTAACAAAATACTATCATGGTGTTTGCATCTTGTTTCCCTCACCAAGGGGAGTGAACTGATGATAAACCCAGGGGACTTCCCTTAACACTCTTCTAAGTCATTTGAACTGCGTGTCAGTCAAAGCTCACTTATTTCTCAGGCTATAAATTAAGCCTAGTAAAACTCCACTGTAAATTAGTTTATAAATGGGATTCACATATATTGTGGAGCCACTTATGCCCATCCCAAAGAACCAACTCCTGTGAAAGAAGAGTTAAGACTGCTTCTTGCTAAGAACACTTGCATTACATTATAAAGGGTTTCCACTGGACTTAGATTAGCCTGGAGTACAAATATAGAAAGCCTAATCAGCTAAAGGGTTTTGACAACTTTTCAGACTTATTCATATGCCAACAAAGCCAGTGCAGTTACTTTCCCAAATCCCTATTTTTCCAATCCCTATTTTGAACAACTTTCTTAAAAGTATTTTTTCAAGTTAATCAAAGTCCCATAGGACTTTTTTTTTTCCTCCTTAAATCTCTGTTCTTACTCATCCCACAACAACAACAAAAAAGAAAAAGTAAAAAGTTTTCATTGCATATTTAAGGGGATGTGGAAAGGACAAGTATCTTTTAAATGGAGAGACAGAAGCTTAGTAAGCATAAATAATTTGCTCAGGGTCACCACTTAGCCAAAGGCAATGCTAGGATTCAAATCCATACATATGCCAAAGTACTTTTCCCCCAGGACATCAAGGGGGCCGGAAAGGCACTGGATGCTTCCATTTCACACACCTCTGCATGTCCCCCTGGCGCCTATGAATTTCCCTGCAGGGACCAAATCCACTTGGCAGGGAGCTCGTTCCACCTGCCCTGTGACAGGCCTTGGTTTCCTCCTAGTTCTGTATTCCAGGAAAAAGAGCCTTTTCGTGTGCCTTCCTTGCTTCGCTCAAGCCAAGTCTCGTTTTGTGGGACACGCACTAACCGAAGGCATTTTCTACTTTCTTCCATAAGATCCATGAAATCAAAACATCCCAAAGAGACTTGTTGAAGGAGGAGGGCGTGCCCCTCCCACCCCTCTTACTGAGAATGACTGAGGACCCCACAGCTTTGAGCCTCCCTGAAGCGCCCATGGCTTGGAAGAAGCCCAGGGGCGATGTCCTCAGATTGCACTGAAATCAGGAGCCTTCGGGAGCGTGTTCCCGGCTGAGCGCACGCAAAGAATTATCCAACTTGGAAACTACCAGCCAGCCAAGATCTCCCGACCCCATCTTACCCCACCGAGCTGTCTTCCTTTTCGGTGCCAAAGGCTGATGAGACCGCCCTCCCGGCGCCGGTGAGTCCCGGGACTAGCGACCTCCGCGGAGCCGCGCACTTACGCAGGCCAGACCGCGCTCCTCCCGGCTTCGGAGTGCACGAAGAACCGATCTCTCAGGGTTCCCGACTCCGGAAGAAGTAAGGCGGCTTTCTCCCTTGCCCCTCGTAGTCCCCCAGTGTCCTGCAGACCGCGAGGTTTAGAGTGCCCCTTTCAGGAGGAGGAGACCCACGTGACCTAGACCTAAGGGGCCAGAGGTACGTCCCCACCCATGTCTCCCCGCGATCTGGCCGCGCCCCATCAGCGTTTTTCCATCCTGAAAGAAACCAGCAATCTCAGCGTGAGATATTAACAATGAACCGAGGAAGACTGACCGTGCGGTGCAGCTCCATTTGATTTGTTTGTTCCTTTGTGCGTTTTGATTTTCTCTCCCACCTTTTTGAAGCTGCTATCTTAGAATTTCCACAGTATTTTGAAATAATTTCCCCAAGCTGGTGCTTGCAAATCTGTTGTTTGCATCTGGAAGCAGGGTGGTATTTTACTCCCCCTGTTTAAATGCCCAACATACATTCCTAGATAGTTATTCCACACGGTAGTAGCACTAACGCTGGGGGCGCACTGAGAACCAGCACTGTGCATTCTCAAGTGCTTTCTCTGCAGTACTGCATCAGAATATTAGAGCAACTGGATGTACTCTGTGTTATAACTGTCCCCACTTTGCACTCAAGAAACTGAGACTTGGAGAGGTTAAGTAGCCCATTCAGGGCCATCTCTTTTAAGGGGCCTACCTGAGTAGGCAGTTTTAACCACCATTAGGTTCAGGCCACTGAGCCAGACACTAGGGGGAAGACAGAGACTTGTTTAAGAAAAAGAAACAACAGACCCACAATGGTGTCACTTGTGCTAAGCTCATGTCACCAAACCAAGACTTAATACCTAACCTAGTTGCAAGTCCAACCTCCCCTCCCTTTTAACATAATCTCAACCAATCAGTCTGGAATTCCCTGGTCAGCACCAGTGAGATAATTCACTTGGTAGACTCTTTTGTCCCCCCAAAGTAGACGACCTTGCCTGAAATAATTCATTTTTTTCATTTATGACTTCCTGTCCCTCCCTTCCTGTGCCTTTAAGAACCTTTGCTTTTCTGCAGCTTTTTGAGACTCCTTTCTTTTTGTTAGATGGGGTGCTGCCCAGTTCAGGAATCGTTTAATAAAACCAATTAGATCTTTAATCAGTTGAATTTTGTTTTTCTTAAGTCTAAAAAGATAAGGAGATTGCAGGAGCACAGAGATAAGAAAAAATACAGGAGTGTCATCATTTCCATGTCCCCGACATGTCCCATGGTTCAGAAATGGCAATTATGAAAGCCTCTTAGCCAAGCCACCTGACTTTGAATCCTGGCTCTGCTCTAAAGCTACTAACTCTGATCCATTGTTTTTAAAGATGGCCAAAACAAGGTCACCATGCTCCTTTGCAAGGTGACTTAGCCATTCCTCCCATCAAGAGGTGAAATATCCTTCCCTCCCCTTATATCAGGACTGGCTTTGGCACCTGTTTTGACCATTAGAATGTGGGCAAGTGCCAGTTTCTTCCTAGGATCAAAAGGCCTTGCAGTTTCTGCCCTGAGACAGCCTCCTTGGGACCACCATGACCAGAAGCTGGTATGGCTCTGTAGAGTGAGAGGTCAGGTGCAGGAGAACCGAGGCATTTCAGGGACAAGAGCACCAACTGGGAGCCTGGTGAGAGAAGCCATTGGGACCTTCCAGCTCAGCCCACCCTCAGCCAGAATGCAGCTGCACGTGTCAGCAGTGAAACAGCCCAGCCAGCCCACCAATCGGGGAAAAAATTCACTGTTATTTTAAGTCACTTCAGTTTGGGAGAGTTTGTTATGCAGCTAAGGGTAACCGTAGCATTAACTTTCAGATCTGGAACAAATTGCTTAATGTCACTGAGTCTCGGTTTTCTCATAAGTACTTACTTTATTGGGTTGTGGTGGGCACTAAATGTAATGTACCAGAGTATGTGCTGAGGCCATCACTATCTCTTATGCTTTTGAACTATGGTGTTGGACAAGACTCTTGAGAGTCCCTTGGACTGCAAGGAAATCCAACCAGTTCATCCTAAAGGAGGTCAGTCCTTTAGGAAAGACTGATGTTGAAGCTGAAATTCCAATACTTTGGCCACCTGATGCGAATAACTGACTCATTGGAAAAGACCCTGATGCTGGGAAAGATTGAGGGTGGGAGGAGAAGGGGACGACAGAGGATGAGATGGTTGGATGGCATCACTAACTCAATGGACATGAGTTTGAGTAAACTCTGGGAGTTGGTGATGGACAGAGAGGCCTGGCATGCTGCAGTCCATGGGGTCTTAAAGTCAGACACGACTGAACGACTGAATGGAACTGACACTATGTAAGGAACTAAATTCTACACACTTATCTTTTTCTGGAGAAAAATTTCATTGGTGGGAAAAAAATTCTTCCTTTAAGACCAAGGTCAGACCACCCTTAACAAACTATTAAATAAAATAGATTCAACCTTCCTACCTTGACAAATAGGACTTTGTCATGACCTCAAAGACCAGATTCAAACTCCTTGATGATCTGCCCCTCCATTTCGTAGAGGTGTTTCCGTAGAGGTGCCTCTTGTTAAACACCTGATTGCTTGCACTGTAAGTCTGGGGAGCCCACCTAAATCAGCATCTCCTGAAGTGGGTTTAACTGAAGTGACCTATTGTCAGTACTAAGAAACTGGTTCAACGAGATAGAGCAGTCTACCAACTGAACTTCTGGACTATGAAACTTCTTGAGGAAGTTTCAAAGGCAAAACTGTAAGGAAGCCAGATTTGCCAGCCTAAATTGTGTTTCTTTGGCATGAGGATTATTTTAGGTTGATTGTCTTTAAGAAGCAGAAGACTCTGGAAGTCTTTAAAAAAAAAAAAAAAAAAAAACAAAACAAACCTCTTCCTTAACCTGCCTAAAAGAATTTAGATCAGGGGCCTGGTCCAGGAAGAGCACCATCACCAGAGATATCTACAAAGAATACACGTTAGGGGTGGTATGGAAACCAAGTAGGGCCTTAAGATCAAACGTTTGCATAGCAAACATTTGTTTACCGAACATTTGTTTTCATCTCCTTGTGAATTTCCTTTCCTTGTTTTGAGATCCCAAATTCCTACTCTCTTCTCCTTTTCTCTGATGGCATGTAACTCTTAAATTACCTAACTTGTCTATTTACCCCATTTTTCTTATGGGACCTCTGTCTATACATGATTAAATTTGACTTTCTCCTATTAATCTGTCTTATGTCAGGTTAATTCTTACCAATCAGAAGAACCTAGAATGAATTTTTTTTTCTTTTTCCAACAGTGACATTTACAGGTTCTGGAAGTTAGGATTCAAACATCTTTGGAAATAGTGGCATTATTCAGCCTATTGTAGTCATAATGCAAATTATATTTTTTACTAGAAGATGTGGTCAAAATAAATTGAAAGCCACTGAACTGGAAAGTCTTCTAAATTTTTCAAGTAAGCTGTATCGCTTATTTTTTTTTATTATAAGTGTAATACATGATCCTTATACAACTGTGAGGCTATATTAAAAGATCAGATAAAAATCCCATTGTGACTCCTTAGAGATAACCAAATGGTATATTTTTGTCTAATCTTTATCTGAACAAACATATGTTTAAAACAAAATTGGAATCTTACGGAGATATGTGTTCTTCTTTAGCGGTTAGCATATTATATCACAATTATTTTCACACATTGTTAATTCAAAAACATATTAATGGCTACATAATGTTCAATTATATGAGTATACTATGATTTAATCAACCATTTTCCAACATTTGGTCATTTGGGTTGATTCCAATTTTTCCTTGCTATTAATTCACTAAAAATAATCCCGTGCAAAAGATGAGGGGAGCTTCTGTAATAAATGACCACAAACTGGGTGCTTTAAAACAACAGAAATTTATTCTCACATTTCTGGAGAGGTCTAAAATCAAGATGGTGGCAGGTCAGCTCTCTCCTGAAGCTCTGGGGGAGGGATTCCTCCTTGCCTTCTCCAGCTCCCAGAAATCCCTCAAACTTCTTCCCTGTAACTGCATCACTGCAATATCTGCTCCACATTTGCATGGCTTTTTCTCTGTGTGTCTCATGTCTTCTCTTCTTTCTCTGCAGACACAAGTCACGGGATATAGGACCCCTGTAATCCAATATGACATCGTCTTAACTTGTTCCGTCTACTGTGCTCAATTGCTAAGGTGTATCCAGCTCTTTTGTGACCCCATGGACTGTAGCCCAACAGGCTCCTCTGCCCATGGGATTTTCCTGGCAAGAATACTGCAGTGGGTTGCCATTCCCTCCTCCAGGGGATTTTCCCAGCCCAGGGATTGAACCTAAGTCTCCTGCATTGGCAGGTGGATTCTTTACTCAGCCACGAGGGAAGCCCGTTCCATCTACAGAGACCCTATTTCCAAATAAGGTCACATTCTGAGATTTTGGGTGGATATGAATTTTAAGGCGGGAGGCCTTAGTCAACACACTACAGTCCCTATGGAAAGGAGGGTACAACTTGGAAAGATACTTGGGTACCTTGAGAGGATTTGGGGATGGCTAACCATGGGATGGGCAAAAAGGATGAATCTATACATTTTCATGAAATAATAGTTTCCCTCTCTTTATTAATATCCATTGTCTAGTGACCTGCGGCTTCTGAAATAACCCATTTAGTGAACCAATGAGTAAATTCTGTTTGGAAACCACACTTCAGTGGAGGAGGTCATCTGTAGGCTGTGCTTGCATCCAGACTGCACAGGTATAATCAGCAATTAAATGGGAGAGAATTGGTGCATTTCTTTCTTTAAGGACAAATGTATTCCTTTTCTACACTATTCACTGGCTTATTTTGGCATAGCTGGTCAAATATTTCTAGTACTTTAAAGAGTATTTCTTTACATTTTTTCCAAATGACCATAAATGTAATCAACTTTACAGCTGAAAAATCAAAATATATGACATGCATAGGAGGATCAAACTGCTAGAAATAATATTTTTAACCCATTCCTTGTATCAGGAGTTCTCAAAGATGGGCAAAAGAATGGCTTTGTAGAAAGATTGATTAAGGCTGCTTCTTTGATTGAGTTTTCTTCTTCTTTTTTGTAATATATATTTATTTGGCTCTGCCAGGTCTTAGTTGTGGCACTAGGGATGTTTGGTCTTAGCTGCAGCATGCAAACTCTTAGTTTCAGCATGTGGGATATAGTTCCCTGATCAGGGATTGAACCTGGGCCCCATATATTGGGAGTGTGGAGTCTTAGCTACTGCACCATCATGAGGGAAATGCTTTTCCATGCATCCAGATACAGTGGAAGACACTGAGGGAGAAGACACAATTCAGTATCTTTTAGCACAATCCAGAGGGAAGTCTCACTGACTGGCTTTTCTGAGAGCAGCTTTAAATTGGCCAGTCGATCGGTCCAGATGACTTCAGGGTTCCCCTGAGCCCTGAGTTCTCTGTATCTGCACATCCTAGGGGAGCTTCTGGTTTGTTAAGCCCTGTTGGTTCAGAGCATGAGTTGGACCCTGGTTCAAATCTAGAACCTGCCATCTGGTGACCTCAACGAAGTTATTTAATCTCAGCTTTTTCTTTCATTCATGGTAAATAATAATATTAGCTATCTCACAGTGTTGTTAAAAGGGTGAAATGAGAGTGTCCATAAAGTACTTGTCATATAGAATGGGCCCAAGAAACCATGTTGTTAAAAGGGTGAAATGAGAGAGTGTCCATAAAGTACTTGTCATATAGAATGGGCCCAAGAAACCATAGCTATAGCAGTAGTGATGATGACACTCTGTGAGATTCAGTCTGTGAGGTTCCAGGCCTGTGACTGTCATGCTTTGAGTTACCCCAGACACTGAACTGTGTCTTCTCGCCCAGTGTCTCCCACTGTATCTGGACACATAGAAAAGCACGTCCCTCACTGATCTGTGACCAGAGCTTTGCAGTCTTACTTTCCAACTAAGAAGACGCAGAATAGCTCATTTCCACGACTCAAGCAGATAAATACAATTCCAGTCATCTTGGCTTTCACATTTGTAGCTGCTGCTACCAAGATAATGCAGACCTAGAATGAAAATCAGAGGAATTGACCTTGTACAGAGCCACGTCCCTGTTGGAAGTGGCTGTGTCTTTCCCTTCACTTCTCACGGCTTCTGCCATTGCTCCTTTTAAGTATTGTTATGTATCTTCTATGGCGCCTCATGGCTTGAGAACACAGCTTGGAGGCAGCATCAGAAACAGGAACATCACAGTCTACCCATTGTATTGCTGTTGTTGTTCAGTTGCTCAGTTGTGTCTGACTCTTTGTGACCCCATAAACTGCAGCACGTCAGGCTTCCCTGTCCCTCACCATCTCCCAGAGTTTGCTCAGACTCATGTGCTTTGAGTCGATGATGCCATCCAACCATTTCATCCTCTGTTGCCCTCTTGTCCTCTTGCCCTGAATCTTTCCCAGCATCAGTGAGTTGGTGCTTTGCATCAGGTGGCCAAAGTATTGGAGCTTCAGCTTCAGCATCGGTCCTTCCAAAGACTATTCAGGGTTGATTTCCTTTAGGATGGACTGGTTTGATATGAACTTGCTCTATAAACATGTTGCTTCAGAAAAGAAGTCAGATGTGTCACATTCACACACTTGCAAATTTAAAAAAAAGTCACTGTGCTATGACGAGAGAAGAGCAGAATGGATCCAGTGGAAGGGACCCCACAACTGTTGTGCCATCAGCTTTGAGAAGTAGGCCCAAGTGGTGATGACCCAGCTGTAAGGCACAGACGCATGCCCTGATAAATTGATGGAAACTGTCTCCTTACAGTTAGTAAGGAAGGGCCACCTCCTAAAACCAGCAACATACTACAGACTCAGGGAACTTGAGGATAATTACATGGTAATTATTTATAATAAGTGCTTCCACTCTCAGAATGATTATCCCTCCCTGGATTGTCTGCCTCCTTGTGCCTGGTTATGTAGGAAAATAATGTCCAAATTAATCTATATCTTTTGTAAGTGAATCTATTCTCCTCTGATTATCCAGCTCCTTTTGGCAGCAGGTGTTAAATCTTTCTTACAAAAGGCGTACTTTCAACATCCCTTTGGTTATAGAGAAAGCCAGCCAAACAAGACTTTGGTGGATTAAGCATGAATTATGGGATTAATATAGATTTGGCCACTAAGGACAGCAGAGCTGGCTCTGTGTAAAACTGTGAGAAATAATCACAGCGAAGCTTTGCAAGGACTCATGGTTTGCTGAACACTTTTCGTATATATCATCTCTTTAATTTGCACGCCAGCCCTGCAAGGTATATATTGATATTATGATGAACCTGCCAGTATGATCACTAAAATATCTGATTAAGGGCACAGCCCAGCTTATAGAGAAGATGGATGGGGATTTGAATCCCAGCTCAGCTGCTTATTAGCAGTGTGACCTTTGCTGTGTTAATTAACCTCCCTAAGCCTTCACTTTCTCATATATGGAAAGAGGAGAGCCCTACAGGGCTGATTTGAGGATTTACTAACTTGCACATAGAGCTAGTATGTGCAATGTCTTACCCATAGCAAGCAAGTCATTCATTTGCTGAAGGCAAGTTTTACAAATGATAATCAGAGATCAAAGAAATCAAATCAGTGAAGTGGCATGTGGTGTAGCCTCTTTTTCTTTTATTCAGGTTTTATTTTATTTTCCTTTATTATCAATAGTGATTTGTTCAGGCTCTCCTTACTAACAAAATATTGTGCCTATGATTAATTGCATGATTCAATGCAGAGATGGTCTAGAAAAGTGACTCTCTACCTTTCTGGTTCTATAACCTCTTGAAGACTTCCAGGAGTTTCAAGAATTAAGTGACATTATAGCCTTTCTCTCAACCCTGGTTTCCTCATCTGAAAGCAGCTATTGTAACAGCTCATTGGCTCCTTCTGCCCTCATGCTGTGCTTACCCCACTGGGTGGTAATGGACGACTAAGTGAACTAGGGAGTAAGAATGCGCTGGGCTAATTAACTGTGCAGTGCATGTCATGGATGGCACAGTGATCACCAGTGTGATGTAAACTGCCTGAGCTTAATTGGTCCTCCTCCACCCACACAGAGATCTGTCAGCAAAAAGGAAAAGAAGTGATCCCTTTTCCTTCTCGGAAGAACTCAACACTAGATTATTAAAATCTGGGCTCCCCTGCACCAGGATGGTCAGAAGAGTTACTAATCCCACCTTGCCTTTTTCTGTGTACCCAGTTGTTCATTTCTCTCAGGAAATTCTGAACACAAACAAATCAAAATATAGTCACTCTTCATTCTTTGTGGATTCCATGTTTGCAAATTCACCTCTGTGGTTTAGAGAACAGGGCTCTCAGAATTCCTTGCCCAAAAGTCTACAAGTCTGATTCCAGAGTCTGCATGCTAATCTTTTCTGGTTTTATGCTCCCTTTGGGAAATGTCAAAGAGCGCTTACAGATCTTGCATGTGTAAGATAAGGTGTAAAGGAGCTGGACGGGCTAAAAGGCTATCATGCTGTTTACTACCAAGTTCTAACACAGAACTGTAAGAAAGCATCTCAGAACTCTAAATTAAAGTCTTGTTTTACAGGTTGTTGTAAAGTTATATTTCTTAAGTTAAGAAATATCTGAAATCAGAGGGAACAAAAAGTACCCATCACTGAACTAAGAAAGTATCTTGAGACCGAAAAACAAGGTAGGCAGTTGCACATAGTCAATGGATCAATTTATTATAGCATGAATTACATAGGGAGTGGAACTAGACAGACAGCAGTATCCCTGATTGTACTGTAATTCTCTGTGCAGCTGAGGGGCCTTTGGGACATTTCTATACTTAAACTAGGATATTTGGCCTTGGAGTACAGAATGAAGCAGGACAAAGGTTAACAGAGTTGTGCCAAGATAATGCACTGGTCATAGCAAACACCCTCTTCCAACAACACAAGAGAAGACTCTACACATGGACATCACCAGATGGTCAACACCAAAAACAGATTGATTATATTCTTTGCAGCCAAAGCTGAAGAAACTGTATATAGTCAGCAAAAACAAGACCGGGAGCTAACTGTGGCTCAGATCATGAACTCCTTATTGCCAAATTCAGACTTAAATTGAAGAAAGTAGGGAAAACCACTAGACCATTCAGGTATGACCTAACTCAAATCCCTTACGATTAAACAGTGAAAGTGACAAATAGATTCAAAGGGTTAGATCTGATAGTCAGAGTGCCTGATGAACTATGGTTGGAGGTTCATAACACTGTACAGGAGACAGGGAGCAAGACCATCCCCAAGAAAAAGAAATACAGAAAAGCCAAATGGTTGTCTGAGGAGGCCTTACAAATAGCTGTAAAAAGAAGAGAAGCGCAAAGCAAAGGCGAAAAGGAAAGATATGCCCATTTGAATGCAGAGTTCCAAAGAATAGCAAGGAGAGATAAGAAAGCCTTCCTCAGCAATCAATACAAAGAAATAGAGGAAAACAATAGAACAGGAAAGATTAGAGATCTCTTCAAGAAAATTAGAGATACCAAGGGAACATTTCATGCAAAGTTGGGCTCAATAAAGGATAGAAATGTATGGACCTAACAGAAGCAGAAGATATTAAGAAGAGGTAGCAAGAATACACAGAACTATACAAAAAAGATTTTCAAGACCCAGGTAATCAAGATGGTGTGATCACTCACCTAGAGCCAGACATCCTGGAATGTGAAGTCAAGTGGGCCTTAGAAAGCATCACTATGAACAAAGCTAGTGGAGTTGATGGAATTCCAGTTGAGCTATTTCAAATCCTAAAAGATGATGCTGTTAAAGTGTTGCACTCAATATGCCAGCAAATTTGGAAAACTCAGCAGTGGCCATAGGACTGGAAAAGGTCAGTTTTCATCCCAATCCCAAAGAAAGGCAATGCCAAAGAATAATCAAACTACCACACAATTGCACTCATCTCACATGCTAGTAAAGTAATGCTCAAAATTCTCCAAGCCACGCTTCAGCAATACGTGAACCATGAACTTCCTGATGCTCAAGCTGGTTTTAGAAAAGGCAGAGGAACACCAATAAAGTTGCCAACATCTGCTGGATCATCAAAAAAGCAAGAGAGTTCCAGAAAAACATCTATTTCTGCTTTATTGACTATGCCAAAGCCTTGACTGTGTGGATCACAATAAACTGTGGAAAATTCTTCAAGAGATGGGAATACCAGACCACCTGACCTGCCTCTTGAGAAATCTGTATGCAGGTCACGAAACAGTTAGAACTGGACATGAGACAACAGACTGGTTCCAAGTAGGAAAAGGAGTACGTCAAGGCTGTATATTGCCACCCTGCTTATTTAACTTCTATGCAAAGTACATCATGAGAAACACTGGGCTGGATGAAGCACAAGCTGGAATCAAGATTGCCAGGAGAAATATCAATAACCTCAGATATGCAGCTGACACCACCCTTATGGCAGAAAGTGAAGAACTGAAGAGCCTCTTGATGAAAGTGAAAGAGGAGAGTGAAAAAGTTGGCTTAAATCTCAACATTCAGAAAACAAAGATCATGGCATTCAGTCCCATCACTTCATGGCAAATAGATGGAGAAACAGTGGTAACAGTGGCAAGACTTTATTTTTCTGGGCTCCAAAATCACTGCAGATGGTGATTTGCAGCCATGAAATTAAAAGACTCTTACTCCTTGGAAAAAAAGTTATGACCAACTTAGACAGCATATTAAAAAGCAGAGACATTACTTTGCCAACAAAGGTCCATCTAGTCAAGGCTACGGTTTTTCCAGTAGTCATGTATGAATGTGATAGTTGGACTATAAAGAAAGCTGAGTGTCGAAGCATTAACGCTTTTGAACCCTAGTGTTGGAGAAGACTCTTGAGAGTCCCTTGGACTGCAAGGAGATCCAACCAGTCCATCCTAAAGGAAATCAGTCCTGAATGTTCATTAGAAGGACTGATGTTGAAGCTGAAACTCCAATACTTTGGCCACCTGATGTGAAGAGCTGACTCATTGGAAAAGACTCTGATGCAAGGACAGATGGAAGGCAGGAGGAAAAGGGGACAACAGAGGATGAGATGGTTGGATGGCATCACCGACTCAATGGACATGAGTTTGAGTAGACTCTGGGAGTTGGCGATGGACAGAGAGGAGTGGCATGCTGCAGTCCATGGGGTGGCAAAGAGTCAGACACGACTGAACAACTGAACTACTGAACTGAACTGAAACTAGGATATGAGGGTACATGCTCAGAGACAAGGAATGTATTCCTATGTCATAACTGTATCTGACTTATGACGGGTGACTAGTTTTGTGGTTGCCAGAAATGTGTCAGTATCATTGTTTGGGGAATAACAGAGCATACAGGCCACCCACAACTAATGAACACTAAAATCTATCTATTAAGGGCAAAACCCTTGCCAATAGAGAAGAGATTTACTACACAGTACAGACCTAGGTAGGGTTAGTGGAAGGACAGGAGGAACCGAACAAGCCCAAGACGGTGTTGGTTATGCTAACAGCCATACCAGAGGATAGAACACACTTCATTTGTTACTTTGGTTGACAAGTTTTAAATACTTAGACATATAATACTTGGACCTCCATCTGTACTTTGGGCTTAGAAAGAAATGAACCTTTGTTGACTCAAGTTACTAATATTTGGGGCCATCATAGCCCGGTTTATCTGGCTATTACATCAGCATAGTGGGTTTCTCAGTTGCAGAACCTCTGTAGGTGTAACTGATCAGGTGAAAAAATGGCAGCATGGATGCCAGTGCAAGCTAAACCCAACAAGGAGTGCTGGGAACCTCTGAGAATGTGACTGTGTTCCGTGGTGAGGGCTGCCCTGGGGCATCTCTGTAATCTGTCTGGGGCAGGATGTTGACACATGGAGAAGGGGCACCAGTCAGGTTTACCAAGTAACCAACAGAACAAGGGCCAGAGAGACTGAATCCGGAGGATTCTATCTTCTATATATTCTAATCTTTTCCCTTCTATATACCAGGAATAACTGCTAGCATGTTCTAAAGTCTAAGGGGGAGGAGGGTAAAAGGAGATTCCCCATCCTTTTTCCCTGTCCCTTTAACCAGTCATTTTTGGACATCTCTTCAAATTCAGCAAGGGTAAGCTCAAACTGGATTCTTTTCCAACAATATAAAGACATAGGGTATTTCTCCTACTCCAGGTGTGACCAATCAGTGCACATCTGACCAACATATAAAGTGCTATTATTATCGTTTAAACTTGGTTTATACCATTTCAGAGAAAACAAATACATTTTAACAGCCTAAATAAAAAAGCAATTAGAAAAAAAAAATTCTTTTCAAAGCTAGAAGGGAAGACAAAGACCCTCTGGTCCTTGAATATTAAAAGGTATTGCACTCTAAAAGCAAAAACAAAAAAAAAAAGTGTTGAGCCCTGCCGCTGCTGCTGCTGCTGCTAAGTCGCTTCAGTCGTGTCCAACTCTGTGCGGCCCCATAGACAGCAGCCCGCCAGGCTCCCCCATCCCTGGGATTCTCCAGGCAAGAACACTGGAGTGGGTTGCCATTTCCTTCTCCAATGCATGAAAGTGAAAAGTGAAAGTGAAGTCGCTCTTTGCGACCTCATGGACTGCAGCCTAGCAGGCTCCTCTGTCCATGGGACTTTCCAGGCAAGAGTACTGGAGTGGGTTGCCATTGCCTTCTCCGGTTGAGCCCTAAAAAACCCCAAATGATATTGAGCCCTTACTGTCAGTCAAAAACCATGCTTAATATATCACGCACATTATCTCATTTAGACCTCACACTAACCTTAAAAGGTAGGTATCATATTCTTGGTTCTATAACAGAATTAACTGCAGAACAGAGATATTCAATAATTCTTCCAAGGTCAAGTGTCAGAATCAAGATTCAAATTGAGGCCTATCTGATACTGTCTTTTCACATCTATGTCTAGTAGCCTCCATTCTGAAGCTTAAAATAAATAATTGGATTATTTACTTCACCTGCTTTACTTCCCTATTTCTAAATCCTGTCCCTTTAGCAAAGTCACCAGCACACAGCCCTCCCTCACCTGGGACCAGAAAGTTAGTCTGGCTGGAGGGGACCAGTTAACTTCTTTTTTTTTCTTGATGTTTGTCTTACGTTTTATTCTTGTGTTAAAATTAGATGTATTAGTCTCTTCTTTGTGGTAAATTTCTTATAAGGTACAGAGCGGCTGGAGAGGACACTTCTTAAATACCCTGTGTTTGTGTTGAGACAGTATTAGGGCATCCTGTCAGAGTCTGAGCGTCAGGCAAGAAGCCATGAGGTGATGGGTCCAGAGGAGCCCACACGCTCCTACTGAGTGGATCAAGCATTCACCCTTTGGCTGTTGGTTAGCAAAGTTACTTGCACATTTAACCTTGTTTTTCAACAGTGAAGGGTGATAAAATGGAGGAAAGTTTACATAAAAGGTTATTCCTAGACTTCAGAGAGAGGTGATTTGAAAATCACGCATGTACTTAGAATTGACATTGAGATCTTTTCTTTCTCTTACCCTACCAAACTAGTCCATTTTCCCTCTGTAAAATCTCATGTGGCATGTCACCTTCCTTGCAAATCTTTTGCAAAGTAATCATACCTCTGTATTAGGTTTCATGTTCTAAAAATGTCAGAACAAATCCGAATGATTAAATGCCATGGATTAAGCTGGTTACTTCTCTAAAATTGGTATGAATGATACATTTTAATTAGAAAATTATAAATATAAGCCACTGTATCAGTAAACCACCTCCAAAATATATATAAAGCTCTAACTGAAAAAAAAGTCCAATTCTGTGTAATGACAATGATCTTGCTAAATAACCAGCCACCTCTCATATTTTATTTCATTTGGGTTGAAATTTTGCCATGAGGCATTTAGAATAAGACATCTCTTAAAAATGTCATCTAGGAAAGAATCTTTGAATTTTTTCTCTAGCTATAAACTCTAATTAAACATGCATTTATTGATATGATTTTGACCGTGGAGCTTTTTATGAGTACAGAAGTGACTCTTACTTCATGGCATACTTTACCGAAGGCATTCTGCTAAATGTTCAGATTTTTCGGTTCTGCATAGCTAAAGACAAAATCCAAGTAGTTGGAGCTGTCTCTCAAAACTAACGCTGGTCTTATGCACCTGAGAATCTGTGTACCCTGAATTCTCAGTGTTAAAATTCTGTCACTGCCAGTCATCAATACATCTAATTTTAATGCAAGAAAAAACGTCTTGCCACCATCAAAAAAAAAGCTACCCTTTGAGGTTAATTTTCTTTTTCACGCATTTGTCCATCCTGCTTCCTCTTGGTGTCAGCAGGAAGTAATCTCACCTACGGAAAGGAAGATGGCATCCTAGCCGTGCTGACAAATTGTAGGCAAATGATTGCTGAATTGTATCCCTTTTTATTTCCAAAAGAAGAATAATGAAGAGCTCTCCTTTCTTCCACTTAACATCCTAATCACCCACATCTACAATTTACATGGTAGCTACCCACACCTCTGCACAGGAAGAGAAAAAAAAATGGGAGAATGAGATGTGACGCCCCACCGCACCACACCCACTGAAACCTGTCTCTAGTATATCCTTAATCAATACGAAATTGCTGTGGGGACTGTACAGTCCTCCCCTCGTCAATGCCCAGCCCCTGCTGGTTTAGGGAGCTACACAGCTTGAGGTAAACTGCTCTCCATTATTCCTCCATATTTAGAACTTCTCTGGAGAATTGGGCATTATCTCAGTCACTAAGCTGAAAGCTGCTTAAAGTTAGTTTTTCACAGTTGTTTATTCACAGTCTGTTTCCACCCTTCATTCACCTTGTTTTAAAAAAATATTCAGATTGATGCAAAACCACAGAAATATAAACTATTGAAATACCGCCTCCCGGAAAATTGACTATGATTTGCATTTTGCTAATGTTGGAGTAGGTCAAAATGTTATTTTTCCCTCTCTTCTCAATAATATTTCATTAAAGGTAAATTCTACTCCCTTCTACCAGTGAAAAGCCACTCAATGACCTGAATAAGATCTAGTGATAGGAAACATATTTTCAGTAATACTGAACTCATTTTTCTGCCAGAACAAATTAGTCAGTAGCTATCGTGTATGTCACAGAGGTTTTCAAGAGGCACTTAGGAGGATGCTGAAAAAAAATCCTTCTGTGTAGATTATTAGAAATGTCATGGTGCTAATGGAAAAACGCTGTGGTAATCTTTTTGTTTTACGTTTCTCTCCTAAACTACTCTTTCTCGTTTGCAATTCTGCTCCTAAAAGAGAAGATGTCTTTTGGAAAAATGGTTCCAAAAAGAAGCAGAAAGGAAATTTTATAATTTATCCTGGGAAAAGGCAAGATAGAGGGGTAATCAGATAATGGAGGCAAATATACAAGAGAGCTAATCATTTCTCTGAGTTCCCATATTCAGTGAAAACTGAGTCAAAAAAGGGAAGTGGGTGGGTTTAGAGGATGCTTACCTTACAGCAGTGTATGTTAGAAATAGGAGTTTCTATTTGAATGAATAAATGACTGAATGAATGACTATGATCAAGGACTATCTTTATGTTCTTTGGAATTTGAAGGGAAAGCAGTTTACAATATACATATAACCTGTTGGGACCTCAGTTTCCACCATCTTGTAATAGGGCAAACAATTATTACTTTTATGGGCTATTGAGAAGATTAAATGTATACTGTGATATGACTATAGCCTGTCAGGCTCCTCTGTCCATGGAATTCTCCAGGCAAGAATACTGGAGTGCTTAGCCATTCCCTTCTCTGGGGGATCTTCTCAACCCAGGGATCAAACCTGGGCCTCCTGCATTGCAGGCAGTTTCTTTACTGTTTCAACCACCAGGGAGGCCTGGTAGGATAGCTAAATCATGAAAATTCAGGCAGAAAGTCTGATTTTTCTACATGATCCACTTTCTTATATGTAGTGTTGTGTATTTGTACGGACAATTGATGCATTTCCTCCAACTCTCTGTTACAATTTGAGTTATTAGAAATGATTTGAGTTAACAGTTTAACATCAAAGTGTTCCCAGGATTTTGTTCATTCCTTTTGGATTCTACTCAAACTTAAAAGAGATTATTAGAAGTAGTGTTTGTGATTTCACCTTGTCTTAAATATTTACAGATGCTTAACTCTTAGATACTTTTCATATTCCAATAGATTTAAACTCTAAGTATAAACATTCCTTTGGGGGTTTTCACTTTGTTCTGAAAGTGAAAACTATCAAAGGAATGTAACTGAAGCCTGATTTCCAGATGAAATATCCTCCAGCAATCAAAATATCCTATGCTGTTATTCCACTGGATAGTACACTTTACCCCAGGGAATGTTCCATAAAAGGAAATCAGAATCTTGCTGCCCAAATTAAGTCGGCTTCCCAGGTGGTGCAGTAGTGAAAGAATCTGCCTTCCAATGCAGGAGACATGGGTTTGATCCGTGGGTAGGGAAGATCCCCTGGTGAAGGAAATGGCAACCCACTCCAGTATTCTTGCCTGGAAAATTCCATAGCCAGAGAAGCCTGGTGGGCTGTGTATAGTCCATGGGGTCGCAAAGAGGCAGGCACGATTGAACATGGATGCACACACACACAGACACACAGTCATTAGATGGCTCTTTAGTATTTGTGAGTGTTGTTCTTCTGGGCTGCAGGGAGTAAGGACGTCTTCCAGAGCAGGTGAGAAGAACCTGCTGCAGATTCCTGTAAGCAGGAGTGTGGTTTATTCAGGAATCACAGAATTTAGACCTGAAACGGACTTAAGTATCATCCCCTTCAGCTCCCTCAATCTGTGGAAGAGGAAACTGAGCAAAGAGGTTAAATGATTTTTCCAGGATCCACAGCTGTTTGAGTAAGACTGGGGTTTGGCTCCCAAATCTCTATAGCACCCTGAAATCACAGAGCCCACTAGTCCTGAACGTAGGGTGAATTTCTCTAGATGCATGTGCTTTGGATGGTGGAATTTGAAGACTCTCTGAGCTGATGGCTGCATCAGAAGGAATAAAAAGAAAAAAACAACAACAAAAAAACCCTATTCTTTTTAAAAAGTAGAGCATTTAAAATGGGTTTTATTTTTTAACATATCATGTACTATCATTGAATTGATCCTGAATCCCATGGTGTTGTGATACGCAATTAATCTGTATTATGTATAAACAAACTGCTAGTGATCACTACCTTAAGACTAACAGTTTGGAAAGCAAGCAAGGTAACTGGAAATTATATTCGAATCTTTTGAAAATGCAGTTTTGGCCAAAATAAATGTCTCCTTCAAAGAAGCATGCATGTGGGTTCAGTCGAGTCCTACTCTCTGAGACTCTGTGGACTAGCCCACTAGGCTCCTCTGTCCATGGAATTTTCTAGGCAAGAATATTGGAGGGGGTTGCCATTTCCTTCGTCAGGGGATTTTCCTGATCCAGGTATCGAACCCACATCTTCTGTGTCTCCTGCATTGCATATGGATTCTTTACCACTGAGCCACCAGGGAAGCCCCTTAAAAGAAGCAGAAGGTGGAATCTGTGCATAGTTTGATGAAATGATTATTTAGAGTCAAAGGATCTGGGAGCTGGAAGGGATCACACAGATCAACCAATCCAGCTCTTTATTTTACAGAAAAGGACTCGGAGGCCCACTGAGTTTACCTAAAAAAACAGTGACACAACTGAAAAGTGTAGGACTCACTCCAAAACAAGACTGTTCTTTTTTCCTGCTTAACTGGAAAGTCTCACTTAGAGAATGTCAGGGTAGAATCATGACAGCTTCGCAAATGTATTCTAAATTTTGGTAGAATTTATAATTTATCCAAATCTTAAATGCAGTGCATTTGGTTCAGCTTACTTTTCAAGGACTAATCATTCCCATGACGTTGTCCAGGTTACAGTTCTCACAAGCAAGCATTAACTGGAAATGACGTGTTAATGTGATAATGACAAGCAACACTAAAATTAAGGCAATTCGTCTTTACTTAAACACAAGCACTGTATCTTGGTGTTAAATGTGAAATGGCAAAAGATATGAAATCCACATCAGTGCACAAAATTGAGATGGACACACAGAGTTTCTCAATTTTGTTTCAAGGAGAAGCAGTGGCTCACTTCCCTGGCAGATTGAGATCTCTCAGGGAAGGTTTGGGAACCCCGTAGTTCTAGAAGGCTGGAGGCAGGGAAGGTGCCAATAATAAAGTCCCTCAGCAGAGTGGAGAAATGGAGTATCTAGTATTAAACACAGTCTTCCCACAAGTTCTCTTGGCCCTCTTTCACCTCCTTGGAGAATTTCCTCAGTTGTCACCTTCTCAGTGAGATGTCCTTGACCACCCTGTTGATCCCTTCTCATAGTGCCCACCCCAGGATTATTGACCCCTTTGACCCTGTTCTGTTTATTTCCATAGCACTTATCTCCTGCTATCTTAATTCCCTTTGCTAACTGTAATTCACTCTTTATTATGCTAGAATATAAGTTCAAGGGAGTAGGACTGTTTTGTTGTTTTTGTTCAATAATGTATTGCAAGTACCCAGAACAGCACCTGATGTATAATATAGTCTCAGTAAATATTGTGGAAGGAATTAATGTGCTGTCCTCGAATGGCATTCTTTGAGCTATCAAAGTTCCCACCTTTTAAAATTTATTTATTTATGCATTCATTTTTGGCTGCGCTGGGTCTTCGTTGCTGCGCGTGGGCTTTCTCTAGTTGTGGCGAGGGCTGGCGCTGCTCCTCGCTGCAGTGTGTGTGCTTCTTGTTGTGGTGGCTTCTCTTGTTTCAGAGCTTGGGCTCTAGGCACACAGGGTTCAGTAGTTGTGACTTGCAGGCTCTAGAGCACAGGCTTCATAGTTGTACTGCGTGGCATTAATTGCCCCACGGCATGTGGGATCTTCCCAGACCAGGGATCAAACCTGTGTCCCCTGCATTGACGGGATTCTTAACCACTGGGCCACCAGGGGAATCCAGTGCCCACCTTTTTCTTCTTCTCATTGGCAGTCACAGTCTTCTCCCGGGATATGCCCTGTCCATCAGCAGCTAGTCATGGTGAAGAGCCAGGCTTCATTATTATCTTGCCCTCTTGAAAGATAAACATTGTGGCTTTTTAGGCTTTCTGATAATGATAGCTCACTTTTTTAATATCAGTGTTGTGATTTTTCAGCCCTCATAAATATTTCTACTTGTTTAAATTCCATTCAATTTGCCACCTTCTAGATTCAGTTAACCTAAAATGTGTCCTGAGCATCCATGACGTGTGTACTTGGTGCCAGACGTTCAGTGCTGAGAGCAGACATGAGTAGTACATTCTGGAATTTATTCAGTTCAGTTCAGTTCAGTTCAGTCACTCAGTCGTGCCCGACTCTTTGCGACCCCATGAATCGCTGCATGCCAGGCCTCCCTGTCCATCACCAACTCCCGGAGTTCACTCAGACTCACGTCCATCGAGTCAGTGATGCCATCCAGCCATCTCATCCTCTGTCGTCCCCTTCTCCTCCTGCCCCCAATCCCTCCCAGCATCAGAGTCTTCTCCAATGAGTCAACTCTTCGCATGAGGTGGCCAAAGTATTGGAGTTTCAGCTTTAGCATCATTCCTTCCAAAGAAATCCCAGGGCTGATCTCCTTCAGAATGGACTGGTTGGATCTCTTTGCAGTCCAAGGGACTCTCAAGAGTCTTCTCCAACACCACAGTTCAAACGAATCAATTCTTCAGTGCTCAGCATTCTTCACAGTCCAACTCTCACATCCATACATGACTACTGGAAAAACCATAGCCTTGACTAAACCGACCTTAGTCAGCAAAGTAATATCTCTGCTTTTGAATATGCTATCTAGGTTGGTCATAACTTTTCTTCTTTTAGACTCCCTTAAAGCTTCTCTACTTTGGCCGCCTAATTCGAAGAACTGACTCATTTGAAAAGACCCTGATGCTGGGAAGGAATGAAGGCGAGAGGAGAAGGGGACGACAAAGGATGAGATGGTTGGATGGCATCACCAATGCAATGGACATGAGTTTGAATGAACTCCGGGAGTTGTTGATGGACAGGGAGGCCTGGTGTGCTTCAGTCTGCAAAGACAGAGAACTGAACTGAACACGACTGGACACTACTGAGCAACTGAACTGAACTGAACTGAATTCCCTGATATTCCTCTGTTCAATTCTTTTGTATTTTTCTGGGGCAGACAAGGTTGCTTGCTTATCCATCAGTCATTTCCCTTCCTGTTTGCTGTCTCAATTTAGTTAGGGCAGGGCCACAATGTGCTAGGACTTGAGTCATGCTTGACCTTAGTCAGTCATGGCAATACATATCCTCTTTGCCAGTGACTGTTCTATAAGTGACCATCCAACCCAATCCTGGTTAGTGAATGTTTAAAGTTCCATTATTAAAATAATAATAAGCTTATTACTCCAAAACAAATATTACCAACACCTGATCAGTCCCTCCCTGATCACATCCCTTCCTTAATCCACTCAAAGGCTATATCTATCTTGATTTTGTGTTATGTTCAGTTCAGTTCAGTTCAGTTGCTCAGTCGTGTCCAACTCTTTGCAACCCCATGAACCGCAGCATGCCAGGCTTCCCTGTCTATCACCAACTCCTGGAGTCCACCAAACCCATGTTCATTGAGTCGGTGATGCCATCCAACCATCTCATCCTCTGTTGTCCCCTTCTCCTCCTGCCCTCAATCTTTCCCAGCATCAGGGTCTTTTCAAATGAGTCAGCCCTTAGCATCAGGTGGCCAAAGTATTGGAGTTTCAGCTTCAATATCAGTCCTTAAGGTGTATTTATTGATTGATATATCCTTATTTATATTCCTAAAACAGTGTATTATTTTTGATTATTTTAAGCCTTTCCTTAAACACCACAATTCTTGACCTTTATTTTTCACTCACTATGATGTTTTTGTTGCTGCTGCTAAGTCACTTCAGTCGTGTCCGACTCTGTGTGACCCCATAGACGGCAGCCCACCAGGCTCCCCCGTCCCTGGGAATCTCCAGGCAAGAACACTGGAGTGGGTTGCCATTTCCTTCTCCAATGCATGAAAGTGAAAAGTGAAAAGTCAAAGTGAAGTTGCTCAGTCGTGTCCGACTCTTAGCGACCCCATGGACTGCAGCTCACCAGGCTCCTCCGTCCATGGGATTTTCCAGGCAAGAGTACTGGAGTGGGTTGCCGTTGCCTTCTCCATTGACATTTTTGAGATTCAACCAAATAAAAATGTGTATCTTTTGTTCATTCATTTTCTATACTGAATGGTATCTCATAAAAAAATATTCCCCAAATTATCTATTTTACAGTTTGTGGATGTGAGAGCTAGCTCCAGCTGGATTTTTATTTGTTTGTTTGTCAACAATGCTGCTGTAACCATGTTTTTAGATAGCTCCCTTTCTAAGCACGTAGAAGGAAGAATTACGCTTCCTGACCCCTCGTGGTTGGGTGAGTTCAGTAACTTTTACTGAGCAATGAATTGTGAAAAGATGTGTGCCTCTTCCAGGCTGGAGCAATTAATTGCTAATGCAGATACCTCCCTGAGGTATTCAGGAAGTGACTGCTGTGTGACCTTGGGAACATGAGTGACTATGATGGATATGTCTCCCAATTGACCTACAATGGATAGCTAGTGTGTGTGAGATATAAAATTTTGTTAGTATAAGATTCTTGAGTGTTGGCAGCAACAGTCTAACCCAGCCTATCATGATGTAGCAAATTCATTGTGGTTTTAATTTGCATTTTCCTGCTTACATGATGAGGCTAAACATCTTCTGGTATTTTGTTGGCCAGTTTTTGGCCTTTCATAAATGTCTGTTTATGGCTTTTCTATTTTTCAATTGATTTGTCTTTCTTTTATTGATTGATAGGAGTTCTTAAAACATTTTGGATTATCTTTTTGTTGGTTTTCTTTCAAATTTATTACCACAATTTATGGGTTTTCTTTTAATCCTATTGTTCTTAAAAAAAAAAAAAGAGTATTTTATTTTAGAAAATTTTCAACATATACAAAACTGGAGAAATTAGTGTAATAAACCCCCATGAAGCCGTAATTCAGGTTTGTTATTGACTCAAGGCCAATATTGCTTCATCAGTAATTGTTACTTGTTCCCTTCACTGGTGGATTATTCTGAAGAAAATTCCAGACATCATATAACTTCATCTGTGTATCTCTGAAGAGAAAGATCTCTTTTCTATTTGTAGACTCAGCTTTGTGTGAACTCTGTTCCCATCTCCCAGCCTGCAGAGGCTTAAGGCATTTCCTCCTTCCCCTCAGACCAAAGTGGTGGGCTTCTGAGGAGCATTTGTGTTTCAGGCAACCAGGTGAATTTCATCATCCTTTCCATTATATTGTGCTAAAAGCACCAGAACTAATTTAGTTTAGTATATACTCGTGTTGCCTGGGGAGAAGGTGATGGTACCCCACTCCAGTACTCTTGCCTGGAAAATCCCATGGATGGAGGAGCCTGATAGGCTCCAATCCATGGGGTCGCACAGAGTAGAACACGACCAAAGCGACTTAGCAGCAGCAGCATGTTGCTTGAATATTTACTAGTAGGTGTGTTTTATGCTTGTATGTTTTTCACATGTGTATGTGTTTACCACTGTTTTAACCAATCAGCTTCTAGAATGCCTGAACTGTTCCTGTTTGCCTTGTTTAAAATAATGCCCAGTCCAATGTGATTCAGAATTAAATATAGAATAAATTATATTTGGTAAAAGTAGACATCCTAGTAATTGTTAGGATATCATGAGGAAAATGAACTCAAGTAATAGTTTTATTTTCACTGATTATTCTAATAGGTATAAGAAGAAATTTATTTCACATGGAACAAAATGTGGGATTTTCCATTCTACTCATTTCAGTTTTCATTTTTTCCACACCTATTCTAGGTAGTCTATGTATTGTATCTTCAGGGCTGTTGCTTTTTAAAAGAGGTGTGTGTGTGTTGTTAGGGACCAAACAACGGGCTCTAGGACCTGAGTCATGTTTACCAGAAAGACAGGACATGCGCTCATCCTGCCTGGCCAATCATGTAATGCCAGCTACTCCGGTAACTGAGACAAAGAACTGCCTGTATATAAGCCGCCATACTCCTTTGCTCGGGGCTCTAGTCGGATTCCACTGTGCTGGATGAGACTTGGGCCCTAGCGTGCTAGAAGTAAACTCCCTTCCTGCCTTTGCATTACTGTGGTGGACTTGCTCTCTCGGTCGCTTTGGAGATACGGGCTCGGTGCATAACATTTGGGGGCTCGTCCGGGATCTCCGTCCCACTGGGGAGGACAACTCTCCTGGTAGAAGGGAGTAACCTCGTTAGGAGATAAGAGCTCTGAGCACTGGTGCTAATGTTGCAGAAGCCCAGATTAAGTCCGGGGCCCAGTATCGTACTGGGGAGGCATCTGGGTGTAAAGTGCAGAGGCAAGTCCAGCATAAGGCCGAGGCCCAGTATCGTGCTGGGGAGGCGGCTGACTCTGGTTACTAGATTAAGTCCGGCGTAAGGCCGAGGCCCGGTATCGTGCTGGGGAGGCGGCTGGCTTTGTGAACACCCTGCAGGTAAGACTGAGTGCATTGTTGGTGGCCACCTTGCGTTTGTTATCTGTTTGTCTATTTGTGGTGTCTGTGTTGCTCTGTTGGCTCCCAGTGTACTTTTCTGTGATCATGGGACAAACAACTTCTACTCCTTTATCTCTTATGATTAACCATTTCTCTGATTTCAAGTCTAGAGCTCAGAATCTTTCGTTACTGGTGAAGAAGAGCAAACTGGTGACTTTCTGTTCCACCGAGTGGCCCACCTTTGACATCGGATGGCCACAAGAGGGAACCTTCAATCCCCAAATTATCCAGGCAGTTAAAGAGAGGGTGCTTACTTCTAGTCCTGCCGGGCACCCAGATCAGACTCCCTACATTCTGGTCTGGCAGGATCTAGTGAGAAACCAGCCAGAATGGCTTAAACCCTTTGTTCTCACTCCTTCTAAACTTCCTAAACCTCCCCGTCCCTCTTCCCCAACTCCAACCTCGCCAAGCCTGCAGGTGCTAGTCATGAAGGCTTCTGAAAAAAAAGAAGGAAAAAAGGATGAAAATCGACCAAAGCTGGTCTTCCAGGAATCTTCTCTGTATCCTAATCTGATAGATCTGGAGACTGAATTGTTCCCACCCCCGTATGCGGATCCACATCCACCCTTGCTTCCACAGGTTCCACAGGTTTCATCGGGAGAAGCCAGGAGGAGAACCGAGCCTTCAGCTCCTCACAGAGAAGGGGGCCCCGCCCAGGGAACTCGGGGAAGAACACGGGAAATGGCCAGCATAGGGGAAGAAGAAGACCCAAAAGTCCCCTCCTCCACCGTTCACGCATTTCCAGGCCAGGCGGGGCCAGCCAGAGAGGGTGGAGAGCGGACATATCAGTATTGGCCCTTCTCCACTAGTGATTTGTACAATTGGAAAACCCAGACTCCCTCCTTCTCTGAAAAACCTCAGGGTCTTATTGATCTTTTAGAGTCCATCCTTTTTACTCACAATCCCACTTGGGATGATTGTCAGCAACTGTTACAGGTGCTTTTCACTACAGAGGAGCGTGAGCAGATCCTGTCAGAAGCTCGGAAGAATGCCAGGGGTGGATGGGAGGCCCACAATACAGCCTAACCTCATTGAGGAGGGGTTCCCCTTGGTGCGACCCAACTGGGACTTCGAACGCGCTGAAGGTAGGGAGCGTCTCCGAGTGTACCGCCAGACTCTTATAGCCGGCCTTAGAGCGGCCGCCAGGAAGCCAACTAATTTGGCCAAAATAAATTCAGTGAGGCAAGAGCCAAATGAGAGCCGAGCAGCCTTCCTTGAGAGGATAATGGAAGCTTTTAGACAGTATACCCCTATGGACCCACAGGCAGATGAGTCACGAGCGGCAGTTATGTTAGCATTTGTAAATCAAGCAGCCCCCGATATTAAAAAAAAGTTACAAAAGATAGAGAGGTTAAGTGAACAATCCTTGCAAGATCTAGTGAGGGCAGCCGAGAGAGTTTTTAATCATAGATAGACCCCAGAAGAGAGAGAGGACTGCATTAGAAGAAAAGAAATAAAATTTAGAGCTGCAGAAAACCGTAAAAATAAAAAAGAGCTGGCCCAGATATTTTTTGCTGGGGTTAAAAACAAAAACAGGTTCCAAAAAGGAAAAAAACTGGACTCAAAAACTGAAAAAAAAATGACAAGGCGTAAGCTTGAGAAAAACCAATGCGTGTTTTGTAAAGAGTTTGGACATTGGAAAGATAAATGCCCCAAGAAAAATCTAAAAGAGGGGCCCAAGAACCCCAAGAATGAGACTCCCTCTCCAGACAGTCATATCCTCTACACGAGTGAGGATAGCGACTAGGGGGGTCACGGCTCGAAGCCCCTCCCCTAGTCCTGGGTAACTATAAATGTGGAGGGGAAACCGGTTGGCTTCATGGTGGACACGGGAGCCCAATACTCAGTCTTAAACCAAAAAGATGGACCCATGTCTAAAAAAAGTAGCTGGGTGCAGGGAGCAACCGGGACTAAACGATATGGATGGACTACAAAACGGCATGTGAACTTGGGGACCCACCAAGTGACCCATTCTTTTCTGGTGATACCTGAGTGTCCAGCGCCCTTGTTGGGAAGGGATTTACTGTCTAGAGTGAATGCCCAAATTCATTTCGACCACAGACAAGTGTCGGTTTTAGATGGGACCGGGCATCCACTTCAGGTCCTGTCTCTGGCATTAAAAGATGAATACAGACTCTACTTGCCAGAGGCCCCAGCGACAATAAGCCCCGAAGTACAACCATGGGTTCAAAGATACCCTCAGGCCTGGGCTGAAACAGCAGGAACGGGACTGGCCAAACAGAGGCCCCCTATCACTGTGAAACTGAAAGCCAGTGCTTCCCCAGTGAGGGTACGGCAGTGTCCCATGAGTCAAGAGGCTCGACAAGGAATTACTCCTCATATACAACACCTCATAGACGCTGGGGTCCTGAAAAGGTGCTGGTCCCCACGGAACACTCCCCTGTTGCCTGTGAAAAAGCCTGGGGGAACTGATTTTAGACCGGTTCAAGATCTACGAGAAGTCAACAAACGGGTGAGTGATATTCATCCTACGGTTCCTAACCCTTATACATTGCTAAGCAACTTGCCTCCAAACTACATTTGGTACACTGTTTTAGATTTAAAAGATGCCTTTTTCAGTTTGCCTCTTGCCCCCGCAAGCCAAGAGATCTTTGCCTTCGAATGGCAGGAAGACGGTGGTCAGACCCCTGTGCAGCTGACATGGACTCGCTTACCACAGGGTTTCAAAAACTCGCCCACGTTATTTAATGAGGCCCTGGACGAAGACCTCCGTGAGTATCGGGTTGAACACCCTACCATTGTTTTATTACAATATGTTGATGACCTTATGCTGGCAGCGGCTACAGAAAAAGAGTGCCAAGAGGCAACAGGTGACCTTCTCCAAACCTTGGGGACTTTAGGTTACAGGGCCAGTGCCAAAAAGGCCCAGATTGCCAAGCAAGAGGTTACATACCTCGGTTATAAGATAAAACAGGGCCAGAGGTGGCTAACACAGGCTATGAAAGAAACCATCCTCCAGATCCCTAAGCCGGCTAACCCTAGACAAGTGAGAAAATTTCTGGGGACTGTGGGATATTGCTGGTTATGGATCTTGGGGTTTGCAGAAAAGGCCAGGCCCCTATATGAAGGGACCAAAGAAAACAAGGACTGGAAATGGACTGATGCAATAAAAGAGGCCTTTCAAGAGCTCAGGCGAGCCTTGCTAGAAGCTCCTGCCCTTGCCCTCCCTGATCCATCTAAGCCTTTCCAATTATTTGTAGATGAAAAGTGGGGGATAGGAAAAGGGGTACTAACACAGAGATGGGGACCATGGAAGCGACCTGTAGCTTACCTTTCCAAGAGACTGGACCCAGAGGCAGCTGGATGGCCACCTTGCCTCCGTATCATCGCGGCCACTGCGCTCTTAGTCCACGATGCTGATAAACTGACTTATGGACAGAGACTCTTGGTCTACACTCCTCATGCCATAGACAGAGTTTTAAAGCAACCCCCAGGTAAATGGATTTCTAATGCCCGTTTGACGCCCTACCAGGCCTTGCTACTTGACACCCCACGGATTCATTTCCAAACGCCCTGCACTCTAAATCCGGCCACTCTTTTGCCCAATCTGGAGAAAAATAGCCCCCTCCATGATTGTGATGAGATACTGGCTGGGGTAACAGCAATACAAAAAGACTTAACCGATACTCCACTGGATAACAGTGAGCTAAAATGGTTCACAGATGGCAGCAGTTATGTGAAAGATGGACAGAGACGGGCGGGAGCCACAGTAGTAGATGACTCTGGACAGACGATATGGGCAGAGGCCCTTCCCCTGGATACCTCAGCACAAAAGGCAGAGTTAATTGCCCTAATTCAAGCATTAGAGAGAGCCAAAGGAAAAAGAATTACTATTTTCACTGACAGTCGCTATGCTTTTGGCACGGTACACATCCAGGGCCCGATATATCAGGAACGGGGGTTTTTGACAGCTGAAGGAAAAAAAATAAAAAACTTGCCTGAAATCCGTAGACTTTTAGAGGCTGTACAGATGCCTCGGGCTGTGTCAATAGTACACATACCTGGACATCAGAAGGGTGACAGCCCCACAGCACGAGGGAATCGTGCCGAAGACCTGGCAGCTCGAAAAGTAGCTGATGAAGATTTCATCACCCCTGTGTTGGCGATCGGACTTCTACCTCCAGGTATGCGAACTCTGCCCCCAACTCCTGAGTAGTCATCCACAGACTTTGCTTGGATCCAAAAACACAACAACCTTCAAAAAGATAAAGATGGATGGTACCGAGACTCAGACGGCTACTTGATACTCCCTGCTCAGTTGGGACAGCAACTATGTGAGCATTTACACTTGTCTACTCATCTGGGGGAAAAGAAGACTCTGATGCTCTTTCAAACTGCATGCCTGCGATTTCCCCAGCACCAGACAACTGTAAAGAACATAGTGCATGCTTGTAAGGCGTGTCAACAGATGAGGCCAGGAAAAGGACAACATGCAGGACTGAGGTATCGGGGAAAAGGACCAGGGCAACACTGGGAAATAGATTTCACCGAGGTAAGGCCAGACAAGTATGGTTACCGGTACTTGTTAGTGTTGGTGGATACCTTCTCAGGGTGGGTGGAGGCTTTTCCTACAAAGGGAAAAACCGCGATGATAGTGGCAAAAAGGATTAAAAAAAAAATAGTTCCCAGGTTTGGCCTGCCAGTGACCATCGGCTCTGATAATGGACCTGCTTTTGTGAGTCAAATAGTTCAGAGCCTTGCCCTAGCCCTGGGGACTAAATGGAAGTTACATTGTGAATACAGTCCACAGAGCTCAGGGCAAGTAAAAAGAATAAATTGGACCCTAAAAGAAACTTTAACTAAATTGGCTATAGAGACTGGCGGGGACTGGGTGACCCTCCTTCTCTTCGCCCTCTTCTGTGCGCGTAATACTCCTTATCAACTTAATCTGACCCCATTTGAAATTCTGTATGGGAGACCTCCCCCTGTATGTCCAATATTTGAAGGAAAGAAACTACCGCCTCCCACGTTGGGGCAATTCCAAGAGGCCTTGATGGCCTTAAGCAAGATGCACTCTCGTGTCTGGAAACTGCTCCGGGAAATACATGTGGGTCAAAATAAGGGAACTATTCCCTCACATGACATTGGCCCAGGAGATTGGGTATGGGTCAAAAGGCACCAAACCAAGGCACTAGAACCCAAATGGAAGGGTCCTTATGTTGTTCTTCTTACCACCCCAATGGCCCTAAAGGTCGACGGTATTGGGCCTTGGGTGCATTGCAACCACGTACGCCCAGCTACTTCAGCAGAGCAGGAAGACGCTAAAAAATAATGGAAAGCGTCTCTGCACCCATCCAACCCCCTGAGGCTGAAGCTCCGGCATTGTTGACAGGACCAAGACAACTCGTCTGGACCATCTTATGGATGACCATGTTACTCTGCTCCAAAGCTGCCAGTGTGAACCTGCACCAACCCATCAGAATCACCTGGAAACTGCAAAATGGACTAACACGTGAGATGCTTAACTCCACCACTGCAATACATCCACCAAATATTTGGTGGCCAGACTTATACTTTGACCTTAAGCTGGTGGTGAATGTACCCTGGAAGAGGGGCAAGCTCCAGAATCATGCATTCTGGGCATGTCCAGGTGCGCCCAGGTATAGCTGGAAGATCTGTGGGGGGATACAGGACTCTTATTGTAAATCTTGGGACTGCGTAACTTCCAGTGATGGGTCGGAGACTCCAGGGTATAGACGGTGGGATGTAGGAAATCGGGACTTGCTTAACTTCTCATTTATAGGACCCGTACCTCCGTATTCCGATTGGGAAAAGGATCATAACTTTGCCCAGGTAAAAATAAGGTTTAACATTGACAAAACAAAACAAAAAAAGGCCTGGGTCAACGGGATATCATGGGGGCTTCAGACCAGAACTGACGGGTTCCCATACTGGGAGTATTATAATGGGATCATTGTTGTGGGTCAAGTTTTAGAACCGGTACAAATGTATAGTATCGGTCCAAACCCCGTTGAACAGGTCCATGCAACTCTCTACCCGACAACCTCCCTACCTACATCCCAGGGACCAACAAAAGACCCAGAGGCGGGCCCCCTTGCTAAACTCAGACAAACAGATCCACTATGGAAATTAGTAAATTAAACCAAACCCATCCTGAGGCAACTAAATCCTGTTGGTTATGTTACAACTTAATTCCCCCTTATTAAGAGGCAGTAGGCCTCAACGCCTCTTACGACCTGGCCAACGGCACTGATCCTCCTCAATGTCAATGGGGAGACCAAAAAGTAGGCCTTACAATGAGAGAGGTATGGGGAAAAGGGTTATGTATGGGCAAGGTATTATCAAAGAGGTCTCCACTGTGTGCGCATGTCGTTGAGCCTACGGACTTGCCCATAGCCAGGTGGCTAATACCACGGATGGGAGGATGGTGGGTCTGTTCACACACGGGGCTGACTCCATGCTTACACAGCTCAATCTTTGATCCCAAAGAAAAATTCTGTGTTATGGTAGCAGTCGTGCCAAAGATTCTGTACCGACCAGAAGAAATAATGTATGATTACTGGGCCCAAAAATTGACCCTAAATCCTCAAGAAAGAACTTACAAAGTCAAGAGGGAACCTCTTACTGCCATAACCATAGCAACTATGTTCGGTCTTGGAATAGCCAGGGCCGGAACAGGAATAACAGCTTTGTCCCTGCAAAGCCAAGGATTTAACTCCCTGAGAGCGGCCATAGATGAGGACATCACCCATATAGAGCAATCTATTAGTCACTTAAAATCGCCTTTAGCTTCCCTATCTGAAGTAGTTCTGCAAAACAAAAGAGGATTAGATCTGCTCTTTCTGCAACAGGGGGGACTCTGTGCTGCCCTAGGAGAAGAGTGTTGTTTTTATGCTGATCACACAAGAATAGTTAGAAAATCTATGGCCAAAGTAAGAGAGGGACTAGCCCAACGTAAACAAGAACGTGAGGCTTAACAAGGATGGTTTGAGTCTTGGTTTCAATAATCCCCTTGGTTGACCACCCTAATCTCCACCTTGCTGGGACCCCTGCTAGTACTTCTACTGATGCTTACCTTTGGCCCATGTATTATCAATAGACTTGTAGCCTTTGTAAAGGAACGCATAAATACAGTGCAGCTGTTTGTGCTTCGGCAACAATATCAAACTGTGTCTCAGGACCGAGAGGAAGATTCCTCTATATGATCTAAGGACAGGGGGGAATGTTAAGGACCAAACGACGGGTTCTAGGACCTGAGTCATGTTTACCAGAAAGAGACAGGACATGCACTCATCCTGCCTGGCCAATCATGTAACGCCAGCTACTCCTGTAACTGAGACAAAGAACTGCCTGTATATAAGCCGCCATACTCCTTTGTTCAGGGCTGTAGTCAGATTCCACTGTGCTGGATGAGACTTGGGCCCTAGCGTGCTAGAAATAAACTCCCTTCCTGCCTTTGCATTACTGTGGTGGACTTGCTCTCTCGGTCGGTTCGGAGATACGGGCTCGGTGCATAACGTGTGTGTGTGCGTGTGTGTGTGTGTGTGTGTGTGTGTGTGTGTGTGTGTGTGTGTGTATGCATACTCGATAGTGTCTTGACTCCTTGCGACCAGGACTCTAGCCTGCTAAGCTCCTCTGTCTGTGGGATTTCCCCCACTAACTCCTCCAGGGGATCTTCCTGTGGCTCCTGCCTTGCAGGCAGATTCTTAACCCGCTGGACTTAACTGAAAATATGTGGTCCTACTATGGATAAAGGCACTATACTGATATTACCATTCAAGAAGAATCTAGAAAGAGCATTCTATCATTCGAACTTTTCCAATGTATCATCTAATCAAGTTGTTTCTTCTCAGTTATTCATACACAGTGTACTTTGTCTCCAGAGTTTAACAATTCCATTTGCATACCTCTCAAAAATAATGATTTAATAGTTATTTTATGCAGCACTCCATTAGTGATTTCTGTCTATATTTTTAAATAAATGTCCAAATACAATGATTTTCTGTTAATGAAAAATTAAATACAACTATTTTATTGCTATTATATTATCTTTCAGTGTAAAAAGGAGGAAGAGCAGATTAAGTAGCTAACAGTATATCAAAGAGTAACTGAAAAGACCAGCACAGGATCACTGACTTTTCCTGCCTTTTCTCCTTTGGTTTCTGCCAGTTTGTGTCCTTTGTAGGGCCGTCATTGCAATGCTGTCTCTTTTCCTCGGAGCTTGCTTGATACCTTTGATCCAAAAATGCCCCTCCTTCCCCTCTGACTGCTACTTGTACAGTTGGCCTGCCTATGGCTCTCCTTACCTTTATTCCACGGTCATCTGTCAGGGTTAAGAATTGTGCATCCCTTTGATCCTTGTATTTGACCTTCTTGATTAACCCAGTTCTCCCAGACTTCCGGCTGAAGCCCGTGGTCTGGAATTGTGCTTTAAGGAGTCTCACAGAGAAGAGGGACTTCCCTGAGCTCTGGTTCTGATGTGCTTTCTTGGCCATCTTATGTTTAGCAATTGATGGCTAATGATACTAACGAAACCTGTCCTTTGTTTTAATAGCTGACAAATTTCCTTCCAATCTTCATTACTAGAGCAACTCTAGGGAACAAAGAATCTTTAAGTGCAAGATTTTAATATGCCTTCTGTATTAGTCAGAGTTATCCCAAGAAACAGAACCAATAGGATGTGTGCGTGTATGTGTGTGTGTTGCTCTCTGGGAGAAAAGCTATGACATACCTAGACAGCATATTAAAAAGCAGAGACATCACTTTGCTGACAAAGGTCCCTATAGTTAAAGCTATGATTTTTCCAGTAGTCCTTTATGGATGTGAGAGTTGGGACATAAAGAAGGCTGAGCGTCGAATAATTGATAGTTTTGAACTGTGGTGTTAGAGAAGGCTGCTGAGAGTCCCTTGGACTGCAAGGAGATCAAACTAGTCAGTCCTAAAGGAAATCGACCCTGAAAGCAGGAGGAGAAGGGGACGACAGAGAATGAGATGGTTTGATGGCATCACCGACTCAATGGATATGAGTTTGATCAAACTCCAAGAGATGATGAAGGACAGGGAAGACTGGTATGCTGCAGTCCATGGGGTCACACAGAGTCAGATACGACTGAACGACTGAAAAACAACATGCTCTCTCTCTATACACACACACACACACACACACACACACACAGGAAAGAAATTTATTATGAGAAATAAATGAGAACTGGATCATACCATTATGGAGGCTGAGAAGCCCCACAAGCTGCCCTCAGCAAGCTGGAGATCCCAGAAAGCTGGTGGTGTAACTTAAGTCAAGTCCAAAGGCCTGGGAACCAGTGAAGCCAACTGTAAATCCCAATCCAAAGTCAGGAGGTGAGATGTGCTCTAGTTCAAGCAGTGAGGCAGGAAAAAAAGGGGCAAATTCCTCCTTCCTCCACCTTTTGTTCTATTCAGACCCTTAACCCATTGAATGATGCCTAATTACATTGGGGAGGGCAAGCTACTTTCCTGAGTCCACCAGTTCAAATGCTAATCTCATTTGGAAACACCTCACAGGCAGAGCCAAAAACAATGTATAATCTGGGCATCCAATGGCCCACTCAAATTGATGCATAAAATTAAACAGCACACCTTACTTCATGCCAATGTTTCTTTTATCTGCATCCCTAATAAAACATTTGTTCTATTTGATCCCAGAGGTTTGCCCTTTCTTTTATTAACTTGGATCCTGTGTTAGTCCCCCCATCCCCCACATTGTTCATATTTTCTCCAATGGTTGATCTGATGGCTCATTTAAGTAACTTGTATCTGTCCCTACTTTATAATGGCTTTTGCATATCTAGTGAATATTTTTAAGAATGACCGATCATTACATGACAAATGTATGTCTTCTAGTATCTTTGTTCCCAAGCTCCATGGAATCCTTCTGACTTTCTATAATACCTAACCTCCAGGCAAAAACAACTTACAGTGCCCTGTAACTCGGCAGATCCATTTCTCTGATGGATACCAACTCACGTTTCTCTTATTAAAAGTGACTGTTTACAGCTGTGTCAATCAAGATGAAAGGGGCTGAACATAATGAACTGCCAGCTCAGTTCCCAGTTCTGACTTGATTGCAAAGCCCTGATGCTACTTACATATGCATTACTCCTTAACAGGAAATAACGGGCGCTGACAGCACCTTATAAGCGTCCCACCGCATTCTTTCTGCCACACTCCCAGAAATGAAAAAGTCCTTAGGAGCACCCAGGGGGTTTCACAGGTCTGTAAGAACAACCTGTTAATTGGGCTTGGTTATTCTGTGGGGATATCATCCAACATAATATGTAGGTAATGGAATAACTTACAGCATTAGCCAGAGGCTGAGCTTGCCAGAAAGAGCACCATGCCCTGAAATGAATTTACCCAGAATTCTCTTCAATTCGATCCTGAGGTTTTTATCAGAAGTCTTCTATATACAGAGTATAAGGTCAGAGACAAAATTTTAATATTTCTTTTATATGTGAGCAGGGAAGACAAGCTCTAAAATATAAGGAGATTCTATTTAATCAGATTCCACAAACTAAATATCTGCCAAGAGACAAACAGTTCAGAACATAGAACTCAATGCAGCCAAATCCAAGCATGTGAAATAATTAAGAAAACTTCCAGTGTGTCTCCAAACAATGCATGTTTGTTTTTCCATATAAGCACGTGCCAAAAAGGAATGGGCCTAATCTCAAGCCATTACCAACTTAGAATGCTAATGTTGTTGTTTAAAAGTAGCCATTCCCTGATTTGGAAAATATAAACATGGTTCCTTCTCTTACATGGCCTTTGTCTCTAGGGTATGTAGTGTGACAAATAGTAGGTTCTACAAAAAGTTCAGTTCAGTTCAGTCGCTCAGTCATGTCCAACTCTTTGCGACCCCATGAATCACAGCACGCCAGGTCTCCCTGTCCATCACCATCTCCCGGAGTTCACTCAGACTCACGTCCATCGAGTCAGTGATGCCATGCAGCCATCTCATCCTCTGTCGTCCCCTTCTCCCCCGGCCCCCAATCCTTCCCAGCATCAGAGTCTTTTCCAATGAGTCAACTCTTCGCATGAGGTGGCCAAAGTATTGGAGTTTCAGCTTTAGCATCAGTCCTTCCAAAGAACACCCAGGACTGATCTCCTTTAGAATGGACTGGTTGTATCTCCTTGAAGTCCAAGGGACTCTCAAGAGTCTTCTCCAACACCACAGTTCAAAAGCATCAATTCTTCAGCGCTCAGCTTTCTTCACAGTCCAACTGTCACATCCATACATGACTACTGGAAAAACCATATCCTTGACTAGACGTACCTTTGTTGGCCAAGTAATGTCTCTGCTTTTGAATATGCTATCTAGGTTGGTCATAACTTTCCTTCCAAGGAGTAAGCATCTTTTAATTTCATGGCTGCAATTACCATCTGCAGTGATTTTGGAGCCCCCAAAAATAAAGTCTGACACTGTATGCAGAGTGAAAAACCTAGCTAGAACCTTTTCCAGTCTTAGTTAAGGGTTTTTTTTTATTTTAGTTTTTCAGATACAGACATAATGGAGTGATAATTTAAGGGATACCAATGAAAGAATGGCCAGTCCAAAATGTTTTCTCCATATCTGTATCACAGTGCCTGAAATACACTATGCACTCTTGGGAGCTAGCGTACCTCCCAAATTGTAGTCTCTAATAGTTTTGATGCTGAAAACTCAACCTCTGTGCACTGGTACCAAACCAAATCTGAGAGACAAGAGTTTTCCATGAAGTAGTAAAGGATAGCTTTATCGCTTTTCCAAGCAAAGGAGAGCAAGTGAAATCGTGTCCCTCAAAATTGTGTGTCCCAACCCAGGAGGATTTGGTGAAGAGTTTTCTAGCAATGGTTCGAGGGAGGTGTTGCAAATAAGGATTAGGGTGTGTTCAGGGCCTATAGTCCTTTAAACTGGCTTCAGGTGGTCTCCTAATGAGCTTATCTGGTTTTTAAGGGTATGGAACCATAACCTTCTCTCTGGAATTAGGAATCCTTCATCAAGTAGTTTTTCTTTGATTCTTTGGGGATTTTATTTCTATCAGTTCAGTTCAGTCACTCAGTCCTGTCCGACTCTTTGTGACCCCATGGACTGCAGCACAGTGGGCTTCCCTGTCTATCACCAACTCCTGGAGCTTCCTCAAACTCATGTCCATCGAGTTGTGATGCCGTCCAACCATCTCATCCTCTGTCATCCCCATCTCCTCCTGCCTTCAATCTTTTCAGCATCAGGGTCTCTTCCAATGAGTCAGTTCTTTGCATCAGTTGGCCAAAGTATTGGAGCTTGAGCTTCATATCGGTGCTTCCAGTGAATATTCAGGACTGATTTGACCACACTTCAAACATATTAATTCTTCAACTCTCAGCTTTCTCTATAGTCCAACTCTCACATTCATACATGACTACTGGAAAAACCATAGCTTTGACTAGATGGACCTTTGTAGGCAAAGTAATGTCTTTGCTTTTTGATATGCTGTCTAGGTTTGTCATAGCTTTTTTCCCAAAGAGCAAGTGTCTTTTAATTTCATGGCTGCAGTCACCATCTGCAGTGATAGAAGAACTCAAAGATAGTGTTCTGTGTATACCTTGAGGCGGAACCAAGGCTGTGCAGCAAGGCTTCACTTTCGTTTCTTGACTTCTCCTCCCTTCTTCCCTGACTAGCAGCTGTTGCGGTCTGCCCTTTGAAACTCAGGGCAGGTCATGGAGACTTCAGTCTATTCCCTACAAACAAGAAATGGGGGACATGGAAAGGTTTCTGCATCCAGGAGCCCCACAGGTTTCAGTTCCAGTGAGAAAGGTTAATTCATGAGAAGATTCACACACATTATTATCGGGTGTAAGATTTTCCATGGTTTCCATGTCTCCTTTCAGAGTCCTAAGAGTTTGAGATTGGAGATGGGAATGGGGAGGGCATGTCTGAAATGTGAGGTTTTCCTTGGGAAGGACTGAAAAATTGTGCCTGAGGCCATCATGATTGAGTACACCCAGCAATACAGGGACACCCAGACTTTTGTACTTTCATTTGCCAAGCCTCTTGTAATGGAAGGGGAACACACTCAAACTTAAAGGGCTCTTTTTCTTTTTTTTAAGTTAGATAACTGAAATGAAGACTTACAAGACCTTCTAGAGCTAACACCAAAAATAAATAAATAAATAAATAAATAAATAAAGACATCTTTTTCATCACTGGGGACTACAATGCAAAAGAAGGAAGTCAAGAGATACCTGGAGTAACAAGCAAGTGTGGCCTTGCAGTACAAAATGAGACAGGGCAAAGGTTAACAGATTTTTGCCAAGAGAACACACTGGTCATAGCAAACACCCTCTTCCAACAACACTAGAGACCACTCTACGCATGGACATCATGAGATGGTCAATACCAAAATCAGATTGATTATATTCTTTGCACCTGGAGATAGAGAAGCTCTATACAGTCAGCAAAAATAAGACTGGGAGCTGACTGTGGCTCAGTCAAGAACTCCTTACTGCAAGATTCAGACTTAAATTGAAAAGAGTAGGGAAAACCACTAGATCATTCAGATATAACCTAAATCAAATCCCTTATGAATATATAGTAGAGGTGGTGAATAGATTCAAGGGATATGATCTGATAGAAAGAGTGCCTGAAGAACTATGGATGGAGTGAAATGCTGGGCTGGATGAAGCGCAAATTGGAATCAAGACTGCCAGGAGAAATATCAATAACCCCAGATATACAGAAGACACCACCCTTGTGACGAAAAGCAAAGAGGAACTTTAGAGTTTCTTGATGAAGGTGAAAGAGGACAGTGAAAAAGCTGGCTTAAAACTCAACATTCAAAATCTAAGATAATGGCATCAGTCCCATCACTTCAGCAAATAGATGGGGAAGCAATGGAAATAGTGACAGACTTTATTTTCTTGGACTCCAAAATCTCTATGGATGGTGGCTGCAGTCATGAAATTAAAAGATGCTTGCTCCTTGGAAGAAAAGCTATGACAAACCTAGACAGCATATTAAAAAGCAGAGACACTTTGCTGACAAACATCCATCTAGTCAAAGCTATGGTTTTTCCTGTAGTCATGTATGGATGTGAGAGTTGGACCGTAAAGAAGGAGGAGCTCCAAAGAATTCATGCTTTTTAACTGTGGTGTTAGAGAAGGCTGCTGAGAGTCCCTTGGACAGCAACGAGATCAAACTAGTCAATCCTAAAGGACATCAACCCTGAATATTCATTGGAAGGACTAATACTGAAGCTCCAATACTTTGGCCACTTGATGAGTAGGCCAACTCATTGGAAAAGACCCTGATGCTGGGAAAGATTGAAGGCAGGAGGAAAAGGGGATGACAGAGGATGAGACAGTTGGATGGCATCACCAACTCAATGGACAAGAGATTGAGCAAGCTCTGGGAGATGGTGAAAGACAGGGAAGCCTGGTATGCTGCAGTCTGTGGGATTGCAAAGAGTGGGACATGACTGAATGACTGACCTGAACTTAAAATTCTAGAGGTTATTTTCTTTCAGGTATAAATAGATCTGGGTACTTGAGCTATGCTTTCAGAATCTTGTAGCTGCTTTTTCCTTGAGTTATCCTTGTGAGATCTCCACGTTTACATGGCCTCTATTTGGTTTGTCATCTCAAGAGGAGAAACATACTACCTCTCCCAGCAACCCTATCAATCCCAAATGGAACTTAGAAGGGACTTGATTGGCTGTGCTTAGCCCTGTGTTTTGCAGTGGGGCTCCCAGGACCATCAAAACAGCCATGAAGGCTCTGGAATACACAAGTAGAGTCAGAACAGAGTAGAGCATACAGTGGGTGATGAGAGACGTGAAAACAGGAGGCTGTTATTTTCCTAGTGCTGCTGTAACAAATTACCATAAATCTAGTGGCTTTAAGGATCACAAGTATATTATTTCATAATTCTGTGGATCCTAAGTCTGAAATGAGTCTCACCAGGCGAAAATCAAGATTTCTATAGGGACGCATTCTTTCTCAAGGCTTCTGGGAAGAGTCTGTTTCCTTGTTCATACAGGTGTTGGCAGAATTCACAAGTTGTATTCACAGGCCTGAGGTCCTCATTGCCTTGCTGGCTCTTGGTCATGGTCATTCTGAGTGTCTAGAGGCTGCCTGGGTTTGCTGTCTCATGGCCTCTTTCTCATCTTCAGAGTCAGCAAAAGTGGATCAAGTCTCTGTCTTGCTTTCAATTTCTCCTGCCTCTTCTTCCCTTGGATTTCTCTGACCATGGCTGGCAAACAGTCTTTAAGTACAGTGTGTTAGTCAATCAGTCGTGTCCAACCCTATGCAACGCCACGGGTTGTAGCCTGCTAGGCTCCCCTGTCCATGGAATCCTCTAGGCAAGAATACCAGAGTGGGTAGCCATTCCCTTCTCCAGGAGGTCTTCCCCACCTAACCTGGGTCTCCAGCATGGACTCTACCATCTGAGCCAGTACAATAGTCCTCCCTTTATTTGCAGTTCCACTGCCTATGGTTGTTACCCAAGATCAAATAACAGTGAAAAATATTAAATGGAAAATTCCAGAAGTAAACAATTCATAAGTTTTAAGTTGCACACCATTCTGAGTAGCATGCTATAATTTTGAGCTGTCCAGCTCCATCCTGCCCAGGATCTGAATCTTCCCTTTGTCTGTGTATCCTGGAAGTCACTTAGTAACTGCCTCAGTTATCAGATCCACTGTTGCAGTTATCAGATTGACTGTCACAGTATCTCAGAGCTTGTGTTCAAGTCACTTTTATTTTACTTAGTAATTGCCCCAAAGTACAAGAGTAGTGATGCTGGTAATTCAGATGTGCCAAAGAGAAGCTATACAGTGCTTCCTTTAAGTGAAAAGGTAAAATCTCTCAAATTAATAAGGAAAGGAAAAATTGTATGCTGAGGTTGCTGAGATCAGTGGTAAGAATGAATCTTCATCCATGAAATTGTAAAGAAGAAAAAAGAAATTTCTGCTAACTTTGCTGTTGAACCTCAAACTGCAAAGTTATGGCCACAATCATAGTTGTTTTATTTTATTATTGGTTATTGTTGTTAATCTCTTGCTGTGCCTATTATATAAATTAAATGTTATCATAAGTATGTATGTATAGGACAAAACATGTATGAAGAAGGTTCAGCACTATCTCCAGTTTCAGGCAGCCACTGAGGAGTCTTAGAATGTATCCCTGTGGAGCAGGGAGGAACTACTGTCCAATTCGATTTAATTGGACCCACTTGGAATCTAGATTGGGTGACACTAGTGGTAAGGAACCTGCCTGCCAATGTAGGAGACACAAGAGATGCAGGTTCGGTCCCTGGGTCAGGAAGATCCCCTGGAGAAGGGTGTGGCAACCCACTCCAGTATTCTTGCCTGGAGAATCCCTTGGACAGAGGAGCCTGGCAGGCTACAGTCCATAGGGTTGCAAGAGTTGGACACAACTGAAATGACTAAGCACGCATGTACAAAATCTAGGTTAATTTTCAGATTATCTCACATCCACAAAGTTCCTTTGGCCATGTAAAGTAACTTATTGATAGGTTCTAGGGATTAGAGTGAAGACATCTTTGTGGGGCCATTATTTGGCCTGCCCAAAAGGGGTAGGGAAATGACAAAAACTATCAAACCCACCATTTTAAAGAAATGAAGTATGGTAATGAAGCTTTCAAGTATGCCCTCACATAGATAGTGAAGTCACTCAGTCATGTCCGACTCTTCAACCCCATGGACTGTAGCCCAGCAGGCTCCTCTGTCCATGGGATTCTCCAGGCAAGAATACTGGAGTGGGTCGCCATTTCCTTCTCCACGAGATCTTCCCTACCCAGGGTTCAAACCTGGGTCTCCGGCATTATAGGCAGATGCTTTACAGTCTGAGCCACCAGGGAAGTTGCCCTCACATATAGTTCCTACAAATGAAACTTCAGAGCTTGTTTGGAGGGAAGTCCTCACATATAGTTCCTACAAATGAAACTTAAGAGCTTGTTTGGAGGGAAGCCCTATATTCTTGACAGTAAAGAACAATCAGTTCTATCTGAAGAGGTTGTCCTCCTCAATTTAGCACTCAGTGTGCACAGAGGAAAACTCACTGAATAACAAAGGAGGAAGACGACCATCCAGCCAGCCAGATCAGCCAAATCAGACTGTAGGGTCTGATGGATCATGTTAATATACTGGGATACCATTACCTCCTGAATGGAACCCAAGAAGCAACTAGCTTTCTTATTTGGGGAATCATGCAGTGATTCAGAAGCAACTAGTTTTCTTATTTGGGGAATCATGCAGTGATTCAGCCCCTGAGTAAAACGTCTTACTGTAGGTCATCAAAACTCCTCATTATCTTCTCTCCAGGATCCAGTCCTACAGCCGTCTTGTTAGCATAGGTGCTATAGGCATCTGAGCTCATTTCTGTTATCTTATTTGTTGTATCTAGTTTATCAACTTTCTGACCCAAGGATCCTCTGACTTCATGTAACCATCCATTCATCATTTGTCAAATTAAAAAAATATATATTAATAAACTTTTGGATTCAGGAAAATCCTCAAAATCAATTTTCTTTCTCCTGCAGTTGGAAAATGAATTTTAAATTATTCATGTTAACATCTTCTAGATAAATTGAATTTTTAGAGTATGTAAGAAAAGCTTAGTAAAGTCAATCTTTCACATTAACGGATTCCATTTTTAAAATATTAATTTCACATTTAACCATTGCTTTTTGACTTACGCAGCCTTCTAATCAACAATCTGGAGAACCGTTCATCTTAATAAAGGAAAAAAAGTGAATTATTAACATTTTAACATTATGAAACACTTTTTTCCAACTTCTGCTTCTAGCTATAGGACTTATTGTCTGGAAGAGATTATGTTATGTGTCACTAAAAATGCTGGATAAGGTAATTTTTTTTAAAGACATCTTTTTAAATGCACGTCTAAGCTTACACAAAAATAAGAGAAATCCTCTCAGGCCTGCAAAATAAGACAGCAGGAACCCAGAGAGGCAGTGAGCCCTGCAGCTGACATTGCCATGAAGGCCTCTGCCGGGTGCTCCTGTCCTGATCTTCAGCGGCCATGCAGTGATTTATCCTCCAAATCAGAGTGCTTGGGAAGTGAAAGGTAGTGCTGTTAGGGGTAGAATGGGAATTCTGCTTCTGTTGGAGATCTGGAAAGCTGTGAGAATATGTCACTCCCATCCTAACAACAGGAAAATGCTGAATGGTGTACAAAATCCATCTTAGCTTTCCTGAACCCATCAGAGGGCTGAGGTCACCAGCAATCAGGAAACTGGATCTCAAAGAATGAAAAGTCCCCGTCTAGGAGATGCAGGGCACATGGCTTTTTTTTTTTTTTTTTTTTTTTTTTTTACTTCTGACAGTGCGTGGGAGGAAGAGGTGCCTGCCACAGCGTGGGGAAGAAATTTAAACATTGAAAAAAAAATTCCTAAAGGCAGAGTAGCCACTACTATATCAGTCTAGAATAAATGGGGATCCCAGACACGTGGGGATTTGTACCTACTCCCAAGCTCCTCTCCATGGTCTCCGCTGGGTGCTTTTGAGAGAGTTTTTGGGTAGGAGGTCGCTGTAGCCGTGCACTGATGCTCCTCTCATAGTCCATAACTATGCCTTGGCACAAAGCAGGAGCTCAGTTATTATTTGTTGAATGACTCTGACATTAATCAATTCCACAACCTGAGGCAAAAAATGGTTACCTCGTTTCATGTTTAAGAATCAGATAATCTGGTCGGGACCCCCATCTGTCAGAGCTAACAAGAACTTATACCCTCTTGGTCATTGTTAGTTGGTCTCTTGACTCCTTAGGGTTACAGAGGCCCCAGGGGTGTCAAAAATTGAGACCATTCTCTAATCTGTGCTGACGCACTTCCAGCCCTCATGGTCCCTTTGAAAGCAGTGCTTTCAAGTCTGGGCATGAGGCTTCTTTGTGTTAGGTCATGCTGGCTCTGTCCCCTCACAGAACATTGTGTGATGAGGGGTGTGGGCTGCCATCCTTGAGAATCACCAGCCCCACTCCAGGTCACGAGGAAGTTTGCTCTCTTCACTCCCAAGAAAGACCACATCTGTGCTTCCCATCTCTCCGCCCCCCAGCTCCAGCTTCTCAATCAGCCTGACTGGAGAAAGGATTCCTGAAGGTTCTGCTCAGAAGTCTCAGGCTTAAATTTTATTAATACCATCTAAGAGTTATTTAACCACCTTTGGACACTGGGGGACCCAGGAACCCAGGCTCAACACAAAGGCTTCCTGCGGTGGGAAGGGAGAATTCTCACCCTGATACTGTCTCCGTCAGTAACAAGAATAAGGCAGACATTAATATGTCAATAGTTTATATGCGTTTTTTGTCAAATAAAATTATTATGATATATGTCAATAAAAATTCTCCTCTTTTAAGTGGAGGGACCAGAAATAATTACTATGTATTCACTTCTCAAATGACAAAATACAAAATATTTATTGTCTGTTCTGTATCATAAGAATGCAAAGTACAGTTGAGAACAGAACATTTATTGGGACTATTTCTTGGAGAAAGCGATGGCACCCCACTCCAGTACTCTTGCCTGGAAAATCCCATGGAGGAGCCTGGTAGGCTGCAGTCCATGGGATCGAGAAGAGTCGGACACGACTGAGCGACTTCACTTTCACTTTTCACTCTCATGCATTGGAGAAGGAAATGGCAACCCACTCCAGTGTTCTTGCCTGGAGAATCCCAGGGAAGGGGGAGCCTGGTGGGCTGCGGTCTATGGGGTTGCACGAAGTCGGACATCCCCACTGCTAAGCGACTTAGCAGTAGCAGCAGCAGTGTTAATTATGTATATTTTTTTCTTATACTAGACCTTCAGTGAATTAGTGCACTTGAGAATATATTTATTATTTCCAGCAAATTAGCTTAGGTATTACAAACCTAATCTAATCACCATCTTATTTTTAAAATATTAGAATAATTTACATTGTTAAACATTTGATTGATCTGTTATTTGTCTTATACTTTTGATTCATTATTTCCCCCTAGAGATGGTAGAAACACTACTGAGAATTAAGATGACCCTTCACCAATGATGTATATTATTTGATTTGCAAATATTCACATATTGTGGTGACATGTGTTACATTCTTTGTATTCGACAATTGGTTCTTCCTGCAGTAGCTTTGTTTTCACTTAGGAAGGAAAATATCATTTCCCACCAAGCATTTTAGTATCTGAAACAAATTTTAAGTATTTAAAACATGTGACAGAGGGCTAATACCATTGTTATAGAAAGAAGTCCGGTAGGTTAACACAAAGAAAGACTGAAATCTATAGTACATCAAGTTAAGGCAAATAGTGAGCCAGGAAAAATGTATTTGCATAACTGTGACCAAACTTTATTACAATTTCTATATAAAGAGTTGTTACAAGCTAATAAGAACACCGACATAGCAACAAAGGAGCCCTTTCAGTTCAGTTCAGTCACTCAGTCGTGTCTGACTCTTTGTGACCCCATGAACCACAGCACGCCAGGCCTCCCTGTCCATCACCAACTCCTGGAGTTCACTCAAACTCACGTCCATCAAGTCAGTGATGCCATCCAGCCATCCCATCCTCTGTTGTCCCCTTCTCCTCCTGCCCCAATCCCCCCCAGCATCAGAGTCTTTTCCAATGAGTCAACTCTTCGCATGAGGTGGCCAAAGTACTGGAGGTTCAGCTTTAGCATCATTGCTTCCAAAGAAATCCCAGGGCTGATCTCCTTTAGAATGGATTGGTTGGATCTCCTTGTAGTCCAAGGGACTCTCAAGTCTTCTCCAATACCACAGTTCAAAAGCATCAATTCTCCAGCACTCAGCTTTCTTTACAGTCCAACTCTCACATCCATACATGACTACAGGAAAAACCATAGCCTTGACTAGACGGACCTTTGTTGGTAAAGTAATGTCTCTGCTTTTGAATATGCTATCTAGGTTGGTCATAACTTTCCTTCCAAGGACTAAGCGTCTTTTAATTTCATGGCTGCAATCACCATCTGCAGTGATTTTGGAGCCCCCCAAAATAAAGTCTGACACTGCTTCCACTGTTTCCCCATCTATTTCCCATATAATCCAATGTTAAAGAGTCCAGACTCTGGAGTTAGAACTAGGTTCAAATTGAAGTCCTATCACTTGCTGAAGAACCCTGGGCAAGACCCTTAACTTTCATGCACCTCTTAGCATTCTAATGTGGGATACAGAATTACTAAAAGTGATTGCTTCAGTGTAATTGAGAAGAGTAAATGGGGCTTCCCAGGTGGTGATGCTGGTAAAGACCTGAGCCAATGCAGGAGATGTAAGAAACCCAGATTCAACCCCTGAGTTGGGAAGATCCCCTGGAGTGGGGCATAACAACCCACTCCACTATTTTTGCCTGGAGAATCCCAGGGACAGAGAAGCCTGGTGGGCTACAGGCCATATGGTCGCAAAGAGTGGGACATACCTGGATCAATGTAGCACTTATGCAAGATCATACACGCTCAGCTGTTAGTGTGATTACTGGAACTCAGTAGTTACTGTGATATTGGCATGAATAAGCAACTTGGAAAAGAAGAAATACAAGTGACTAGTAGAAAGGCAAAAATTTTAATCTCATTAGTAATCAAGAGATAAAAATTTAAACAGCAATGATATATCATTTTTTCCTAGCAAATTTGAAATGGTAAAATATGTTCTCATTTTTACTTTTGATATGTATGTGATGAGTCCTGGAATGAATATAAATTGAGACAATCTTTCCAGAAGGAAATTTGGCAGTTTTTATTAATAGCTTTAAACATTCCTATCACCTTCGATGATGCTCAGCCATTGCTCTGCTCCAACAGACTCAACTCACATTGTGGTCTGAATTTGCACTATTTATATAGAACACAATGTGTCTGGTGCCCTCAAGAGTCATGCCTCTGGGGCCCCACCATTAACATGCTCAACTTACAGCAACCAGACTTGAGAAAATAAACAAGAAAGTTAGTAACAGATTTATCTCCAAGGATTTTTATGCCACTATAATTCACAAAATGCAAAATCTGAGAAATAATCTAAATGTTAATCAATAGAGGAATGATGAATTAGGTTATTATAGACTCATTCAATGGAATTTTAGATAGCCATTAAAAATCACATTGACTATGTAATGACATGAAGAATATTTGTACACCCTTATTCCAAAACAAAAGGAGCTTTCTTATTGTTTCTGATATCAAAGTAAAATATAATCATTTTGAATGACACGATATAGAAAATTAAAATAGTCATAATAATTTCAACATACAAAGAGAGAGCCATTTTTTATAAATGTCCTAAAGAACATTTTATACATGTATATTCATATTCCTACATAAACTGCAGAGAGCAGACTGCTAAACTACTAATCCCCAAAGGAAGAAAAATACAACAAAAGTATTAACATACTTATTCATGCTGTTGGGAATATGGACAATTTGTCTTTTCTTTGATTTCTTTTTTTTTACTTCTAACACATCTACAGTTAGCATGATTGCTTTATAAGAAAAACACTTTAAATAACAAATGCTGTAAATGACTTATGTTTAGCTAAGTTATAGCTATTTCTTTTGGTGCTTTGAATGCAGAATGTAAAAAACATAGACATACTCCTTTTACAAAATGAGAAATAACGCTCATTAATCACTTTGCCGTCTTCCTCTTAATGAAGACATGCAAAGGCATGTGCAAACAAGCTGAACTTCTATTATGGGGCTATGACAGGATGCTCTGCAGAAGAGAAGGTAATGATAGAGCCTGGAAACTAGGAGGGCAGAGGAAGGTTGGAGGTGGTAGAAGATTTCTATTCTGAATGCCTTAAAAGACTTGTATGAGCCTACAGTATTCTGTCTAACAATAATAAAATGAGACCACAAACTGCATTAAGAGACAAAAGCTCGTCATTGTGGTATGACACACAGAGTATAGCCAAATGGGGAAATGAAGACTCAGATCAAAATGAAGATGTGTAAAGTTGCAGTTTTGTTCAGATTTCTCCCTGAGTCTTGCTAGATCATCATATTCAGCTACTGACAAGTTCAGTCAATATAACTCATGTATCAGTCAGTTCAGTCATCCAGTCATGTCTGACTTTTTACGACTCCATGGACTGCAGCTCACCAAGGCTTCCCTGTCCGTTGCCAACTCCTGGAGTTGCTCAAATTCATGTTCATTGAGTCGTGATCCCATCCAACCATCTCATCCTCTGTTGTCCCCCTTCCTCCTACCTTCAATCTTTTCCAGCATCAGGGTCTTTTTCAAGGAGTCAGTTCTTTGCATCAGGAGGCCAAAATATTGGAGTTTCAGCTTCAGCATAAGTCCTTCCAATGAATATTCAGGACTGATTTCCTTTAGGATTGACTGGTTGGATCTCCTTGCAGTCCAAGGGACTCTCAAGAGTCTTCTCCAACACCACAGTTAAAATTATCAATTCTTCATCACTCAGCTTTCTTTATAGACCAACTCTCACATCCATACATGATTACTAGAAAAACCATAGCTTTGACTAGACAAAACTTTGTTGGCAAAGTAATATCTCTGCTTTTTAATATGCTGTCTAGGTTGGTCATAGCTTTCCTGCCAAGGAACAAGTGTCTTTTAATTTCATGGCTGTAGTCACCATCTGTAGTGATTTTGGAGCCCCCAAAATAAAGTCTGTCACTGTTTCCATTGTTTCCCCACCTATTTGTCATGAAGTGATGGGACAGGATGCCATGATCTTAGTTTTCTGAATGTTGAATTTTAAGCCAACTTTTCCACTCTCCTCTTTCACTTTCATCAAGAGGCTCTTTATTTCTTCTTCGCTTTCTACCATCAGGGTGGTGTCATCTATGTATCTACTCATGTATAATCCTAGGATATTTTTACCCAGTATTACACGTTTGGATCAAAATTGAAAAAGTCAGTTCAACCTTTACTCGTTTTGTTTATACAACTCCATACACTCACACGTCTAGAAATGCAAACTGAGTAAATTCTGCATCCCCCAACATCATTAGTGTTCATTAGAAAAGCCTTTAATGCCAAAAGAGGTTATGGAACATTAAGGTTCTTGATATAACTGTCCCAAAAAGAATTAGAGCTAGGCTTATAGAAGATTAAGTTCTTTGGACAGGGCAGAAGAGAATATCAGACAGCATCCAATTATGTTCATTTTGCTCCTGCCCTTTCGTGTGGAAAATCAGAACTGCCTGGAAAATCAGCCTGCCTCCTTTAAATGGCTTGGGAAACCAGAACAAAGATTTTCAAATGAAGTCAGTTGGATTTTACAAACATTTTTCAAACTTCCAATTTTGGTAGGATTTTACAAACATTTTTCAAATTCTGTTATAAGAAAGGTTCTTGGATTGGGGAAGAGAGATGAAAAAATGGCAAAACATCATTGCTGCCCTCCAGAATCTTCCCATCATATGAGCGTGCTAGGTAGAAAGAAAACTGCAAATCATCGTGGAATTTTTTTAATGGCTGAAACAGTGGTATAAACACAGGAAGTGGAGATTAAAGGACACTTTCCCAGAAAGGCACTGTGATCATTATTACAGTGATCGTAGTCCTCATCACTCAGACCAGGCTCCATGGAATAGCCTCTCCCAGGAGCTTGTGAGAGATGCAGACACTCAGCCCCTCCTCCCTGCCCAGACCTCCTGAATCAGAATTTCTGAGATGGGACCCAGTTTTAACAGCTCTGCAGGTAGTGTTCATAGACTCCAAAGTCTGAGAAGCAGCATTGCTCTGAAGTATAGACCCTCGTGATGTAAGAGCCTATAATCATTCCAGTTGTCCATTTAATAGCCCACAATTTAAAAATCAATGATTATACAATCTCATTATAGAAACATTTGAAAATCTGGAGAAATACAAAAGGTGGAAAATTGCCCTTGTGGATTATTAGTCAAAGTTCTCCAGATAAACTGAATTCATATGTAAATATAAATATATATTTATGCCAAGCCAATTCCTTTATATATGGAGCTTGGTAGTTCCAGATCTTCAGTGAGCACACTGGAGACCCAGCAGAGCTGATGGTTTATTTCTAGTCCAAAGACTGTCAGGCTTAAGGCCCAGAAAGAGCTGAGGCTCTGGGGACAAATTCTGTTACTTAGAGAAGAATCAACTTTTTGTTCTATTCAGGCCTTTAACTGATTAGATGGGGCCCATCCACACTAGGGAGGACAGTCTGCTTTACTCAGTCCACTGTTTTAAATGTTAATTTCGTCTAAAAACAGCCTCACAGAGACACCCAGAATACTTTTTGACCAAATGTCTGGGCATCGCATGAGTCAAGTTGACATATGAAATTAGCAATCATACCTCAACTAACTGTTGTAAACATTTTGGTTTACCTTGTCACCTTTTCAGTTTCAACTCTGAGAAATGGGAGTGTACCTCAGTGAGGATAAATTCTTTGGGTAGAAGAGTTAGCTAAAATACTTTCTGCCTCTCTGCTATTGCCACATAAGAAGTGGAAGTCAGGTTCATTCACCTATGATACTACCTCTTTCTGTCCAAGTGGAGGATTTTGTTTTCATATATTCATAGCACATAGGAAGTTGAGGGGTTATATTTTTACCCAAAGCAATTTTTCTGGCTGTGGCGTGAAGTATTTCTCTGGCATAAACATCCCCCTTCAACCCCATCTGACCTGAAAATCCCATCTCTAATCTTCTTTCTGATTGAGAAATGATAGAGTGGATTTGCTGGCCGACACCTGCCCCCCTGACAGCTGGTGGCCCCTATGGGAGTGGCTCCAAGGTAAGAGCATATTGTCGATGTTTATTCATTGAGAAGGATATTTTAAAAATCACAACATGAACTAAAATTCGAAGAAGAACTGCCCCCATGTTGATTGAGGACATTTTATCCTAATGTTAGATCATATTCTGTTTTCTTTCACCACAATTGCTGGGGTCACGTGGTCTTATAAAAGGTCTTGACAAGAACTTGATTCTCTCTTCTTCCTTTGGGAACAGAGACAGTCCTCAAAGTATCATTAAAGCAATCTTTGCCCTTGCCACTCCCAACTGACTCCTTTGACAATATGATATCTTTTCTAAAACTCTCATCTTTCCCATAACTGGCTTAGCAGTACATTGGAATCACTAAAGACTTATAAAAAAGAGTACTGATGTTTGGTTCCCACCCACAGAGATTTACGATTTGACTGTCCTGGGGTGCAAGTGGGGGATTTCTGAAAGCCTTCTAGGTGATTCTGACATTCAGCTAGAGTTGCAAGCCATCACTCTAGGATCCTGTTACTCAAGGGGTGCGCTGATGTACCATCTGCATCACCTGGGAGCTTGTTAGACGTACAGAGTCGGAGCCCACCCCGTAGCTGCTGAATCTGAATCTGCACTCTAAGGAGACTCCCAGGTAAGCTGGAGGCATTTTCAGTGTTGCACAGCCCCATCCTATGTATTGGTATTAAAATCAATTAAAATTGGTATAAAATCCCTGGGTATTAAAATCAGCTTGGGGGTGTAGGGGAAGCTCACTCAAGTGAAAATGGTTCTGCTTTATGTCTTAGGTCCCTCAAAGGTGATTGAATTTTAATAGGTATTCACAGCACTGTTTGATTAAGTCAGATTGTGAAAGTCCTTACCTGAAGCTAACACACAATTGTAGATTAACTATACTTGAGTTAACATTTTCTTATTGAAGAAAAAAAAGTATTAAAAGTTCTAATCATGAGACTTCCAGCATCTGAAAGCTGGGATGTGATGGAGTTTCTGGTCAGGAGCACTTATAGTCCCCTGAAATCCCCCCATGTGGGTGAATGCTTTCATATCCCTGACACAATGCCTGTCCCTGCCCAGGCCCTTGGAGTCAGATCACAAGGTCACCCTGTGAGCTGTCCAGAACCCAGCCTTTGCAAAGGCAAGGACGATGGGACTATCAAGGTTCAAATAGGGATACACGAGTGAGTAAAGCAAAGAAAACGTATTTTAAAGACTTCCTTTCTTACCTACACAAAGGCTTGAACTGGAAAATGTTTACAGAAAAAAAAAAAAAGCAGAAAGACTCTTCAAACAAAAACTACGTGTTTGAAAAGAATTTTCATGTATTGTGAAAAGAATGAGCCAAAGCTGGGTTCAAATTGATGCGTATACGCATGATAAATGATGTACCCTAACTTTAGGTTTTCTTAACGAGATAAAGAGGAGATGATTCTGCCTAATACTGGGGTCGCCGTCTGTCTTGATTAAGATGTGATGTAGCTTTTTGGCCTCAGTTTCCCCAGATGGAAAAGGGAGCTCAGGATCTTCACTTCAGGATTGTCGTATAGAACAACGTGAACAGCACGGGCTTGGCGCACAGTAAAGGATTATTGAGTGGAAGGTGATTTTCTGCATCACCAGCGGCACGGAATGCTCTGAGTGGTAAGAAAAGTAGCAGCACTAGCAGCAGTAATGTTAGTTTTCTCTCCTTTTTCTTATAGGGGCCAGGTTTTGTTAGAAAAGTTAAGTAATCTGTCTACATTCTTACACTGAACCCTGCTTTCAAATTCTACCAGGATTCTTATCCAGAGAGGCTGTGGGAAAATGTCTCAATGTGAGGCACTGCTATCTTGTGTAGGGTGTGTGTGTGTGTGTGTGTGTGTGTGTGTGTGTGTGTGTATGAGAGAGAGAGGGAAAAAAAAAAACAAACTTGAGTAAACAGTTTAATATTACACATGCCACTCTCTGAAGATTCTGAAACACTCTTCTTCCAGCAAAATCACTCTCTCCAGAAGCGACTACGGGTTAAACCCTGCTGGACATTAATATTGCTGCTGCTAAGTCGCTTCAGTCGTGTCCGACTCTGTGTGACCCTGTAGACGGCAGCTCACCAGGCTCCCCCGTCCCTGGGGTTCTCCACGCAAGAAGACTGGAGTGGGTTGCCATTTCCTTCTCCAATGCATGAAAGTGAAAAGGGAAAGTGAAGTCGCTCAGTCATGTCCGACCCTCAGGGACCCCACGAACTGCAGCCTACCAGGCTCCTCCGTCCGTGGGATTTTCCAGGCAAGAGTACTCGAGTGGGTTGCCATTGCCTACTGAGTACTAAAATAATGCTGCATACACTAACATCAGTGCCTTTTACATAAAAATGAGAATAAGAAGAATTAAGCTCCTTGTCCAGCTTTACCACGTGAGACACAGCAGAGCCAGGATTTGCACCCGGATCAGTCTCCAGAGCCCAGGCCTCTCTCACCTGTCTCACTGGAATCTCACGCAGGTGACTGAAAGTAGGCAGAGGGGAAACGACTTCCAGACATTCTTCTTCCAGACTGCTCTGGAGAGACAGGTGTCAGCACACTATATCTTGCTCTAAGGAGCAGACACCCAGAACTCCTAACTGGGCTTCTGTGTGGAAGACGCTGTGTTATATCTGTTGTTTTGTTTGGGCTTCACAAAATTGTTCACCTCATTTTTAAAAATCAGGAGATTAAGACGTAACTTGCCGAAGGTCTCACAGTTAACAAATGCCAATTAGGACTGAAATTCAGGTTGGTTTGACTCCACAGATACACATTAAACTTTTCCAGAATCATTGCATACTTCATTTTACAAAAAATCTGGAATATTTGCAAAAGGCTAAATATGTTTTTTTAATATCAGAAAATTGCCAGATATTGTATCTATTAGCTTTCTTCCAATGCTCACTTACCCTCCCTCCTTTAAAAAAAAAAAAAGAAGATTGTTCCATCTGTAGCTGCTACAGGGAATGAAATGAACTTTTCTGGAAGGTGAGGGCACAGTACATTTAGAGTACAGTATTTGAAAACAAAACACATACAAAAAACGTTGCCCCAGCTAAAATGTTAATGTTCCAAGGAGGAGTGGAGGCGCCACACTGTAGCACACCCCGGGCAAGAATGTAGTTTTCCTCTTATCTTTCTTCCTGGGGCCTAACATACTCCCAGACACACAGTGAGTGCTTAGTAAACATCATTGGGTAAAATAATGAACACACAAATGAATGGACAGTTAGAGAACAAATCCATAGGATACTTTTGTGAAAGCAGATTTTGACAGTAAAAGAGCATCAAGCCAAACTTACCCCAGAAGACATGAAAAACAAACTCCCTACACACGTTTACCCAGAGCAGGCTTACAACGCTCTTCAGTTTAGTTTACACTAGATTTCTCTTCGGACATTGAGGGTAGAAAAGATTTTTGTTATCTTAAACGTCAGAGAACAAAACCAGAGAGGTGATCTGCAGAGGAAAGCATATTCAACAAATTTTGGAACTCTATCACTGAGTTTCTGAACTCTTGATTTTTTTTTTCTTTAGATAGTAAGAAAAGTCATTTCTCAATTTCTCTCTCAGTACCTCTTTCTTTCTCTTTTCCTCCCTTTGTCTCTCTCTCTCAAGTCAAAGAGGTTGTAGCTGACAGCCATGTCATAAGTGTGTTTGGTACTCCCAAATTATGCAGCCAACAGGGAAGCTTAAAGTGATGCCCCTGAATCCCTCCGCATCTCAGAGGAGGTTCAGAAACACCTACCTGTGCTTGCCCCCGCATTTCAGAGATTCAGGAACACCTGTGCTTGCGGCGTGTGGCCACTAGGGGTCTCCCGCAGCAGGCAGTGTGAACTGGGAATTGGGTAGCCGAGGCGGCCTCCTTTGTCTGCACCCCAGGTGTGGACTCCTTTTGTTCAGAGGCTGGGCTGCTACCTGCGGCGTCTGAGCCGGCTGCTCTGTTACCCCACCTTGGGCTGCCGGCGCATTTCTTTGGAGGAAATGCACTGTTTCTCAGCGTCTGTCACTAGTTACACTTGACATTACCCGCGAGGAGCCAGTGTTTTCTCTTTAACAGGACTACGCATCTTTGTATTAGGAACACAGTTTAAACTGCAAAGGGAAATACTTCTCACTACAACAAAGAGTATCTCTATGTGGAGAAATTGATGGCAAAAGGACCCATTTCCTGTGTAAGGTATTTGCCATAAAATATTTAAAGCTAGTTGACAAATAGCTCCGCTGTTCTCCAGTGAATGCTGGCCACTGGATTAATCTTGAAAGTCAGGAATATTTCATTCTAGGCTTATCACAGAGAAAAGGAATGACCTTCACAAACACCCCTGAGTGCCTGAAATATGGGAGCCCAGCCCCAGCCAAGGCAGCCACATTCACCCTGTGGTGTTTTCCTATCTGCTTTTCAACTTCAAAGGAACGAACAGTAAAGCAAAAATAAACAAATTACAGTAACATAAGAGCTACTCTGTAAACAATAAATTACACGAGTTGTAACAGCTGTGATGGGAGTGGGGGTAGGGATGGCAAACATTTGATCCAGCAAAATGTGTTCGTTTTCACCATTTTAGTTTCTCTTGTTCACAGCAAAAGTGTGTCCTTACACGTTCATCAGGATTTTATGTGTGTGTGCTCCAGATGCCTCACTCATCACCTTGTTACTCAGTAGTCACAGCTGCTGATGTGAAAATTAATTGGTGTCCAAGAGAACCACTTGTTCCTTGGTTTACTCCCATATTCGACAAATATCCACTGAACACCTATTGTGTGTCAAACATGGTAAAGAATGCAAAGGCCAGCCAGAAAAGAAACCTACCCCCTAGGAAGCCTTTTACTAAAGTAGGGAGATCAAGTATATTCCACAATTGTGACCAAGGCAAGACAGAGCATCCGCCACTTGAGAGGTAGAGAGAAAAGACTGTAGGAATTCAACAGAAGGAGAGCTGGTTTCTGGCATGAGAATCAGGGATGATTCCCCAAGAAGAAACATTCTTCTTGAACCTTCAGGGTATGTAGGACGTCCAGCAGGGAGGGATGGGAAAAGGCCAGTGCTGGCAGCCCCAAGTGGCACAGGGTGTGATGCGGTGGGGTTACGTTTGTGAAGGGGACAACAGGAAATGTGTTTGGAAAGGGAAAGTGGGAAGGCTTTACATGCTAAACTAAGCATGTAAGCGAAGTTAAAACAAAATGGTAATAGACCACATTATCGACAAGACTCCTTTCATCCCATACGTATTTTACAATTTGAAGAAGGTAGACATGTCTTGAAAAACTCTTGCTTGTCAAACAGACTTAAGATCTTTGCAGCACCAATATTCCCTCTTTACCAGCAAACAGGCATTACCTAGAAATAATGCCATATGTGAGTGAATAAAATACACAGACGAATAATTGTTTCACTTAGAGAAATGCTTTGGAAGGTTCACAAACAGGTTCCTGGGCCAACTGAGGAGGGGGTTGGCAAGTTGTTTCAGCAACCTGCTGCTAATCTATTGATATTAAACATTTTTACAAGTAGCAGCAAGCCATTAGCCTCTGAATCTAAGAAAAACAATAGTGATCGTGCCTGCCGAGTTTTCTCCGTTGGCTCTGACTTTAACAATCCAAGTTATTGATCGCCTTTCAGATTTTAGTTCTAAATTTAGAGCTTTCCTTTTGTTCTTCAAAATAATATACTTCAGAATTTCCATCCATCTCCTACCATCAAGCTGAGCCTCCCCAGTCATCCCATTTCTACCCAGCAAGCACATGTGTTGGTCCGACCTCTGGACCCAGTGGACAAAGTTATTCCCCATCTTAGACTACGTTTGTGCGGCACAGGGTGGAGCCCTGGGGTGATGCCTTCACAACGGGTGTCCTGCTCTCCCTTCACCTGTCAACTGGGAGTAAGAAAAATGACCTACTTCACAGAATCATGGTTGACTTTCTCCAACTAAGGACTGTAAAGCTCTTTGAGTGTAAATGCTATCATCCCAACTGCAGAAATAGAATCTGACATCCCTTTGTGAGACTTCTGAGTCATGAAACCTGTTGCATGTTGCTCAGTGTGGGACAAGAAAGATACAAACCTTGGGCCAAAGATGAGCATTTCCCCTGGTAGAATAAGCCACTACTGATTAGTTCCCTCAGTTATCTCCAGATGCAATGGAGAAAGCGAAAGTTGCTCAAATCATACATTCAATCTTTCAAGTAAACAATTTACTATCACTTATGGAGCACAGACTATTGGCCAGGTACTGTGGCTTTATATATCTCATTTAATCTTCACAACACCCTACGTTATCAGGAGTATGGTTGCAGGTGGAGAAACTGAAGCTCAGTGAATGTGAGTCATTCGCTTGAGGTCACATAGCTAATAAGTGGCAGAACCAGAGTTTGAGTCCAGGTGTTGTCTCCTTCCAAGCCCAGAGAGAGACAACCCTACTTAGGTGACATAGCCAAGTTAGACAGTCCACCAGCTAAAGATCTGGAGGGATACACAGATCACTAGTCAGAGAGGAAGATGATGCCTTTGATCAGAAGAACTCTGGAAAAAATAACTGGAAGTTACATTCTGATAGAGTGGTCAAGGTTTTGATGGGCCGTATGTCTTTGAAGAGCACCACAGTAAACTGCATCAAGGTTGCATCACACAAAAAAGAAAAATGGAAGAGGGGAGGGAGAGGGGGTGCTTGGCTCTCCTTATACCAGGCAGGGATGTTTCAAGTACCACGTAGATGAGGGTCAGGAAGACTTAGTCCTGTGTGACTGGAGAGTACTCAAGAGCTGTCAACTATTCAGCAAGCTGCCTTAATGGGAATGTCACTGGGATGGTATTCTGTTAGTGTTGGTTGCTCAGTTGTGTCCGACTCTTTGCAACCTCATGGACTGTAACCTACCAGGATCCTTTGTCCATGGGATTCTCCAGGCAAGAATACTGGAGTGGGTTGTCATTTCCTTCTCCAGGGGATCTTCCCTACCCAGGGATTGAACCTGGGTCTCCCACATGGTGGGCAGATTTCTTTACTGTCTGAGCCATGAGGGAAGTCCATAAGAAAAAAAAAAAATTGAGCCCCATTGGGAACATACACTGGGATGGTATCCTGGAGGGCATTCAAAAAAAAAAAATAGTTTAAATCAACTAGAAAATGTTACATGGGTGCATATGGTGATTATTCAACATTTATTCACCGTGTGTTAGGTGCTTGGTTGAGGCGGACCCCCTAGGACTGGCTGCTGTTCCTGTGTCACTCCTGATCATTTTTAAATTGACCTTGTCCTTTTAACCGTGTTTTTAAACACTGAACTACTCCAATGTGAACACTTTCCACTTTGCTACATAATGAGAGTACGTTCATCCCTTTAATGTTTGCTTTTTCCTTTGATCTAACAATTTCTGTTCAAATTTCACAGTTTTCTGTGGCTTCAGGAATGAAAGAACTGATTACCCTGCTGGGAGCGTGAAATAGACTTTAAAAAATTGGCATGATATTTCCTCCCAGTGAAATTAATTTAGCTTTAAATACAGGGGTAAGGTACACACCTTGTGCTGGAGCCTCTTTCTCTCACACACCTAAGCAGTTGCTTAGCGCACAGTTGGACCTGCTGCCAAGTCTTAGGTCTTTTGTGAGGCTCCTTTGCAAGACACAGGCTGAGAACCTTTCTGTTTGACTGCTGGCTTTGTGTGGGCCTGATGACATATCTGGGACGTCTCTATTTCTTTGAAGGCCCATCTGAAAAGCCCAGTGGTCCTGTCGAGCAGTCCGGTGGCTGGGGTACTTAAGTGCAGCCCGACTGGCTTGCGGAGTGTTTTGAGGGTCTTTTAGGAAACGCACCTTCTTGCAGGGCAGGGATCCTCGGCTCCAGAGCAACAAAGGACAATTTCGAGGGGAGTGGAAGGAGCGCTCCACAGCCTCTCTGGCATCCCAGGCCCCCTTCTCCCTAGCTTCGTGTCCTTAGTGACCCCGCCTTCATCCTCTGCATCCCACCCGGGCTGTCTCGCTGCTCCTTAGTCTGGCCAGGGGCGCCGCGACCCACCACCTTCCCCCGCGCCCCACTCGGGGCGCCCTCAAACCCTTGGAGCAGCGCTGCGCACCGCCGCCACGCTCGCCCCGCGGCCCCCCGCGGCCTCTCTGGCACCGCTGGGTCCGGCTTCTGGGGCCAGTGTTACCCCCGCCCAGCAGTCCATAGCCGTCTCCTGCAGCCCCCGTCGCAGGAGCTGTCAAGCTCGCAGCCGCTGAGCCAGCCCCGGAGCTCCCGCGTCTCCTCTCCTTCCTTTGTGTGCGCGCGAGAGGAGTTGGGGCGGAGGGAGAAGGGGGAGGTCGCTCTGTCGGTCTGTCTCCCGCTGCCTTTGCCCGGGCAGCTTGAAGTGCGGCCGGGGAGGAGGGAGCCCACGGGGAGGGTGCGGGGAGCTGGTGGAGCGGCTGTGGGCCGCCCGCGAGCCCGGGTTCCAGCCGCGCGCTGGGAAGCGCGGCCCGCAGCTGGGGCTGGGCTGGAGGCACGATTTGTCCGCTCCGGCCGCCCCTCGGCCTCCCTCGGCTCCCACCTACCCCCCGACACCCGGAGAACAGCGTGCGAAGGCGCCGAGAGGGACGGAAACCACAAATAAATAGCGGCGGCAGCAGCGCGTCATCTGGCGGAGCAGGAAGTGCAGGCAGAGTCCGGAGGCTGGTGCTTTCTGCGCGTCCCCTGGACTTTGCCATGGGCTGGGGGCCGCGGAGGCTGCGAGCGGCCGGGCCAGGGCAGCGGCGGCGGCGTCCGCTCCGGGGCTGAGCGAGAAGCGTCGCGCGGGGCGCACGGAGATGGCAGCGTCCAGCAACTCCAGCCTGTCCGGCTCCTCGGTGTCCTCCGGTGAGTTTCAGCCCATCGGGAGCGGCTGCCCCGCTGGGTGTCTCGTCCCCTGCCCGCGCCCCGCACTCTGGGATGGAGAGAGCCTACCTGTGGCCGTTCTGCCCGCTCTCCCGGAGTGAGGGCCGCTGTGACACTTGTTTGGCTGGCCGGCACCCTTGGGCGCCCACTGCACCTTCGCGCCTGGAGTCTGACAGCGCAGAGGTGGGAGAGCGGGGGCGCCCTTGGTGTGCAGAAGTAGGGGTGTTGGGGATTTGTGGAGCAGCAGGCAAGAAGCGAGGCGAGCAGGGCGGGCTCGCACTTTCTAGCGCCACTGAACCAGGGCTGGCGGGTCGGGGAAGGTGAGGGTGCCGCTGGGCGCCCGGACCCTCTGGCTGTGCGGTGCCCATTCCACTGGATGCCCAGATTCAAGGCAAGGGGGAGCAAACCCTCGCTCTTCGCATACTTCATTTTCTTTGTTTGTTTCAGAAATTAGCTCCGTGTAGACGCACGCTTGGTGTATGAGCTTGAGATAGGGATAATTCAGGGATTCTGTCATTCTGGTTAGGGTTGAAGTTAAGAGACCGGCGGTCAAGCCCAGCCTCTGACCACTTGCCCAGTTTCAAGTGTGCGTATGTATGTGTGTATGTGATTTCCCTCTGTGGCCTCTTAGAATACATTTGGTAATTTTACTTTCCCGGCATACATTTTTTTTTTTTCTTTCAAGTGTGGCTGAGCAAAGGAAGGGCTTCTTTCAGCTTTTCTATGGTTGATCAGCGGGTCTAATTGAAGAGAAGAAATCGCTAATGAATCTGAAGGAGAGGAATCAATAGCAGCAGACCCTCTGGATTCTGAGTATGACAGGTTTCTAATCAGGATGATGCATTAGGTAGAATGCTTCTACCGCTCTGGTCATTGAAAACTTTAATGACAAACCCTAAAGGGATAGCTGACAAGACATTTACTGTAGTTTACAGTATTCAAGGGTCAAGAAGGTCTTGAAGTCCTAATGGAAATACTCAATATATCAATATTGTATTAATTTCTATTGTGTGTCCACTTTAAATTATTACTCCAAAAATTAAACTCAGAGAAAGAAACGTTCTATTGGAGGCATTGGACAGCAAGCCAGGCAATAAGGAACCCTATCTCTAGATGTGTGACTAATTAAATCATGAATGCAAGGTGCTTTGACTAAGGTGCAGTTGTGACATGGAACAAGGTGATTACTTGAAAGTCATCTATTATCTTTTTTGGCAGGTTTTAGTTCCAGTGAAATGGCACTTCCTTTTTTGATCATTATCAACTGATGAAAAGCGCAGTGTTGTTACGTGTACAAGGTAGTCGAAGTTTCTGGTAGTAGCAGCCAATGGGGCAGAACAGTCATATCTTATTAAGAGCAGCAACAAGTTGACCGACCGCCTGTGGTTTTTAATTCTGAGAACTCAGCAAATGCTACAGCTTATTTTTAGTACCCTCAAACCACTGATGCTGCTTTTCAATTCATTTTGGTTGACTAACATTGAATTTAAAATACAGTGCTGTTGGCTTATGGTTACCATATGGTTACCCCTCTTTGAAAATGGCCCACAAGATGAACTGGTGGGAGAGTGGGAATGAAGGGAAAGAAGACAAGAGGAAGGACAGTAAAGTGGTTTTATCATGTGATTTACTGGTGTATGAATTACAGGTGCTGTGGCATCCGAATTTTCAGATCTTGATGAAATATCTCCTTAAGCTTAAGGAGCCTTAGGAAGAATACATGGGTTTGAAGCAGCACAGTATAAGCTTTAAATGACGTTAACTGCTTTGTAGATAGGATAGAGATGCGTGTGAAGGTTCTATTTTTTGCTTTAGTTACCACTGTTTTAAATCCTAATGAAAACTGAGAGATAACAGGAAAGCTGAGATTCACAAAGTGGTCCGGGATATGTTGTTTACCATGAATCAGTCTAGCCCATGAACTTATATTGGCTAACTCACCAATTAATCAGGTACTGTGTCTTGAAAAATATGAGAACCAGAATTCTCTTTTTAAGCACACTTACCATCATGTGGATCATGAATAATTCAGAAAACACAAGCAATTCACACCTGTGAGAAGTGTTGGGCAGGAAATAATAGAGCTTGTTTGTGATGGCAGCTGGGTTCTCAGGCAAAGGTCAGAGTCTGAGAATAGAGGGCACTTCATCAGTCTATTAATCACCGTTTTTTCTATAGTAGGTGGACCTACTATGTGCCAGACCTCAGGTTGGCCTCAGCCTCAGCTTCAAGGAGGTTAAGTGTTGAAAATAATTCAAGGATTCTTTAGAGCTTCCCTGGTGGCTCAGAAGGTAGAGAATCTGCCTGCCACGGAGGAAACCCAGGTTCAGTCCTTTGTCAGGAAGATCTCCTGGAGAAGGAAATGGAAACCCACTCCAGTATTCTTGCCTGGAGAATTCCATGGACAGAGGAGCCAGGCAGACTATGGTGCATGGAGTCTCAAAGATTCGGACCCTACTAAGTGACTAACGCACATACCCCTCTCGCTTTGAAGCTTTGTGATATTGTCCTTGAGTTCGGCTCCACCGGTGGAAAAGTTGGGGTGTGTTATTTAACTTCTCCACACCTCAGTTTCCTCATCTAATGCTAATAATAGGAACTATTTCATAAGAATGTCATGGAGATGAAATGAGGTAATGTGTATAGAGCGTTTAGCATAGGGTGTGGCACTTAATGAATGCTCAGTGTGAATAAAGTTTGTTCCTTGGAGGAAGGAAAAAATAAAAAGCTTTCACTGGCTCAGACTGTAGGTACCAAAGTAAGTCCAACACATATCAAATCTGCCTCTTGCATTGCATGTTAGATTTGGTCTTGAGGTTTGAGCTCCATTAAACAAGCATTTATTAAGTTTCTTTAGCCTCCAGGCATAATCACCAAGTGTTTGGCATAGAAAGATGAATCAAGACCCTTTCCCTCCCCATCCAGCAGCAGAGATGGACAAACAACAATCTATACTCTATTTTGAGAAAATGAGTTATGGGGAAGAGAGTACAGGGAGGAGACGGATGACCTCAGTTGTGAGGGGTCAGTAGGGGTGACTTATGACTTGGGCCTTGAAGGATGAGTGGGATGTTTTCAGAAAACAGAGAGCAAGAAAGGCATTTTAGGGAGAGGGATGATCTTAGGCAAAGCCCTGGAGATAGGGAAGTTCATAGCCTAATTTTCAACTTCTGAGGGCTATTTTTTGGTGGTTCCTCTTCTCTGGACAGTTATGCTTATAGGCCCATCAACAGCCTCAATCATGGAGCTGCCAGATCACTCAAGGCTGCTGCTGCGGGAGGATTTCTTTCTGTTCAGGTAACAGTGGGTTTGATGGTCCAACTCTCCACACCTCAGGATATATTTGAGCAATTGAGCACTAAGAAGGTAACAGTTGATTCTGTAGTGTCCAGCCTATGGAGAGGTGAACTCGAATAGAATACCATGGGTAAACTTCTCTTAGAGGAATAGCTGTGGGAGGTTTACATTTGGGTGGATTTGTGTGAAGAGTAAAAATCTAACAGTTTACTCAGTATTAAGCTTAACGTTATCTGATTTTCCTGTAAATGTGTTCTTGCTTGCAATTGGTGGACCACATCGCCTAAGTATCTCATTTATTCTATATTACCAGCTGGGACACAACAGATGAAATAATCAAGTTAAAATTAATTTTTAAATACATTTTCTGAGAAATATTTAGAAATTTGCTTCTGGAATATTCAATTATGTATAAAAGAAATTGCTTTGCCTTTGTTTTAATGATAACTGCTGGTAATTAAATTTCACAATCACCTAGATTGGCAGGAAGGTTTGATTACCTTTATTATTTTAAATGGGGGGGTGGGGAGCGGAATCCCTATCCTTAAGTTTTTAATCTAGCCTGTGGTACTTGATTATATTCTGAAATAAACAATTGTTGATTTGCAAAATACTTTTCTTAATGATCTTGAGTCAGATTTGCTTTTATAATTGAAATAAGAACTTTTTGCGTATTACTTATGTGATCACCAAATGGATAATTTCACAGACGAAAGAAAAGAAAATCAACCATAGATATACATATGTCCCCTCCCTCTTGAACCTCCCTCTCATCTGCATCCCCACCCCACCCCACCCCTCTAGGTTGTTACAGTGACCCTGTATGTATACCTATGGCTGATTCATGTTGATGTTTGGAAGAAACCAACAAAATTCTATAAAGTAATTATCCTTTAACTAAAAAACAAATAAATTTTATTTTATTTATTTTTTTTTTTTCCAAACCTGCTGTCTTTATTTTTTTTTTTAATTTTAGTTTTTATTTTTAAATTTTAAAATCTTTAATTCAAGTTTGGGAATGCATGTAAGAATTAAAAACAAATAAATTTTAAAAAAAGAAGAAAAATCAACTCAAGTAAAGTAATAGATAAAGAAACTTTGAGATGTTTTTCAGTAACTGAACAAGGTAAAATATTAAATATTAAAAGGATTCTTGGGATAAGAAGTTAAGATTTTGAGAAAATAAATGGATTGGATTATAGAAATGAAATTGACAGGGACTTTTGAAATTAAAATGCAACTATTAATAGAAAAAAAGTAAAACTCAGTGTTATGTGCAGTCTTTGAAACTTTAATTGGGAAAAGAACATTCCTGAATGGACTGAGGGATTTATTTTTCTAGATTCTTTACAACAGTAATTCGGGCCAAGGAAATAATGCCATTTTCTGCTGTCAAACTGGTGTTGATCCTAGAAATGATAAATAGGAATTTTCATTACTTGTTATTGATGACTCACAACCAGTGGCATATACAAATCTTTCACATTCCTAGATTCAGAAGGCAAAACTGAACTGTAATCATGCTGCCAAGACTTATATCGGTGTAATTAGAAACTCCATGGATCTAATACTGCAAAACAGGATGTCTTTGTTGAAACAGAGTTCACATTAAGAAGTCTTCTACACCTTTAAACTTCAGAAATATTCAATTATGTGTGAGCCAAATATCTTTACCTTTGTTTTAGTGTTAATTGCTGGTAATTTAATCTCAATTACCTAGAATGGCAGGAGAATTTGGTCACTTTTATTTTAAATCGTCGTGCACAAAAAAATTGCAATTTCAAAAACATTGCAAATTTGCAAAGCTGATAATTAATCCCCTGAGAGAAATCATTTACTGATGAAAGCTATTGTTTTTTTGCTGTTTTTCTGGTAACCTTTCCACACCTCATTTTAACTTACTAGAGTCTCACTGTCCTTTGTGGTACCTGAGATGAAAGTGAAAGTGAAGTCGCTCAGCCGCGTCTGACTCTTTGAGACCCCATGAACTGTAGCCTACCACACTTCTCTGTCCATGGGATTTTCCAGGCAAGAGTACTGAAGTGGGTTGCCATTTCCTTCCCCAGAGGATCTTCCCAACCCAAGAATCGAACCTGGGTCTCCTGCATTGTAGGCAGACGCTTTACCATCTGAGCAACTGGGGAAGTCAACCTGAGATGAACCAGTGATATAGAATCTGAGATGAAAGGCGGCTCTTCCTAGGCATAACAGCTTTTTTGCAGTGTTTGACAAGGGCCCACTGATCTGTGTACTTTTGCTAAAATGCCAGATGCCTCCCCTGCTCCCACTGATCCCTTGAAGAGTTCTGAATGACCTTCTCTTTGGGGGTCAGCTTTGGGGGGATGCAAACCCCCGGTATTTTCCAGGCCAGTCTATGCAGGGTTTCACTGGACAGTGTCCTTTGCGCTGCCACCTGGGACTTGGCCAAGTGTCTGTCCTGCTGAGGGCCTTCTGCTGCCCTGCAGGGTGCCTGTTTTCACACAGTGGTGAAGATAACCGGACTTTGGGATTGGAAGACCTGAGCAGTGTCATCTTGGTATGGTTTGGGGAAAGGTTTTGGGCCAGAAGATCAAGATTCCTGCCAAGATAGATATAGAGAAGGCAAAAGGAACCTAGTGATAGACCTAAGATTAATGGCACGCAGCTGTCACTCATCCATGATTTATCTTTTATGAATGTGTTCACATTTCATGGCTCCTGAAATATGTCATTGAATTTTCAAAATGAATGGCTCCTTCCCTCCCTTCTTCTCTTCTTTGTTCTTTCTCCCTTTTTCTTTTCTCATCTGTTTTTATGTTGGTCAGATTGCTATTTAGAGATGTTTCAGAAACCCTGCCTTTGGTCTACTTTCCTGTTCATGGTTCCCGAATCCTCCGGGCACCTTGCTGCTTCTCTTTCCACTGGCTCAGTGGGGAAAGGAGCTGCTGTGCTGTTTCTGGATCACATGGATTCTGGTCACAGGGTCAAGATGGACATGTCCATCTGTGGTGCAGCTTCAGGGCTGTGACAGAGCTCACTCCTCATGTGTCTCAAAGTTACTAACAAAAGCAGAGGTTTGTTTAAAGTCTCCATGGTTAGAGGAAACCCAGGTAGGAATGTGCTGGACCCACACACCATCTGCTCTGCCAGGGCACTTGGGGTCTGAGTCTGAAGATGGAATGTGTGTACCGGGGAAGAGCTATTCACCAGACGATTGTGCAAATAACCTGCCTCTTCCTTCAGTTACTAGAAGTTGAACACCTTTGTGGGGACTGGTCTTCATATATAGTCTTTACAGTGTGGCCTTATGACAGTATGGCCTTGCTTCAACAGTCACCCATGTCACCCAGCTTCAGCCCATTCACAGAATCACCTTAGCAGTTTAAAGTGTTATCTTCGATCACCCAATGTCTGAGTTCCAACAGACATTCTCTAGAAAGGTGTCCAATTACTAACCTTGTTTAAAATGTCATCATCACCACAGATCAGAGGAGACATTGTTATATTCCTGGAATTGAGATATGTATTACTCACATACTGTGCAGGCCACCAATCACCCCTTGCCCTGGTGGCCTGTGGAGGAGAATGCTTTGCTGAGGAAAGAGGCTGGATGCCACTGGCCTGGCAGAACTGCTAGGTGTGGAGAAACAATCTGCTCCCTTGAGCTGGAGAGAGATCCCACCTTCTAAAATATGCCTACATTAGATGTTGTAGGAAGAGCCCTAGATGTGGAATCAGAAGATTCTGGACATTTAAGCCTTTAGCTGGGGCACCTACCCTCTTAACCGAGGCTCTTAAATCCTGTCAGAACTGTTAAGCCCTTTACCAGGACTCTTAAACCATTAATCAAGACCCTTGAACCCTTTACAAAGCTCCTAAACCCTTTACATCGGCACTTTGGCCAGATATTTAACCAAACCCACCAGCTAGCTATGTGGCCTTTGGTGAAGTTAGCTCCTCCGAGCTTTATATGTCTCGCTGCAAACTGCAGTTGTGACAGCCTGTTGCCTGGAGTTGAGGTGAGCATCCCTAGAAGTGAGAGAGCATCCCCTCCGCAGACCTGGTCAGCATGCCTGCTTATTAGAGGCCAAGTATCTCTCTTTCCTCTCTCCTTCCCTTAACATCTCTGAGCCCCAGTTCTCTTGGCTGTAAATCAGAAACAGTGATATCTGACGACTTTATCCCACAGGGCTGTCTTTGCTGAGACTGTTTGGGAAAATGCTTAGTAAACTGTAAAAGCAACTGACATGACCGAGTGGCTGCTATGTGTCGTTCTGTGTACATCATCTCACATATTTCTCTGAGGTAGACGGAATATCCCATTTTGTAAACAGAGAAATAGGTTCAGCGAGGGCACAGGGCTTGGATTTGAGGTAATAAATAGGATTGAAGCAAAGTCTTGCTCATTTTAAAGAGTGTGCGCTTCCCTTTTGAAACATGAGGAACTGGTTTGTTTCTGTCTCTGTTCACAAAAGTTGTAGACGTTAGAGTTTGATGTCATGGTTGACAGAGCAAATATAGTTATATTCTTATGCTTTATTTTGTTGCCCCCAGTAGTTATCCAGACCGTCACCTCAGTTTGACCAAAGCTCATTCTCATGAGTAATATGAACTGAGAGATGTTACCAAGTCAGTACTCTGTAGAGTGAACACCTAGGAAACTGGGCTTGTATCTGTACTTGAGAATAGTCTTGCAAGGTGAAGGGTATATTAGGTGTTCATTGTACTATTTTTGCAACTTTTCTAAAGGTTTGAAAATTTTCTCAATGCAAAAAAAAAAAAAAAAGGGTGCAAATAAAGGAAAAGTGCTACTCAGCATTCAGTTGGTTTTCTTCACTGGCATTACAGAAGCATGGTTTTTGTGTAAGGATGTAAGGCCCGTTATCAACTCATGAAGCTCCTGGATTCTGAACCGTCAGGCAGCAGAATGTCTATCCCTTAGTTTATATCGTAAGTGAACATATAAAGGAGCTAAAATTACAGAAGGTGTTCAGATAGACCACATACAACTTCTGCCTGAGAATTTTTTTTTTTTTTTTTTTTTTTACCCCCTGAACTGGATTGACTGAACATTTTATTGTAGGTTTGGACCAAAGACAGACATTGGTTGTTTAGAAGATTCTGGCATTTGTATAAGGAAGAATCAGGATCTAAGTAACTCTAGGAACTGCCTGCCCAGTGCTACTCGGCTAGTTGGTGGTAGAGCTGAACCCCTAGTTGGTGGTAGAGTATGGACCCATATTTCCAGAACATTCATCCTCCATCCTTCTTACTGGCTCATCCTAAAGAGTAGTATCATCCTTAGAGAATTTCTCACAGACATTTTTTAATCTGACTTTGTTGTAAGGCCATTCTATGTAATTATTTTTTTCAAAAAGGAAATCCTCAAGTGCTTCGTATTTTAAATGGGCCTAAGAACTCAAGGCTGTTGTGTCCATAGAGGCAGAGACTTAAGCGGTCTGATGTCTGCTTTTACTATGTATAGTTATGCTGTCCAATATGGTAACCACTAACCACATATAGCTGTTTAAATTTTTTTAAAATTTCAGTTCCCCAGTTGTCCTAGGGACATTTCAAGTGCTCAGTAGTACATATGGCTAGTGGCTACCATATTGGACCATGCAGAAATGGAACATTTTCACGGTGATACAGAAGATTCTGTTGGGCAGCGGTGTCAGTAGTTCTAAGACAGGGACCTTACTAATGTAGAATTAGTTAGCTAGGGATAGAAAATTTGATTAAATGTTCTTCCGTTCTTGTGTTTGCTTCTTATGCTGCTTTGGTTGCATTTTACTAATTTTGCAAATTGGTTTTTTTTTTTAAAGTAATTTTTTCATAACTTTGAGGCAAGCTGTGGAATGACAGATGGAATATGATGTTGGGGAAAGTAATTAAAATGTTTGTAAACCTAACTAGTCCTGAAGTTTGATTTAAGCTTTTTTAAAAAATGGCCTGTTGTTTCCTTAATGGGAACTCTACTTCTTTTTGAAATAAACCCACAGTGAGTTGTAATTTCATCCTCAAAGAGGAAAAAATGCCTTTATCCAGAAGAAGTTTGGATCTTATAATTATGTTTCTTCCCCCAAATCATAAAGAAAATAGGAAAACTGTGGATGTGTGGACTGAGGTTGCTAAGTGGCATATTTAAGATATGCTATTTAAAGGAGATTTTCTACCACCCTGACCCACAGTAAACCATTTGCCTAGAAGTGTTTTGCTTCTGCAAAAGGCACATACAGGGCAAAGAAAACACACTGATTTTTAGAAGATAAAGTTAGCTTTTGGAATTTATTCTAACTGGGGGGAAATGTATGCAAATAAGATACAGGAACATGACAGCTCCTACGGAAAGGAAACTGCCCCCCTTCTTGAACTTCTGTTACCATCTTCAAGTTCAACCAAAAAATGGAAAAGTGGAGGGTTATCTTTAAAATGTCAAACTACTGTCAAGAAAGAGGTGGATATTGAGATTCGGCCACTAGATTCAGAAACCGTACTAGCCAGAGGCAGGTGACAAGCATGGCTTATTCTTTATTGACATAACTCAGATCACAAATTTTGGGCAATATGAATCACAGAATCACTTGGATAATAACCTTATTTAGTTCTTTTCTCATCAGAAACCCAGTACCTAGACTTCATCATGTCCCGTCACTGCCCTCCGTACCCTCAGTCCTGGCTGAGCACTGTCTTCTTCAAGAAAAGGAAACCTAGCTCTTTCTAGTTATTTCACAGAATGCCGCTCTAATGATATAAAGTGCTTTTTCTTAAATAATTTTGCTTCTCAAGAATAAACCCGAGTGAGATCAATTAGGGGACAGCAAGTAAGCAGGAAGCAGGGAGCATGGTTTTGAGGGTAAATCTGAGGCATCTACTAGAGGGTGAGGGCTGCAACACTACCTCTAAGGGACTGATTCTCCACCTAGACCGGCAGGATCCAATATGGCAGCCACCTGGGCTATTTAGCCCTTGAAATGTGGCTAGTCTGAGATGCTCTGGAAAGTGAAATACACATCACAGTTGAACAGTTTACAAAACAAAGAGAAGGTAAGATGTCTTATGAATAATTTTGTTATATTGATTATATGTTGACATGATAACATTTTTGGATATTAGGTTAAAGAAAATTTATTAAAAAATTAATTTTACCTGTTTATTGAAATGTTTAATGTAGCTGCCAGGATATTTAAAACTACATACGTGGCTAATATTATATTTGAACCAGACAGTACTGGTCTGGACAACTTCAGCCTTCGTCACAGAATCTACCATACAAAACCTGCTGATTGACTGATCAGAGGCTCTCACAGTTGCCATCCTATCCACTTTCCAGGCCAGAAACATACCCTGTCTCCCCTGACGTCCAGTTCAACCCTGATTCTCAACGCCCTATTTTGGTTTAGTCTCAGACATTGAAAGGTGTCCTTCATTTTTCTGGGTCCGCACAGTGATTTTGAAATGAAATGCTATTGAGAGGGACAGGTTGAGATTTTCATCCACTTCTTATTTATATAGGTTTTGTGCTTTATTTTTTATTTTTGGTTTTTGCTTCACTATGATTCTAGACTTTACATATTTATTTGTGAGTTTTATGTATACCCCTCTTTCCAAAGCCATCAGTGTGATAAAGCTGTGAAGTTGAAAAGAGAAACTGAGAGAACAAGGAACACATTTTGTCTTGACCTGAAGCTTCTTGTCATGAGTATACACGTGTGTATATATATACACATGTACATAATGATGTATGTGTGTGTGTGCGTGTGTATACAGAAAGCAGAAGTAGATTGAGTTTCAAACAAAAGTTATTTTCAGACAAATATATAAGTTAATATCCATGGAAATGAAAAGTCAAACCTAGCATTACCTTTAGTAATGAAACAATTCACTTGGGATTTGGCTAATGATGTGCAAATATTAATACACATAATTTGGCTGCCTAATGTTGATTTAAGTTGTTCATTCAAATTCATTTTATTACAGAAAAATGAGCCATTTTGTTTTACAGTGTTTGTCGCTGCAGTCAGTGAGATCGTAAAGGCATGTTTATTGGGTAAATAATACTCTTTTGCTGACTTTCTGATGCAAAGAGAACCTTGTGATGACTCCTTCAGAAAGTTCTATGAGCTTGTAAGGTTCTGGTTGGGGGCTGGTTAATTCAAGCCAAGTGTCCTCTGGTTATCTCCCTCGTGATCAATATCTGGGGTTGAAGGTACTGTCAGTGACCTGGGCACAGAGGGTTTTGTTTACATATGATGTTCATATGCCTGAGGGTTGAACTTTGTCCATGCGAGAGCCCTATGTTTGTTTTAAGCAAACTAACCCACATGCTTTTTTTTTTTTTTTTTAAAGATCAACTGTGAGTCCAAAAGTCCGTTATACCCATCTGTGTCTTTTTTCCTGTCTTGCATACAGGGTCGTCATTGCCATCTTCCTAAATTCCATATATATGTGTTAGTATACTGTATTGGTGTTTTTCTCAGAGGGAGAGGGAGAGGGTGGGATGATTTGGGAGAATGGGAATTCTAACATGTATACTATCATGTAAGAATTGAATCGCCAGTCCATGTCTGACGCAGGATGCAGCATGCTTGGGGCGGGTGCATGGGGATGACCCAGAGAGATGTTGTGGGGAGGGAGGTGGGAGGGGGGGTCATGTTTGGGAACGTATGTAAGAATTAAAGATTTTAAAATTAAAAAAATAAATAAATTGAAAAAAAAAAGATCAACTGTGAGTTCTCTTTGAGGGGGAAAAGCATTTGACAGGGGCTTTGTCAACTCTTTTGAAATAATATCAGATTCAGATTAGGAGCATAACCACAACAAATCCTTGGGAATTATGAGCGGAAGACATGATTTGGAACTAGACAATGTAATTTGTCATAACATGATAATTGCCATAATACTTATTTTGTTCTATATTCTAACCCCAGGAATAACAGTAAGGGGTATTTTGTAAAAATGCACAGCAGTCTTCCAGGGAAGAGATGCCCTGCAGATATCTTATTTTTCACAAATAGCTGAGTGTAAATCTGTCATTTAGGAATTCATGTAAACATGTTCCTGAGAGCATATGTAGTTTTAGCTTGTGCCTCTTCTTATAGTAATGAGTTCCATCCATTTCTGTTCCCAGAGTGGACTTGTATTTCTTTTCATTGCTTTAAATGTAACTCTCTGAGACTTATTTCTAATGCTTATTCTTGACTTCGTAAATAAATGTGGGTTCATGTAAATCCTGAACTTCAAGGGTTCTGTGTCTTGTATCACGTGCCTTGGAGTTGCAGATTCAGCCCAAACACTAGCACCACTGGCCGTGCTAACTTGAATTTCCATTTTCTCATCCATAAAATGAGCTAATAATACTTGTTGTAGAATCAAATGGGAACATGCCTGTGAAAGAAACTTGAAAATTAAAAATTTGTGAACAAAACATCTAGTTTCTTGAAGTTCCCATTCTAATAGATTGCTTTCCTGTGTGCTAAGTGATCACCCAGAATTCACGATCATCTAATATAACTGGAAAAATCTCTTCTAAATATATTATCTTGCTCTCTTCAAAAGCCTTTCAAAACCTTGCAGCGTAATCCCACAAGTTTAGAATTTCTCCACTCAGTGTCAGACTCCACTGTGCATCCCATATTCCTATAGACATTGTAAATTAGCCCGGACAAATCACTTATCCAAAGGCATGCCACTGTTTATACTTTCCAGTCTAGAGGAGTGACTCAGATCAAATTTGATGTAGTAATCAGTTATGTGCAAATGAATATCTGTAACAGACATGCAAGTTACAAAGCACAACAACTGTAACTCTCATTAAAAAAAAAAAAAAACTACCACTCAACTTTCAGTTCAGTTCAGTTCAGTCGCTCAGTCGTGTCTGACTCTTTGCAACCCCATGAATCGCAGCACGCCAGGCCTCCCTGTCCATCACCAACTCCTGGAGTTCACTCAGACTCATGTCCATTGAGTCCGTGATGCCATCCAGCCATCTCATCTTCGGTCATCCCCTTCTCCTCCTGCCCCCAATCCCTCCCAGCATCAGAGTCTTTTCCAATGAATCAACTTGTCGCATGAGGTGGCCAAAGTACTGGAGTTTCAGCTTTAGCATCATTCCTTCCAAAGAAATCCCAGGGTTGATCTCCTTCAGAATGGACTGGTTGGATCTCCTTGCAGTCCAAGGGACTCTCAAGAGTCTTCTCCAACACGACAGTTCAAAAGCATCAATTCTTCGGCCCTCAGCCTTCTTCACAGTCCAACTCTCACATCCATACATGACTACTGGAAAAACCACAGCCTTGACTAGATGGATCTTAGTCGGCAAAGTAATGTCTCTGCTTTTGAATATGCTATCTAGGTTGGTCATAACTTTTCTTCCAAGGAGTAAACGTCTTTTAATTTCATGGCTGCAGTCACCATCAGCAGTGATTTTGGAGTCCCCAAAAATAAAGTCTGACACTGTTTCCACTGTTTCCCATCTATTTCCCATGAAGTGATGGGACCGGATGCCACAATCTTCATTTTCTGAATGTTGAGCTTTTAGGAACATTTTATTCCCTTGCATCCTCCTGGTGCTCTTCTCCCTTTCCTCCTCTGTCTTCTTTCATTCCCTCCCTCCAAAGTAACCACTACTTTGAATTTCCTGCTTTTTATTCCCTTGGTTTTCTTCCTTCAAATTATCTTACTCCATATCACTAAAATACATGCTCCATGATGGCAGATATTTTTTGTCTGTTCTGTTCAATCTGTCCCCAGTGTCTAGAACAGTGTCTGGCATGCAGCAGGCTGAGCGACTGAGTACACACACACACACACACACACACACACACACACACACACACACACACACACACACACACACTCTTAGGCACTCCATAAGTAGTTATTGAGTAAATGAATATGTCTGTGTCCCAAGTCTATCAAAGGGATGCTGCTGTAGTCCCTCCTTTATCTCTTGTATGTAAATAAGCTCTGTAAATGATGTAAATTTCATCATAGTTTCATATTAGCAGCATGCCTTTAGTGATTTTTAGAAAATTAGTATTTTCTTAAGTGTTAATATAGATTATTTGAGTTTAGTTGCAATAGGAGATGCCCAGCAAAATTACATGGACATTTCTGAACCAGGACTTCTTTTTAAAATTGATTTGTATTTCACAAGCACTTTTCAGGAATGAATAGGGAACACTCAAGGAATGTAAGTAGTGAAGCTTGAGTTCAGCAGGGAGAGCTACAAAGAAATTTTTTTAAAGAATAAAATATACATGCTACAACAAGAATGAACCTTGATAGTATTATACTAAGTGAGAGAATCGAGCTACAAAAGACCGCATATTGGGCTTGCCTGGCAGCTCAGCAGTAAAGAATCTGCCTGCCAATATAGGAGACATAGGTTAGATCCCTGATCTGGGAAGATCCCACATGCTGAGGAGTAGCTAAGCTAAGCCCCTGTGCCACAGCTATTGAGCCTGGGCTCCAGAGCCCGGGAGCTGCAAATTACTGAGCCACGTGCTGTAACTACTGAAGCCTGCACCCTAGAGTCTGTGTTCCATAACAAGAGAAGCCAGCACACAGTGAGAAGCTGGCACACTGCACCTAGAGAGTAGCCCCCGCTCGCCACTAGAGAAAAACCTGCACCAGCGACGATGACCCCGCACAGCCAAAATTAAATAAATAAAAAACTTGTTTTAAGCGTATGTATTGTATGATTCCACTTAAATGAAATCTCTGGAATAGGCAAATCATAGGCAGAAAGTCGATTCGTTATTTCCTTTGGCTGGGTGTGGGGATTGGAGGAGAACCAGAGCGACTACTAATAGGTATGTGTTTCTTTTCCGGGTAGTGAAGTTGTTCTAAAATTGATTGTGATAATGATTGCACCTGTGTGATTACACGAAAAGTCACTAAATTGTACACGTTTAAAGAGGTGGATTGTAGGGTAAATGAATTATATCTCAATAAACTCATCATTTTGAAAAGGCCAGAAAATGAATAGAGTAGGCAAGATAGGGTGAAAAGACCATAAGAAACTTAAATATCGAGTCATTCCCAGATAGGATGCTTGTAATCGGATAGGAAACGTTCACTCCCTATTTACTGATATCTTCAACGACATACGGAGATAGCCCTCCTATTCCTGTTTTCATTTGCACACTCATCTTTTTCTGCTGCCAGTCTTCGATCTGAAAAAGTTCCACAGAATTGTGTTCTCTGTGGCTGGTTCATAGGGTCAGCTCTGCCTGCTGCAGCAGACGCCTTCTTCCTCTGTGCCCCCTGGAGACCATGGTGTCCTTTCTCCTCTGGCTGAAAAATGAGGAACAGCAGCAGGTCTCTGCTGATGCTGGACAAAGCAATTAATGCATTTCTCATGACTAGTTAATTGGATTTTTATGCAGCTTTTCAAGCCCAGGGCACAAGTCTTATGCCCTCCAATTGAAACGCAGGTCATCGGGGAACCAAGTTTCCCACATTCCCTTTGTATATGTGGTGCTGCTGAGTGTTACCAGCGCAGTGACGCTGCTGTTCCTCTTTCCCATGCCCCATTAGATGGATGCCTGTGCCAGTGTTTCCAAGGATATCGTCTGTTGGCTCTTTTGTTGTTTTAATCAAAGAGCTGACACCCTTTGATCATGTCAGATCACAGTATTGTACTGTAAATACTGTTAAGAAGACTAAAATATTACACAGGTACAGCTGTCTCAGATCGTCTCATGGTGCTTACTTTCACACTGAACAAGAAGAAAATGTGTTTGATCTGATTCGCTCTAAAATATGAGTATTACAAATACTAAATTTTCTAGAACCACATATAGTTCAATACAGTGAATCCAATCAGTGAGCATTTTAAAAAGTCCTGCTGGGTTTAAGTGCCAGGTTGTTGTAGAAATCCTCCTTTTCACCCAAGTTTAGAGACTCCTAGAGCAAGATAGACTTTGCGTCGGTTAGAGGAAGATCTGCTGGGGAGCTTGTGGGGATGGAGACTGGTGTCTTTGGGGAGCGGAGTCCCTGGGTGGCCACTTTCATGGGCAGGCTTCACTCTCCAAAGGCATGTATGCGTGTGTAGGACAACCGGTTCTCCTTTGTGGCCTGTCCTCTTTCTTCTCCCAAGGGACAGCTCAGGTGGGTCCCCACACAAAATTCAAATAAATAGCCATTCATGAGAGTTCAGAGGCAAAGCAAATCCCAAAATGAAGTCTTCCCTAGTTCTTTCTTTTAAGGTCTGATTTGCAGTATTTTCTTGGCACCCAGAGGAGGAAGTGGGTGTGGGCTATAGTGGATTTGTTATTCTGTGTCCTCCCCTCAGGGAAATTTGGCTTCCCTGGGTACCCTGCAACAATGTGGGCAATGTATGTGCCTTGTGCTGGCCTCTGCAGCTGCCCTCATGTCTCACCCCAGGTGTGCATTTATACCTTGGTCCTCCAGCTTGCTAATATCACCGGCCAGGCTTTCTCTAACAAAAGACACACTGTCCCTAGGACATGCCATGCATGTGACTTTTCTCATGCTGACCCCAACATGCCTAATGCATTCACACCTCCTCACTTCCTGACTAGACCATTCCAGGGTATGAGTATTGCATGGACTAGGATGCTTCTGCAGAAAACCCCCAAAGAAGTGGGAGGTAGGCATGGTATACACTGTAACATCTGACTAAGTCTGTTTCTCTGCAGTTCTGTGGGCGCTCCCTCTTGGTGGATGGGCTTTGTCCTCAGCTTCACTCTCCTTTCGATAACAGGATGACAGCAGCAGTCCCTGGCATCACATTTAGAAAGAGAAAAAGGGTAACATCTTCCTACTGGTTTGATGGAAAGTGAAAACACCTGTCTCAGAAGCATCCCTCCCAACAGCAGACTTTTCCTTGTCTCACTGGTCACAGTTGTGTCACATGCTCTCATATGAGCCAATTACTAGCAAGAATAAGATTTCATGGTACACTCAGTCCAGTAATGACTCCCACTTCCTGGAACAGCCTCTCCTGGAAAAGTGAGGACAGCTGGATGGAACAGGTTTTTGTGAAGGAGGCTGGAGGAACCCAGGGTGTCTGCCATAGTTATGTCATGAATGTCCTCAGCCCTTGAAATCTCCAAAGCCATCCAGAAATACTGAGAGTCCTAAGAAACCTGGCCTTTCCCAGGCAAAGGACTTAATTATAGTCTAGTTGAGAACCCGGTTAGTGAATCTATCCGTTCTGTAATAATATTTCTCCCCTGAAAAAGTATATATCTGCTTCCCTTCCAAGTTAAGGTGGCTGACAGCTTGTACTGATGCATTGTTTCACTTGTTAGTGTTTTCTGGTTTGAAACATCTTATTTTATGGTTCTGAGCCATTCATTCAAAAAATGTATAGATTTCTTCAGCTCTAATGAAAAGTCGGACAGTGATGGTGGAAGGTTTTGAATCTCGACCAACTTTAACACCTCTGAGTCTGGTGTAAGTTGGAATTGTTATATTGGAAATTCAGGGAATAATAGTAGATGATTCACCCACTCCTGGTTGCTATGGTGAGGAATTTTTAAAGCTTTGATTTGTGAGAAATAGTGATCATTAGTAGCTCTTTGTTTTTAAAACAGAGAGCCCTACAAATGGTAAAGGCTTGAGTGGAATAAATGACTGGCGCCTAATTGGAGAAAGAATCTCAGGTCATTTCCAAAGAAATGAAAACGGGCAGGGGCTTTTGGAGAGCAGATTCTTATATTTCATTTTTATGTCAGGCCAGAGCATGCAAAAATCATTGGACAAGGAGTCATGTGACTCCCATCTATGCTAGTTCTGTCTTGGCTTTTACTTTGCATATGGCCTGGGGACAATTACATTATCATTTTGTAACTTTTTGATGCTCATCTGTTGAATTATGAGGTCAGACCAGATCATCTCTGAAGGTCTTGAAAGCTATATGATTTTGTGACTCTGCTGATTTCCTCTTGCCAGTTTTCAGTGCTTTGGTGGTATGCCCAAACAGCCCTCCTTCCTCCCACACATACTTCACATAGCAGTTATCATTGGCCTCATTTGCTCCTGGCACCCAGTCTGTAAGATATGAAGAACTAGTTTTCAGTCCTTACTCCAAGTAAGCCCAGAGACATCTCAAGTGTGCTATAGGGAAGTACTATACAAACCTTTGGGAATTTCTTACATTGCATCATAACAGCACACACAGACACCATGCTAAGTATACATAATTCAGTGTATACTTCTCAAGCATTTACTGTGTTCTCGGTGTTAGAAATATTACAGTAGTGAACAAAAGGGACAAAAATTCTGGTGCTTATGTAGTTTCTGAATATGGAGAAATAGTAAACCAAAGAAATAATAAGTACTCTGTATATTTACAAAATATATGCATCATTATTACATATAATTTATAATTTACATAAAATATTAGAAGGTGATAAGTTCTATGCAGAAAAATACAGCAGAAAGGGAGATAGGAAATATTGGGAGTTGAGGGGTCTCTGATTATTAAATTGTATGGTCAAGGAAGGCCTCACTGAGAAGATGACATTGATGGTGAGGAAGCCAGCATGTAGATATCTGGAGGAGGAGCATTCCAGACAGAGGGACCAGCAGCTACAGACACCCACCTGTGAGCATGTGCCTGGTATGTTCCAGGAACAGGAGTAATGTCATGGATCTGGGGTAATAAGGGGTAAATAGGACTGAGCAGAAGGGGTGGGGGTGGGGAAGATCATGGTGGGCTGTGTAGACCATTGTAGGGACATTTGGCTTTTACACTGAGGTTAATCATCCCTTGATAATCTATAGGGTTCCAGAAGAGTAACAGAGGACCCGGGGAGGCTACAGTCAGTCCATGGGATTGTAAAGAGTCGGATACAACTGAACACACACACACACAAGGGTGACATAATCTGACTTGGGTTTTAAGCAAGAACCATCCTGGCTGTTCTGTTGAGAGTTGACTAAACATGAACTCTTCGTGTAGGCGTAAACTGTGCTTACCCCTTCATGTGTGACATGCTCTATTTTCTTTTCTATTGCCTTTGAATTTTTAAAAACTGATCAGTGCCCACAAATTGATTTTACTATACGGTGTCAATGGGTAGTTTGAAAAACAGATTACAAATTGGGTTAGAACCACAAAGAACTGAGCTTCCTTGCTCAAGGCATGGTTGTGGTATACATGGCACCCTATGGAACCTTGTATTCATACTCAATAATAGCTTTCAAGGAACTTTTGTTCATTTTTTAACTTATATCGAATGTATGCATGCTAAGTTGCTTGTTCAGTTCTTTGTGACCATATGGATTATAGCCCTCCAGGCCCCTCTGCCCATGGGATTCTTCAGGTAAGAATCCTGGAGTGGGTTGCCATGCCTTCCTCTGAGGATCTTCCCTGTCCAAGGATTGAACCAGCATCTCTTGCATCTCCTGCATTGGCAGGAGGGTTCTTTATCACTGGCACCACCTGGGAATCTAAACTGAATAACACTGTTCTATTAAATGCTGATTTAAAAGTTTCATTTTTCCTGCATATTTAGCAAGCTTTTATTACCAATTTAGATTTTAAATAACTTTTTTGTTGTTGAAATATAGTTGATTTACGATATTGTTAGTTTCAGATGTACAGCATAGTGATTCAGTTTTTTTTCTGATTATATTCTATTATAGATCAGTACAAGCTATTGAATATAGTTTCCTGTGCTATAGGGTAAATCCTTGTTGCTTATCTATTTTTTGTATAGTGGTATCTGTTAATCTTATGCTCCTAATTTGTCCCTCCCCTACTCCCTCTCTCCTTTGAAAATGACTTTTTCTACAGATTATTTTAAATATACTTAAAGAGAAAAGTATAGTGACTCAACTTCAGTAATTATAAACTCATGGCCAAGTGTCATCTAAACTCAACTTCCATAGTTTGAATTACTTTGAAGCAGGTCTCAGGCCTGGTATTATTTCATCTGTAAATATTTTAGTTGTTACCTTAAAAGATAAAAACTCATTGCAAAAACATGCCGCATTAGTATTCACATGCAAGTATATGCCTGGGCACATGCACACCAGCAATAATGCGCCCTGTTTAGTCTGATCAGCAGTGTCTCTTCATCCATCTAAGGGGGGAAATGCAAGTAACTTTCAAGAAATGGAGCTGTGGTCATACTTTCTTAATGCTGAAGATGGTGTTTCTGGACACTGCCAAGCTCCTGTTGAAGAAATACTTTCTTACTGTCAAAAATGAATCACTTCAATCCTATTCCCCTTTTATACTTTCATTTCTTCTTAAGTGGGGCCTCCTTTTCTGTGACTTTTGACTAATCAACGGTGAGAGCCTAGAGAGGCGGTCCTGGGTCTTATGACCCCTGTACCACACAAGGACTTGACATGGTTTCCCGCACACAGCAGCTGGCACACTTCTGTTAATGTTTTTATTTCCTGTTCTAAAGTCAGAACTGGGGGAAGCCTCTCTTGGCCCTTTGACCCATCGCTCTGTTGGCCAAATATTTCAACATCATAAAAATCTGACTTGTCTATGCTGCTGCTGCTGCTGAGTCACTTCAGTTGTGTCTGACTCTGTGTGACCCCATAGATAGCAGACCACCAGGCTCCCCGTCCCTGGGAATCTCCAGGCAAGAACACTGGAGTGGGTTGCCATTTCCTTCTCCAATGCAGAAAAGTGAAAAGTGAAAGTGAAGTCGCTCAGTCATGTCCGACCTCAGCGACCCCATGGACTGCAGCCTTCCAGGCTCCTCTGTCCATGGGATTTTCCAGGCAAGAGTACTGGAGTGGGGTGCCATTGCCCTCTCCCGACTTGTCTATACTGATGGCTAGTAAACACATGAAAAGATGCTCAACGTCACTCATTATTAGAGAAATGCAAACCAAGACTATAGTGAGGTATCACCTCACACCAGTCAGAATGACCATCATCCAAAAAAAATGTACGAATAATAAATGCTGGAGAGGATATGGAGAAAAGGGAACCCTCTTGCACTGCTGGTGGAAATGTAAATTGATACAGCCACTATGGAGAGCAGTATGGAGATTCCTTAAAAAACTAGGAATAAAACTGCCACATGACCCAGTCATATGGGTAGTAGTAGTAATCTCAATACTGGGCATATACCCTGAGAAAACCATAATTGAAAGAGACACATGTACCCCAATGTTCGTTGCACATTATTTACAGAGGCTAGGACATGGAAGCAGCATACCTAAATAGATGTCCATCAACCAATGAATGAATAAAGAAGTTGGCTATTAATATATGTAAACAATGGAATATTACTAAGCCATATAATATTCAGCTCAGAGTGACCGAACTGAACTGAACTGAAGCCGTATAAAGAACACATTTGAATCAGTCCTGATGCAGTGGATGAACCTGGAGCCTGTTACAGAGAGTGAAATAAGTCAGAAAGAAAAACAAATATTGTATATTAACACGATGGTACTGATGAACCTATTTGCAGGGCAGCAGTGGAGAAGGAAATAGCAACCCACTCCAGTGTTTTTGCCTGGAGAATCCCAGGGACGGGGGAGCCTGGTGGGCTGCCGTCTATGGGGTCACACAGAGTCGGACACGACTGAAGCGACTCAGCAGTAGCAGTGGAGATGCAGACATATTGAGCAGACTTGTGGATGCAGTGGGGGAAGGAGAGGGTGGGAGGAATCGAGAGAGTGGCCTGGAAACATGTACATTACCATATGTAAACTAGACAGCCAGTGGGAAATTCGCTGTGTGATGCAGGGGGTTCAAACCAGTGCTCTGTGACATCCTAGAGGGGTGGGATGGGGTGGGAGGCGGGAGGGAGGCTCAAGAAAGGGGAGGGAACATGTGTACAGCTATGGCTGACTCATGTTGATGTATGACAGAGACCACCAAAACACTGTAAAGCAATTATCCTGCTATTACAAATAAATAAACTAAGAAAAAAATCCGGCTTGTCTAAGAAGCCTCACTTCTACCAGGATGGGAAGCTTTCTGTATCAGTATTGACACTGGCAGGAGCCTTCAAGTTGATCTCTATTCTTACAGAGCCCTTTTTGACCCTTCTGTCCCTTGATCTCGTTATCCTCAGTAGGGTGTGATGTTTGTTTTCCTCTGGTAGCTCCCCTAATCTCCACTAATTCATTGATTAATTTGATATGGGTTACATTACTGGAAACTTCGTCATTTCTGAATGTATATAATAGTAATTTCAGAGAAGGGTAAGTAAATATTTGTATGTTTGAGTATATGGTGTGTACTAATCCAGTGCTGAGTATCCCTTATTTACCTAATTAATTACCCAAATTTTATATCTATAAAATTGGCAAGGGAAGTGGCCGTACTCCAAGCCTTATTCTTTTCATCCATGCTTTCTCCAACCTTTCTGCTTCTCTTTTTCATAAAAACTGAGTGCATACTTGTGCCAAGCCCCATGTGTGGCTTTGGCAACACGAAGAGATGGAAAGCAGCCTCTTTGTAACTTCTTGTTCAGAATCTGTCCCTGGTGGATTGTCACTCCATAAAGGCAGGGGCCCTCAGGTCACCAGCTACTAGCAGAGGGCCATCCTCTATTGGCTTCTTAAGAACAGTTTTGCATGAATGGCTGAATGACTGGAAATATGCACCTCATCACAGAGGAGTTTACAGCCCAAGATTTGGTCAGGAATGCGAACTTGGTGCATCTTGGTAGAACTTATAAGGTCATCATTAGTTATATTTGCAGTTGCAGTGAAACTCTTCCCTTATATTGCTACCTCTCCTGGCCACAGTCTTCTGAGTTTTTCAGTACCCTCTTAAAGATGCCAGAAGTTTGACATGGTGATTCTTACACGCGGTGGCATGGGTGTGGCCTCTGGAACTGCAAGCAAGAAGAAAAGGGGAGGGCTTCACTTTCTCCACTGTCTGCCTCTGCTGCCCGTGTAGTTCTAGGGAAGTTCTAGCTGGATGAGACTTCTCATCTTCCCTGGGTCTGCAAATCTCAGAGTCTTGGGAGGCCTCCCGGATGTCCTGATTATGGGTCTCGTTTAGCCTGAAGGCAGGCCGGTAGTTATAACTCCTTACCACAAGGAAAGCATTTTTAAAACTAGCACACAAATCTGTTTTTTCCTTCTGAGTTACAATTTTGTGTTTATGCTCTGCCAGGAGACATTTACTACTGGTTAAAGAGGAATTAAAAATACTTGCTGTTTTTCCAGGGCAAGGATTTACTCTGGTGGAAAGTAATGTCTTATGTGTGTGTGTGTGTGTGTGTGTGTGTGTGTGTGTGTGAGAGAGAGAGAGAGAGAGAGAGAGAAAGAGAGAGAGAATGTCTGCATTTATGAGTGTACCAGGGTGTGTCTGTGAGTTGCTGTATGTGTGCACATGTGTGTGTCTTTGTCTGTCTGGGTTTATATTTGTGTGTCAGTGTATGTCTTTGTGGGATGTGGGGGATACATGTATGTCTTTGCATCATAAGGCAGATTCAGCACCCAGGGGAAAGAAAACTTTCAGAGGACTACAACCCATGGGATAAGTTTTCAGCTATTGTCTTTTTTTGTGGTTTTAAATTATTTGTTCCTCCTCTTGAAGTGACTGATTCGGAATATGAAAAAGTTCTTTTAGAGAATGGAAAAAAAGATATCATTTAACACTTTCATGGTTATATATAATTAATCTTATTATGCAAACCAATTATTTTTAATCCCCAGGTGGAGCTTGTAACTCAGCCTAAGTAATTCTCCAGGTATAATGAATGACAAACCATAGAGGCAAATGTCAGAGAAGTCGCTATTTTGGGGGACTGGATCCTTTTTTTTAAAAAATAGACATTTTAGTTGCTGAGAGAGACTTTGTAGATTCCCCTCAAAATTAAAAAAGCAAGAGGAAGAGGAAATTACAATTAACAGTGTTAAAATTCCAATTAATCCCTCAAATAGTGATTAATTTCCAGAGACCTAGAGACACTGCAGTATATCCGAGAGAAAGGAAAAGACAATTAGGATTGGAGAAATTGGTAGAGGACACTTGGGTAGGTGGAAATCCCACCAGGATTGAAGATTGTGCTAGGACTGAGATAATTGACAAGGTTGGATGCCTGCCAAAAACTATCTAGCGTTGACTGTTCTTAATGGGACAAATGTGCCCATTTGGAATCCCACAAACCATGTTTTCTAAAACAGTCTATTGTCTCTTTAGGGAAAACTTCAAATAAAATCTGTTATCAAATTAGAGTGCTTTCTACGTCGCCTTTTAGCTAGTTCATCATTTGGCTGAAATGTTGGTCCCCTGCCCTTTGTTGTGTTCACTGTATTCTTGGGGCTCGCTCTCCCTAACAATCAGCATCTCAGTGAGTTGCTTCAAATCTGTGTTGGTTTAAGATAGTAGATGTTTTACATGTCTCAGACCGCTGCTGTGGCCTGGAAATCACAAAACCAACTGATGTGTCAACTTTTTCCTCTAAAAGGTAAAACAACACCATTGCAATTTTGGGGTGCACATTATTGAGGACATGATGAATTGGAACAAAGAGAAAATGAGCATGTTCTCATAGAGCTGGCTATACTTATGAAAAGAGTACTTACTTTAGCATACAACTGCTAACTGAGTTCAAGTGGATTCAGTTTTAAGTCATTTGGAATTTATTTGTATGTATTAATACCTGAAATTTTAATTACGTGGTAATGAATATGGTGTTATATTTTCATGGTAGCATAGCTTTTGATCTGTGCCTTTTTTTTTCAGTCTACTTACAGTTCTTATTAGAAGGAAAAACTCTCTAGAGAATGAGGAATAAACATCAGAGTCCCTTAAACTTTTAAGTACATGCAGCACTTTACAGAAATAATGTTAAGTGAAGTAACCATTTGTGGTCAGCTGAAAAACGTAACTTTCAGAGGGATTTGACCAACTATACTGACCTAGAAAACGAAATAAGCAGTTTGGAAAATCTGGTTTGTATGTATAATTATTTTTATATTATCTCGGGCTGTGCCTTGCAAAGAACAGACCACAGTAGTTATCTGACCTATTGCTCTACCCTTGTCTTTTTTCCAACACAGTAATTAAGTAAGACTCAGCATGTTTTTCACTAACTATTTGCATGAGGGACATTCCTCAACTTCAGCAGCCCTCTATCCCAAGGCGGCTCAAGTGCTCTGTAATCTCTCAGTTTGAATGGAAAAGATACCTTAATTTGGGATCCACGGTAACTTTTATAGACCCGGACGGCCATTAGGAAAATAAAAGCATTTGGCACTTTTATTAGCTAAAAATGCCTGGAAAGTTGTGATGTCTCAGCTATTTTTAATTAAAAGAGAAAATTAATCTTTAAGATCAAAGGGTCCTAACAATGCCTTTCATTTGAATATAAATATTTAGTTGGGATATAGGTTACAGGATGTCTTTAAGGCCCTAAGGTCCTTTGGGTTTACTGTTTTTAATTCTGGTTCTTCCTTTGGTTGCTTGGAGCACAGAAAAATGATTTCCTTTAGATTGTATGCATGCTTCTAAGGATATCTGAATAAAAGATACATTTCTGATAATTTGCCATCTCAGCTTTATCTCTTGGGCAGCAGATTGGAATGCAATAACTTAACCTGAATGTGAATGAACACGAGAGGGTGTGTGTCTCTTCCTGGATTTGAAGGAACTGGCATTAAAGCAGTTTAATCAGGGTACCTTGAATGGCTTATCGTCTTGATTAGCTAGAGTTGCAATTAGAAGATGTTGAACTTTCATTTAAAACCTGAAAGTGACTGGTGGAGTTCAGCTATTAATAAAACTAGGCTTAACCTCTAGTTTTAACCCTCTAGTGTCTGTGCTTTATAGTAGGTTCTTGCTGATTATCTATTTTATATATACTCGTGTATGTATATTAATTCCAGTCTCCTCATTTATCCCTGTCGTCCGCCCCCTTTCCTCTTTGGTAACTGTACATTTGTTTTCTATGTCTGTGAGTCTGTTTCTGGTTTGTAAATAAGTTCATTTGTATTATTTTTTAAGGTTCTTCATGTAAGTGCTATGATATTTGTCTTTGACTTCACCTAGTCTGATAATTTCTAGGTCCATCTATATTGCTGCGAATGGCATTATTCATTCTTTTTATGGCTGAGTAATATTCCATTGTATATATTCATCACATCTTCTTTATTCACCCTTCTGCTGATGGCCATTCAGGTTGCTTCCATGTATTAGTTGTTGTGAACAGTGCTGCATTGAACATTGAGGGTGCATTTATCTTTTTGAATTAGAATTTTCTCCAGACATATGCCCAGTAATGGGATTGCTGGATCATATGGTAGTTCTATTTTTAGTTTTTAAGGAACCTCCACACTGTTCTTCATAGTAATTGTACCAATTTGCATTTCCACCAACAGTAGGAGGGTTTTCTTTTCTCCATACCCTCTCCAGCATTTATTGTTTATAGATTTTTTTGATGATGGCCATTCTGATTTGTGTTATTGTAGTTTTGATTTCCATTTCTCTTCTATGCCAGCAAATTTGGAAAACTTAGCAGTGGCCACAGGACTGGAAAAGGTCAGTTTTCATTCCAGTCCCTAAGAAAGGCAATGCCAAAGAATAATCAAACTACCTCACAATTGCACTCATCTCACACGCTAGCAAAGGAATGCTCAAAATTCTCCAAGCCAGGCTTCAACAGTGCGTGAACCGTGAACTTCCAGATGTTCAAGCTGGTTTTAGAAAAGGCAGAGGAACCAGAGATCAAAGTGCCAACATCCGTTGAATCATCGAAAAAACAAGAGAGTTCCAGAAAAATGTCTACTTCTGCTTTATTGACTATGCCAAAACCATTGACTGTGTGGAGCACAACAAACTGTGGAAAATTGTGAAACAGATGGAAATACCAGACCACCTGACATGCCTCCTGAGAAATCAGTATGCAGGTCAAGAAGTAACAGTTAGAACTGGACATGAGACAACAGACTGGTTCCAAGTTGGAAAGGAGTACGTCAAGGCTATATATTGTCACCCTGCTTATCTAACTTATATGCAGAATACATCATGAGAAACACTGGGCTGAAAGAAGCACAAGCTGGAATCAAGATTGCTGGGAGAAATATCAATAACCTCAGATATGCAGATGTTGCAGAAAGTGAAGAAGAACTAAAGAGCCTCTTGATGAAAGTCAAAGAGGAAAGTGAAAAGTTTGGCTTAAAACTCAACATTCAGGAAACTAAGATCATGGCCTCTGGTCCCATCACTTCATGGCAAATAGATGGGGAAACAATGGAAACAGCAGCAGACTTTATTTTTGGGGCTCCAAAATCACTGCAGATGGTGACTGCACCCATGAAATTAAAAGACCCTTGCTCCTTGGAAGAAAAGTTATGACCAACCTAGACAGCATATTAAAAAGCAGAGGCATTACTTTGCCAACAAAGGTTCATCTAGTCAAAGCTATGGTTTTTCCAGTAGTCATATATGGATGTGAGAGTTGGACTATAAAGAAAGCTGAGTGCTGAAGAATTGATACATTTGAACTGTGGTGTTGGAGCAGACTCTTGAGAGTCCCTTGGACAGCGAGGAGATCCAACCAGTTCATGCTAAAGGATATCAATCCTGAGTATTCATTGGAAGGACTGAAGCTGGAGCTGAAACTCCAAAACTTTGGCCACCTGATGTGAAGAACTGATTCATTTGAAAAGACCCTGATGCTGGGAAACATTGAAGGCAGGAGGCAGAAAGGGATGACAGAGGATGAGATGGTTGGATGGCATCACCGACTCAACAGACATGAGTTTGAGTAGGTTCCGGGAGTTGTTGATGGACAGGGAGGCCTGGCGTGCTACAGTCTATGGGGTTGAAAAGGATCGGACACGACTGAGTCACTGAACTGAACTGAATAAGTAGCAGTGTTTAGCATCTTTTCATATACTTTTTGGCCATCTGCAAGACTTTGGAAAAATGTCTATTTAGATTTTCTGCCCATTTTTTGATTGGGTTGTCTGTTTTTTGACATAGAGCTAAGTGAGCTGTTTGTATATTTTGGAGATTAATCCCTTGTTGGTTTCTTTGTTTGCAAATATTTTCCATCAGTTTAGTCTTGCCTTTTACCTAGAGCCTTCTTATATCACCCAGGTAGATATAGTCAATCTACTCAGGCTTTCCAATGAAACACTGATTTGATATTATTGCCATTCCCCAAGTTAACCACGATTCTGATTTCTTACCATAGATTAATTTTGTTTGTTTTTGAAATTTATTTGTATAAAATCATATAATATGTACTTATATACTATTTTATTCTCAACATTACATCTTGAGATTCATCCATATATTATGCCTACCCATGGTACATTCTTTTTCACTTTTGTAGAATATTCCGATTCCTATATGTTTATCTCTATGTACTTATGTATTCTGCTATTGATGAATTCTTTGGTTGTTTCTAATTTGAGACTACTATCAAAAAACGCTGCTATGAATATTATTGTTTGTGCACCTATGTACATTACCTATTATGTATATACCTACATGTAGAATTATTAGGCTGTGAGGTATGTATGTAGGTATGTTTTACAAGATACTGCCAAATAATTTTCTAAAATGGTTTTACTAGTTTATATTTCCATCTGTGTGTGAAAATTCCGTATCTAGCCCACTTTCATATCCCATTTCTTCTTGACTTAAATTTCTTTTGGAGATAATCAATTTGACTAGACTGTTAAAACCCCTGCAGTACCAGAAGCAGCCAACAAACATAGTCAGATGCCACAGTTTCATTAAGTTACATATATAAGTGAGTAATGTTACTAAGTTATGATGAGAAGAAATCTCACAGTGCAAACATTCTTTTTTTCTGTTTGTTGAAGGCACAAACTGGGTGTATTTCTAAAACCCTGCTTTTCTTAAGGAGAAATCACAGGAGAGAAAATCAGAAGCCATTTCTGCTGTTCCTAACTTGGTGATCCTAGTCAGTTAATATCTTTTGTCTCAGTTTCAAGTGTCTGCAAAAACTATGGAACATTATACCTTCTCTATTTACCAAAAGATTATTGTGAGAAGCAATTGAAATGCCTATAACAGCGAATCCATATGAAGATTTAAAGTCAACACAGCATTTTCCACATATTCTCATTTCTATATTTAAAATAACCTTATGGTGGGTAAAATGCTATTCCAATGGAAGGTATGGTTTTTTCATACGATAAATCACATTTTTTTCCTATGAAAATGTTATTTGTTGTACATCTTGGGTTGTAAGCAGAGCCCAGTACAGAGCAGTCTAAGCGGTGCATTTGCTCATTCTCCTCTGCCTTAGTAGAAAGAAAGGAATGGAGGAGATGATTCATAATGAGTAAAACACAGATCATCTCCTGGAGATAGAAAATAAGGATAAAGGCAGATTTCCATTCAGGAGAATTTATTTGGGCTTTGGAAGTAATTTAAAATGGCTATTCCCTCTGTTGGCAATTTGTAGCCTGCTTGAGTTGACACCTCCATTTTCAGTCACAGCCAGATTGCTTTTAGTTGCAGGGAATTGCTAAAGCCAGCGCTCCGAAACCCTGAAGCTGAGCCCTTTTCAAATTCCTCATAGATTTAAAGCAGATGGAATAAAAATAGGATCTTCTTTCATGATTGTCATCACATACTTCACAAATTATTTAAATTAATCTACAAATTATCTAAATTAAGAGAGGGAAATAGGGCCCAATTATCACTTTGATTTGTTATGTCTGGGCATGGCAAATTTAACCCTGAAAGATATGGTAGCTACCAAATTATGCAAACCTAATGTAAAGTATTTGTTGTGCTTTTATGTGCATATGAGATCTAAGAAAGACAATATTACAGACAGTGGTTAGTTAAATTCCCATATCAGTGGATCCAAACCAGTGTGTGTGTGTGCGCGTGCACATGACTTCTGACTGTCTATCTGTATGGAGATATGTACATATCTGTTTAAAACAAAATCTCCATTGAATCTCTTTGTGATACTGAGTTAAATTCTAGAGGACATTAGTGGTATAGTGTAGCATCTCTCTTGGTATCCAATCCATATCATGGAAAATGTAGTCAAGGAGTACAGCAAAGACGGTAATCCTTACTACCTAAGGCAGGAGACTGAAACTGATCACTTGCTGTGAGCTCTTTGAGACCCGTTTTGAGAAATCACCATTAATCACACTGCGAAAGGCAACTTACCTAACACGGTGAACAGTTATAATTATTGAATGGGTGTTATAGTCGCTGAGCTTTTGTGTAGTTAAAACATTATTCTGAGACATGTCCTACAAGCCATGGGATTAGGCCTTTATTAATAAAACTCCCCAAATGGTATTTGCAATGTGTCATTCCACTCGAGAAGATAAATAGGACAGAATTAAACTACAGAAAGATTACTTATCTTATAATTAAGAACATTGTACAAGAATGAATTTTGAATTTATAGCAGATCCTGGGTTGACCAGGGAGACATATTAAATAACTTTCCTTTTTAAAAAAATATCTTTTGAGACATAAATTCTCTGTGGGGAAAAAAACATAGAACAATGAGCTGTCTTTTCTCAATTGATTGCCTAGTGTTCCAAATGCTTTGAAAAATGAAGGGAAATTTAACATCTTAAAATGATCTTTCAGAAATCTACTATTAAGAGTGGGAGAAAATGAACTAAAGTCCTAAAGTGTTTAGACTTTTGGGAAATTTCCATGATGTAAGCTTAGGTAAATCTGAAATAGTTCAGCCCACAAAGCACGGTGGCATAAAATGCAAACATGAGTCACTGATTTTTATAGTCAGCTAGAAAAGAAGCACATTTGGTGTGATTTTTAAAAAAAGAAAAATAGACAGTATTTCCTGATGTGAAGACAACTACTATATTTGTTTCTCCTTGGAAACTTCAAAGAACTTTATCCTGTTTATTTTTAATGCAGCAGTGACCATGTGTGTCAGCTTGGGTCTGTGTTTTAAGATCTTGGCTAAAATGTCATATGTTCTTAAGCAAACCAAAGTAGAGAGTTGAGCAATCTCTACTATTAAGGTAAAAAAAATCAACCATATTGTTTATCTCTGATATGAGTGTTCACATTTTCACTTAAATTATCCTGGGAATCATAAATTGGCTTATAACTTTCTCAATGTATACCCCCAAATAATTAACACATAGAATAAACTTTTATCATAAGCACAGAAAATAGATTTTGATGACCCAGTTTTTTCTTTGTTCCTCCTAAAATGAATTTCTTAAGCTTGTCTTTACTTTTCCCATCTACAAAGTGGAGAATATAAAAGGTTCCCTGGAGCTGTGATATATGTAAGGGCATTCATGTTTTCGGAAGCAAGTTGGAATGTATAATCACACACAGTTCCTGGCATTCTGTGCTTATGAAAGGAGTAATAGCAGTTCCCTGATCTCAAGTCATTAGATCTGTGGGGAGACGTAATGTGATGTTGCCATTTGTTAGAATATTTTAGGGCTATACTACTTCACTGTTTGGTTTAGCCTTACAACGGGCCACAACTGTTTTGGCAGAGTTAATCAGACTACTTTTCCCCTGGCTCCCACTATAACAGCATTCCACTGGCAACAGGGAGCTTCTTGAAGGAGATGTCTTCATGCCTTGCTGGGTACCGTAGCCCACATCAGGCCATCAGCTTTTCCATTTTCATACTTTTCTGACTTGGAGTGATTTTCCTAACTCAGTGATCTCCTTTCTGCCATTAGCCACCTGCACTCCATTAAGTTATCTGTTCCCTAGAGACAGAAGGGTTAAGTTCTTCAATAAGGGCTGTCCACTGTCCAGCATTACTCTCCCTTCTTGAAGCAAAGCTCCCAATTTCCTTATGGGTGACCCATTTTTCCTAACTCTCTCATTCCATGAAAGTTCAGAGTGTCTGAGTGTGGCTTTTAACTCCAGATTCACAGAAAAGAGCTTCAAGGATTGGGTAGGAAAGGACTCAGGAGCCATCCACCGTTTGCTCTGGCTTTTACTTACCAGATTTAAACGGTAGTCACCTTGGAATCATCCACATGGGACCTGAGAGACAGCAGCCACCTTGGGGCAGAGCTGAGAGATGGAGAGGTGGGCCCAGCATCAGTGTCTGAACCTGAGTCCAGGTTGTGAAGGTGAAGCCTAAGGCCTCCCCCTGGCCTTCTGGTTCCCACAGCTTCTTTTCCTTTATCTCAAACCAGTTGGAACTGGGGCTTCTATCATCTGCCACTCAACAAAAATAACCTTGAGTAATCCAAACCTGGTACCTATGGTCCAAGTTCAAGAGAACTTTACCCTTTTGTTTTATCCCAGGATAAAAGGGTACTTTGAAGTACAGGGTGCTTATAAGTCATTGCTTCTAATTTGTAGAGAAGCTGACTTCAAAAATGTATATATGCATATATTTACACATACACAAACACAAGTATAGATATGTGTATTACATCTTCATAATGTCTAGGTCAACTATTTAATTAAACTTGTTACAAAGAAAATAAGCTCCTCATTGGGCAATATAAGGAAATAAGTACACCAACGTAGAGAATTTGTTGTGATCAAAGTCCAAGATGATTTGGCTGCAAGCACAGTAGCAAAGGGGGGTTGTTTGTCCCTTACGACCTCAGGTTTCAAGGAGGCCAATCCACCCACATAGCTCAGGGCAGGGTGCCAGATAAATGAGCCTCTGGCACTGGAGCCCCGTTCTCCTTCCTGAACTCTCGGTTCACGCCTACTCTTCCTTTTGCTCCCACTCTCTTCCAGTTTGGCCTGGTTTCCAGGCATAGTGACATGCTTTCCTTTCTGGCCCATGGACTCAAGGATGGAGTCACTATCCAACTTTAACCCTTAAAGCTCCCAGGCCTACTTGCTTGGTCCTACCAGCTCCTGGCACTCTTGACCTCCTTCCTGGGCTGGGGGTGCTGTTTCAGTCTTCTTTGCAAGAGGAAGGGGGGAGAGGAAGAAAGTTGAGATGAAAGAGTAGCAGATAGAAAAAGGGCAAAGGTAGTATATTCCCATACATGACTTTGAAGTGAAGTGAAGTCGCTCAGTCATGTCTGACTCTTTGTGATCCCATGGACTGTAGCCATGGGATTTTCCAGGCAAGATTATTGGAGTGGGTTGTACATGTCTTTGCTACTGCTAAGTCACTTCAGTCGTGTCCAACTCTGTGCAACCCCATAGATGGCAGCCCACCAGGCTCCCCTGTCCCTGGGATTTTCTCCAGGCAAGAACACTGGAGTGGGTTGCCATTTCCTTCTCCAATGCAGAAAAGTGAAAGTGAAGTCACTCAGTAATGTCCGACCCTCAGCGACCCTATGGACTGCAGCCTTCCAGGCTCCTCTGTCCATGGGATTTTCCAGGCAAGAGTACTGGAGTGGGGTGCCATTGCCTTCTCTGGTACATGTCTTTACCTTGTCTAAAAATACTCCCCACTGGCAGAAAAGATGAAGCTGAACATATGGCACATGCTTCTTACTGCACCAGATTGTAATATTATACACTTGGATTACAAAGTCTGGATATTACAGCCATAAACATATGTAAACATTTTTATGTTTTGCTTAAAAGGAGAAAAAATCACCAATAATATATTTATCCTAATGAGTTGATTACTGAGATCAATTAACGATATTCCCAGGTTCTAGGCAGAGAATCCCTTGGATAGCAAGGAGATCAACCCAGTCAGTCCTAAAGGAGGTCAGCCCTGAATATTCATTCATTGAAAGGACTGATGCTGAAGCTCCAATACTTTGGCAACTTGATGCGAAGAGCCAACTCATTGGAAAATACCCTGATGCTGGGAAAGGTTGAGGGCAGGAGGAAAAGGGAGTGACAGAGGATGAGGTGATTGGATGGCATCACCTGTTCAATGGACATGAGTTTGAGCAAGCTCTGGGATGTAGTGAAGGACAGGGAAGCCTGGCCCAAAGAGTCGGACACGCGTTAGCAACTGAACAACAACAAGATGGAGAGAATGTCACCTGCTTCAGTGACATGCTACACAGCGGCAATAGTGATGATGGTGTTTCTCATTGGTTCTGTGGTCACTGTTTGCCACAGCTGTGTTTTCTAGGATAGAATCCTAGGACTGGAAGGAACCCTTAGATGAGGGATTGGAAAACTGTAGTCCCCTGACCAAATCCAGCTCCCCTGTTGTTGAGTTTATTGGAACCCACCCATGCCCATCCACTTAAGTGTGATCTGTGGTTCTTTTGTATACCCTGGCAGAAGTGAGTGCTTGTGGCAGTGACTATAAGGTTGATAAAGCCTAACGTATTTGCTCTCTGGTGTTTTACAGAGAAAATCTGCTGACTTTGCTTTAGAAGGTAATTTAAATTCATTAGCCTATTTTCTGATTGTGTTTTTGTAGTATCAGAAAAGTGTTTGCCCAGTTAGTAATTATTCCTAGGGTAAAGACTATGTTGTCTCATTGCTATACCAACTCTTTGTAACCAAAAATTCTTTGCAAAGATAACTTACCTAAAACCTTCATGACACAAGGTAGATCCAATTCCTCTTCGTCTGTTTTTCTTTTAGCTGCTCAATGAAAACTTTTCATATATTTAAAGAAATTGCCTAATTTTTGTCTCCCCCTCTCCCCCCAAAACCCACAGGATAAAATCTATCCCTTTTAATGTTTCAAAATTTTGAAATTTTTTTTGTGGTTTGTTTACAAAACCTTTTCCCTTCTCCTTGATGACTTTTCTTTATTATACTGAGAATTGGACATTTTACTTTGATAATATTTACCTGTTACAAAGTGCATTCAGGCGCATAATCAGTTTGCATCTCAAAATATCTTGGGAGGTCAGCTAGGGTTTTAACTATGCCCATTTTTCAGGTAAGGGGCAGTCCGCTGTTTAAATATTGTCACAGTGTTATGTGGCCACAGCAAGCAGTGGAGGAGAATGTGGTTAAATTAGCAAAAATCCATCACCGGCAGGAGAAAATGTGTGTGTTTTGCAGGGAGGAAGACGTTCAATGGTGTCATCTTTCTGTCCAAAGGGCAATATTATCTACTTATCTTTTCTGTATTACTAGAGCCAGCCCACCTCCTTCCCTGTTCTATCTGTACTGTTTGTTCTGATGTGCTAAATTTAGTAGTCCAGTTTGCCCAAATACGTTGATTTTGGAGTCTTATCTTTGAAGATATTCTCTGCTGTCCTCTTTTCTCATCATCATTTGATGTTACATGAAACTCTTCTTTGAGTCATTAATGAAAATATGAAGCGACAGAAACAAAGTGGTATCTCCTTAATAGTTACATATCGTTCTCAACCAAGCACAAAGATCGTGTAGGGGCAATGCTGTGGAAATATGAAAAAACCATCGTTACTGTACTTTGGGGGTGGTTATTTTCCAACTTATTTACTTTAGCCTTTTAGATGTTTCTTTGGGGACCAAATTGTAGCTCTGGTTCTATCATTAGCCCTTTAGATGATCGGTTGCAGTGTATCAGGGAGGGATGTAGGCTGCTTCTTGAACATTCTGCATCTGTAGTTAAATTTAACAGTGTTTCCTATTTTGGTTGTATGTTGCCTGTTGTTCACCTTTTATCCTGGCAAATGATCATGATTCCTATACATACAGATCATCTTAGTAATTAAGTTTCTCATTGTGTGGCTTCAGGTTATTGCAGTTTAAGTACTTATTTTTATTACTAATAATATTAGTCAATCATTCAAAGCCTAAACCACTTTTCTTTACACAAACAGCAGCAACTTTTCCCTTCAGCGTATTTGTTTCTGAGTCATACAGTTCCCGGTGATTGTGTTAGGAGCAGAAAAGGCCCACTTGGGTTATGAGACCCCAGGCTGGAACTGAAAGATGCTAGTGAGGACATTCATCCTCAGATTTGTAAACAGATTTGTAAAACTAGGGCATTTTATGAGGACATTTTGGGGAGAGAATAGATTCAGGACCTTGCTGTCATCTTTATAGTCAGAATTAGAGTGAGATGGGACTTTAAAATAGGAATTTCTCTTTTCTTACCCTTTCTTCCAGTCTTCCTTTAAAAGCAACTTTAAAAAAAAATGTCCTTTGTGTTTTCCTAACCTTCTCCCTGGTTTAGTGGCGAGCTCTTATTCTCATCTCACCAGAATTTCTTCTCATCCTTTTATGTGCACAGCCAGGAAGCCTTCCTAAATCACTCTCTCAGCATCACAGCTGCTTTCTCCCTTTGAGAAACAATATACTCTAGCTCTTCTTTTTTTTCCCCTGTAGAGTTACATTCAACAGATACAATTTCCATGTCTAAGAAGCAGTCACCCTTGAATTCCGCAGACTTAATTTCATTCTGGTAGCTTCAAGCCTGCAAACAAAACGAGTGACCTGATACATATTTCCATTCAAGAACAGAGGTGCACTTTTTTTTTTGTAGTGCTGGGGTTTGGCTGAGGCCGTCACTTTCCATCTGAGCTGACCATGAGTCCTTTTGTGTGCATTCACATATTTTAGAGTTATCGAATGTCTGTTGAATGCAAGATGCCGTTAAATTTTGCAGGCTTCTAACTGTTATTTATACTCCCCATGAAAACTTCAGTTATTTTTATGACAAGCATTATTTTAAAGGGACAGTGGTGACAGTGGCTATTCATTGATGATTTTCATTCCGTGGTCCTCACGTATCTATAACATGTAGCGGTCTTTATAATGTTTCTTATATGACTTCATTTCCATTGTCCTGTTGTTTCTTTTTGCTGGGAGATTTATGTTATTTCTACAATTCATATTGTTTTTATTTGCCCAACTAGTGTCCTTTTCTTTAATTTTTCTCAATGCTATATTAAAGAACAAACTGGTCATAGAGGTTCAGAGCTTGGGTTCCAGAGTCTGTGTGCCTGTTTTTAAAACCCACCCTGCCATCAAACTAGTTGTGTGACCTGGGCAAGATATATTGTCTCTTTGTGCCTTAATTTCATTTTCTCTAAAATGGTGTTAATAATACTACCTAACTCCTGGGGTGGTTGAGAGATTAAATGAGTTAAGTCATGTTACGTGTTTCAAAAGGAGCCTGATATACGGTAAATGCTCAACAGTGGCAGCTGTTATCATATTTCTTGTTCTCTCCCAAAGAGTAAGAACTATTTGAAACATTGTTTTTCTTCAAAATCCCTTGCAAAACCTCATAATAAAAATGAATACTCAGGAACATACTAAGTAACTGTGGTGGGCAGAATAAGGGTCCCTCAAAATGTCTACATCCTATTCTTTGTAACCTGTGAATGTGTTTATATTACATGACAAGGGAACTTGAGGTTTTGAAGATGCAATTCAGGTTGCTGTCAGCTGACTGGGATGGGGAGAGTACCTGGGTCTTCCCACTGGGCCCAGTGTATCACAAGGATCCTTTAAATATGGAAGAGGTAGACAAAGGAGTCAGTGGCAGAGGAATTTGAAGTAAGAAAAACTCAGTGAGCTATCGCTAGCTTTGCAGATGCAAGGGACCACCAGCGAAGGGCTGCTGGGCAACCTCCAGAAGCTGGAAAGGGCAAAACAGTGGATTCTCTTTTCCCTTGAGCCTCCAGGAGGAACACATCTCTGACAATGCCTTGATTTGACCCCACCAAGACCCATTTTAGGCCTGAGAACAGTCATATAATAAATATATTATATAAATGTATGAAATGTATGATACATTTATGTTAGTTTAAACAATCAAGTACCTGGTAGTTTGTTAAAGAAGTAATAGAAAATTAATACACTGACCACTGACTGAATAAAAAGATGCATTTTTTGAAACAATGAAACCAAAAAAGGATACCAATGCAAGAATTTGTCCTGTAAGAAGACATAATGGCTGAAAACATTTTTTTAAAGTAGTGGATTCTAAACATTCCTTGGTCAGAATCATTCCTTTAAAAAACAGCTCACATGCAAGTAAATATAAAGTTTTGCATAAAATTTAGCAAGACCCACAGACCACATGGAAACCCTCCATTGACCCCAGGTTATAATTCTAGGTTTGTTCAGAATTTGATAAGACTCAGCCAGTGACAAGTTTTTAATGATGACCTAGGAGCATTTGCTATTAGACTGTCAGAGTTGTCTGGTACTTTGAGGTTCTTCTGAATCACTAAAGACTCTATAAATGCTAATTAAAGCTACAAGGTAATTTAGACGTTTGGGCCATCTTTTCTGTAAAGTTAAAAGTTTAGAACCTTATTCTCTGTTTCTCAGTTTACTGTGGTAACATTATCCCCAAGTCACATGATCCTTCTGTACTCATATTCTCCATTTTTAGAAAAGATTCATAATAGCGTAAGCCATTAAATTGCTGTTTTAAAAGGTGATTTGGATGCCACAGTAACATTTGTGTGCTGGTTACCTTTGTGCTGTGCTTGTGCTTAGTCACTCAGTCATGTCCTACTGTTTGCGACCCCATGGACTGTAGCCCACCAGGCTCCTCTGTCCATGGGGATTCTCCAGACAAGAATACTGGAGTGGGTTGCCAAGCCCTCCTCCATGAGGAGGAGGTGAAAATGAAGCATACCTTTAGTATACCTTATTCCAAGGTTTTGTTTGTTTTGGGGCAGTCATGAAAACATATTTTATCTTTGTATTATAGGAAGCGCTGGAATTTATAGGAGATTGTATAGGTGTTCTGTGTGCTGGTATGGTTTCATTCATTCATTCAATAAGTTTTGATCTAAGACCAACTGAATTCCAGGCATGGTACTGGGAATGAGGAACGCCAATGACAAAGAAACCACACAGACTCTGTTCTTGAGTTTACAATCTTCTTGTGAGCTTCATTAAAAAGTAAAATACTCCTTGGAGGTATGGTTTAAATGTCACAGCCATTGTGCACTGTACAGTGAGTTGAGTTTACCAGATCTTGTCTAAAAAATAAGTTTTCACTGGAGGAGGAGAAGAGGTTAGAAGTCCAATAAGAGTCAAAGGGGGGAAAGTAAGATTTCTGTAAGGAGATGAGAAAGAATGACAAGAGCATCATGGAGTCAGTGACTAATCATTGTTGTTGTTGTTCAGTGACCAAGTTGTGTCCAACTCTTTGCAACTCCATGGACTGCAGCATGCCAGGCTTCCCTGTCCTTCACCATCTCCCAGAGTTTGCTCAAACTCGTGTCCATTGAATTGGTGATGTCATCCAACCATTTCATCCTCTGCCACCCTCTTCTTCTGCCTTCAGTTTTTCCCAGCATCAGGGTCTTTTCCAATGAGTCAGCTCTTCACATCCGGTGGCCAAAATTATTGGAGTTTCATTTTCACCATCAGTCCTTCTAGTGAGTATTCAGAGTTGATTTTCTTTAGAATTGACTGGGTTGATCTCCTTGCTGTCCAGGGAACTCTCAAGAGTCTTCTCCAACACCACAGTTTGAAAGCATCAATTCTTTCACTAATATTGGATCTCTCTTCCAGTGGATCCACACTGTTCTTTAAAAGTTCTGGTGAAGAGTGGGTAAGTGACAGAGAGGGTGTGGGATGGACAGAGGTAGCTGATGTGACCCACTCAGACCTGGCTGGAAGCCCATCTCTGTGACTCATGGAGGACACAGGTCGCATTAGCAAGGCTCGCATTTCCCACAGGCTCTCCTGGACCTTGTCATGGCTGTTTGTAAGACTGAGTCTTTAAGATGATTGAGAGCTACCACAAAAGGAGCTGTGATTTCACAAACAACTTCACTGTCTCTGCTTTAGCTTAGTTGCTAGAACCAGAGCATGTAGAACATTCTCACCCATGATTTCCTGAAGGACTGGATGAGGGAGTGAGAGAAGAGACATGTATTAGTTTCCCGATGCTGCAACAAATTACCCCAAATCCAGTGGCTTAGAACAACACACATTTGGTTTCTGATAGTTAGTTCTTGAGGGTTATCATTCTCAAATGGGTGAGCAGAGCTGCATTTTGAAGGTTGCAGAGGGAAATCCATTCTCTTGCCCTTTTCAGTCTCTAGAGGTTGCCCCCATTTCTGGACTCCTGGTTCCACGTCGCTGTGGTGTTTGCTCCAGTTCTCATGTCTCTTTCTATGTGTCACCCTCCTGACCCCCTCTTACAGGGACTCCTGTGATTATGTTGAACCTACCCTGGTAATCTAGGAAAATCATCTCATCTCAGAATCCTTAACTTAATCACCTCTGCAAAGTCCTTTTGGTCATGGAAGGTAACATTTTTATAGGTTCCAGGGATTAGAAGGTGGACATCTTGGGGCCATTATTCTGCCTACCACAAAGTGTTGAAGATGTTGGCACCCAACAACCAAAATGTTTTGCTTAAGGCCTTGAAACCAAAACCTCAGCCCCATCCAGTTTTGGAGCCAGACAAGCCTTTATAACCCCAAGATGGACGTTTTCCATTTCCCATTATAATGAACGTGATATGAAATGTTTTAATGTGAATAGAATTAGCAATATCTTATCTCACGTTTGGCTCAGTGGGGAAAGTTGGTGGAAAACAGCAGATTTCCAGGCTGTTTGCCTTGCCTTTGCAGGTCTGTAAATTCCTCATCAGATTCCAGACTGTTTCAGTAAGTCCTCATCCCATTGCCTTTCGAGTGAACTTCACACTGTTTTTTTGGACAGACATGCAGACCTTTTCAGCACATGTTATTCTAAAGCTGTTATGAAGATTTCAACTCTCCGTTCTCATAGTTAGGTGTCATCACGAAGCTTTGCTTTTTTCCCCCCGGATAACTCCAAAAGTCTGGGAGGACAGAGAAGGGTGAGAGGTGGGAAATGAGCATTTGACTAGAAAAAAGGCCATTGCCCAAAACCTCCGTGGGTTCCTTTCTGTCTAACATCTACCCTCCAGGCTAAAGCAGTGAGAAAAGCAGGTCTCAAGGCCAGGCCTGGAGGCCAGAGATCCGCTTTGAGCCAGGAGATTAGGTAATGGACCAGCAGCCTCAGGACCAGACAGAGGCCCCAAAGCTAGACAAGCAAAAGCTGCAAATAGGAGGACAAAGGAGAGGCTGAGTAAAGGGTGGTGCAGAGTGGACAGTCTTGTGCAGGAAACATTCTCTGCATGGTATCTCTTCTGTATGATTCCGGGGGGCCAGAACAAGATCTAAAAGGAGCAGGCCTGGGCTTTGTATTGCACAGCATTGTCTATATGGTGTTTTAAGTTGCTGTTACTCCATCATTTGAATCTTTGTCACTTGCACTTTGACATCTCCCCCCTTTAAAGCTAAAGCTAATATTAGGCCTAATATGTATATTACCCTCAAACTTAATATTGTCAGGCAAACTAGTAAATAGCTTTTTCCACTGGGAATGATCATATGTAAGTATGATCTTAAGAATATAGAATATATATATATATACAGACACACACACATTTTGTTTAACAGTTATTTATTGATCATCCAACCTTGGTTGAATTATGTGCCAAGGATTCTTCGAGGCACTGATGATACAGTATTTAACAAAACACATCAAAACCCTGTCTTTGAGATGCCTATGTTCTACCTGGGAGTGACAGACTACAAACAAAAATAGGTTCAAGTTGGTGAAGGAGAAATAAGACATGGACAGGGATGTACAGTATTGAGGAGAGCTGAGTCTGAGATCAGGTGATCAGAGAGGGCTTTCCTGAGATGGAGGCATTTCTGTAAAGTCAGAAGGGATTGAGGGTGATGGCCAGCGGATATCAGAGGAAAAGAACGAACCAGACAGGGAAACAGCGAGTACAAAGACTCTGAGGTGGGCATATGCCTGGAGCTTCAAAGAACAGCAGAATGGCCATTGTGGCTGGAAGAGAGTGAGCAAGGCAGGGAGGGTAGTAAGAGATGAAGGCGGTCTGTGTGAGTGGAGGGTGGTTCACAGATCTTGAAGATCCTAGCAGGAGCTCTGTACATCTCCTTGGCAGGTGCTGGGCAGAGCAATCATGCAACTTGACTTTTATTTTCACAAGATTGTTCTGACCTCTGTGTTGAGAATGAATGGCAGGGTGCATGGGCGGAATTAATGGTAACATTAATGAGGCTATTTCAGTAATCTAGGAGAGAGACAATGGCTCGGACTAGACTTGATGGTAGTGGGGCTGGTGACACAGAGTTGAATTCCTGGGATGTTTTGAAGATAGAGCTAGACAGAATTTGCTGATGGACTAGACGTGGGAATGAAAGAATGTGGAGTCGGGGTGACAGCAAAGTTGTTGCCCTGAACAACTGGAAGAGTGAATGGAAAAGATGGCAGGAAGAAGAGGCTTGGGGGAGACCATCACTGGTTCAATTTGGATATTCAGTTTGATATACTCATTGGACATGTCAAATAGGCAGTTGGATTTATGGGTCTGGAACTCAGAAAAGAGATTCTAGCTGGAGATAGGAATTTATATTTATACATACACACATACCATAAAGCCATCAACTCAGTCCCCACCATCACACCTCCTAAAAACCATTAATTCTAGCCTACACTTGTCACTGCTCTTCACTACAGTACCTTTGCCTAAGTAATGAAGATCTTATAGAAAGCTCTTGGTTCTGGACTTCTTCCTATATTCTGATCTGATTCTTCCAGTTCCCATCTCCTTCCACCAGAGCTTATATTCTCTTGCTGAGCCTAGCCCCTGAGGTTGCAAGCTTAGTTACACTCCAGAGACATACACTCCAAACTCAGTGCCCAGGAGGTTAACACAACTGAGTGAAGTGGGGAGTGTGATGAACTGCAGAGTGCACACACCTCACTATGGACAGCAGCGTGATTCAGCTCCCACAAGGCCCTTCTGCCAGGGAGGGGAACCCATTGTAGCCAGTTCTTCCAAAAATCAAGACAGAAATCTGTGATTTTAAAACTGTTTTTAAACATTGGCAGCTAACTTACACATTTTTTTCAAGACTGTATGGGCCAAGCAGAATATATGTGGGGACCAAATCTAGTCCACAGGCCGCCTGCCCATCAGTGAGGAGCCTGTTGGACAGGCTGACTGGTTGGGTTTGGCTCCTGGACAAAACCACTTGGATTGTCCAGCTTGGTTTCCCACAGTGCAGGCAGAGGGCATGAACTATGCACCCTTGGGAGGTTCCCAAGGAACCCTGTTCCCTGGGCCTTGCTCCTTAAGGGCCTGCTTTTCTGGAAAGGAGAAGATACTTTCCCCAGCATGTCTCTGGAGAACATTTTATGGTCTGGTTTCCTTCATCCCTGTCCCTCCTGATGTTGCATCTCATTTCAAAAGCAGAATGAGTATTGATCCCATCTCATAGGTGAGACAGGTAGAGAGTACTGAATCAGTTCCTCTGTCTGGAATACTTGATGGTAAAAAAAAAAAAAAAAGATTGCCAAATAGTAGCTGAATGACAATCTGAGAGAGAAAGTTAGTCTGAGGGCAGGTAGAAGAAACTATATATTTTTCCAACAATTACATATTGAATACTTGCTAGGTGCCAGTTTTTGTTTTTTTTTTTTTTCCACTATGTGCTGTGTATACCAAAAAATTAAAATGCAGTCTGCTCCTAAGAGAGTCACAGCCTAGTAGAGGAGATAAATATGAAAGGAAAAAAAAAAAAACCTGTAGCAAAGTGAGGAGAGTGGCAGGGCAGGAATGCCGCAGAGCAAAGACCAGGGATGGAGGGAGGGTCACAAAGGCTTTTTGGAGGTAATGAGGGCTGGGTCAAATTTTGAAAAATGAGAAGTCTACCAGGTAGACTACTTGGAGAAGGCATTCTAGAAAAATGACCAGCACGTACAAGGTTTCAGAGGTATGGTATAACATGAAGTTAAAGAACTGTAGTCTTTGCGACAGCTTAAAGTGTGAAGGAAGGGGCAAAGCTCAGCATGAAACAGCAGGGTAGGAGAGAGTGCTGGAGACCAAGACCTGAAAGGCTTTGTCAAAGAGGAAGAAGGAACACTTCCCTGATGGTCCTGTGGTTAAGAATCCACCTGCCGATGCAGGAGACGAGGGTTTGATCCCTGGTCAGGGAGGATTCCACATGCCGTGGGGCAGCTGAGCCCAGGAGCCACAGCTACTGAGCCCGAGCCCACATGAGTCCGTGCTCCACAGCCAGAGAAGCAATTACAATGAGAAGATGGTCCCTGCTCCCCAAAACTGGAGAAAGCTCTCAAGTAGCAAGGAAGACTCAGCACAGCCAAAAATAAATAAATCAATTAAAATTATTTTAAAAAGAGGAAGAAAGAGGGTTTCAGTGCGTTCCCGTCTTCACTAGAAGGCTGCTATGGCAAGCATAATCTTGACTGAGAGGCAAGCAAATGAAAATTCTCTTTCTTCTTCCAAAATTTATGCCAAGAGGAGCACCACAATCAATCTGAAGCCACTTAGAAAGTTTGATGTAACCTTCATTAATTCCCTTGAGAACTGCCATTCATATAAGACATAGAACATAATAATATCAAACACTCACATGGTGTTTACTCTGTAAGACATTGTCTCGAGGGCTTTATGTGTAATGCATTCCTGTAACTCACTGAATTCTCAAAACCACCCTATGATGTAGTAGATCCCTGTGTAGTTAAGTGACTTGTCCAAGGTCCTATGGCCTGTAAGTGACAAAGCAGGAGTGGAACCCAGGCAGGCTACCTCTGGAGACCTTGCTCTTGACTGTTTTTTATAATGCTTCTGTCTGCAACCTCGTGGTCTTTCTCATCAGAGGCTTTGGAAGGCAGGTAGCAGATGTCCAGCAACCAGAAATGGGGCTGTTGTGTTTGTATAAAACCATCTCTTTGGCATTGTTGGGAGTAACAATTATAAATGTGAAAGGCAAGAATACTGGAGTGGGTTGCCATTTCCTTCTCCAGGCAAGAACTCTGGAGGGCTGAATTCAGGTGGTAGACTCTTACCTGGAAAATCCATTGACGGAGGAGCCCGGTAGCCTGCAGTCCATGGGGTCACTAAGAGTTGGACACAACTGAGCGACTTCACTTTCACTTTTTACTTTCATGCACTGGAGAAGGAAATGGCAACCCACTCCAGTGTTCTTGCCTGGAGAATCCCAGGGACAGAGGAGCCTGGTGGGCTGCCATCTATGTGGTCGCACAGAGTCAGACACAACTGAAGCGACTTAGCAGCAGCAGCAGCAGCAGCAGCCAACTCTTTAAATAGAATAAGTACCCATTATGTTCAGAAAGAACTGCAGTTTCTCTTTGATGCGTGTTGTGTGTTAGTTAAGAGCTGTCTTGGATAAAGAAAGGTAGAAGTTTAAATGCTGAAATTTTGAAATGAGAGTCTTTGATTGTTGTCTGGAGAAATCTGTTGCAGTGCCTTCCTCCTTAAAAAAAAAAAAGGCAAAGATTCAAATGGTAAATTTCTATGAGGAAAGCAGTAATTGTGGTTCTCAGGGTGAATGCTAGTCTTTTTATAGCATGACAACTTTTTTTGGAAATAAATTTCAAACTTCTATACATGTTAAAAGTATTCCCAGATGGAGGGAAACAAATCTATTTCTTTAATGCCTTCATTATTTACATAATCAAAAAAACAAGCATGGGAATTAATATCACTGAGAGATTTGTAAAAACAGACATATTTTGTGTCTTCTTTGAGATGGCTTCATTTTCTTAGAATTCCATTGTAATCTAATCAGTTAACAACTACATTTTTAAAATACGGCAATGGTAGGAAATTACCTTTCAGAAAGCATACCTTTTTTTCAGTGCCATGAAGAAACACGCAAAAAGCAACCAAAAAAGCAGCCTTTTAAAAAATTGCTCCTTCTGTTCTTATGTCTCATTTTTCATAGAAAAAAAAAAAAGTCCCATTTCTGGCATTTTCCACCAATTTGAGACCATTGTAGTTCACCTAATGTAGGTGCATTTCACTTTGGGTCACAGGCATAATCCTGAGAAGTTATATACAGATCAGAGTTTCCTAAGTTGAACCATTCAGTACACACTCAGATAGAAAGAGCGCCTCACTTGAAAGGGGTTCTATAGGGAGTCCTTTTGGGAAATGAATAAAACACTTCAGATGAAAGTATCTCAATATCCTCGTTTTTAAAATTCAGATTTCAATATACCAGTTTACCATAAAGTAGACACGCGTGTATATATAAATGACATTGTTTTACTCTGTGTATGTTATACAGATTCTGAATTTGTGGATCTTAAAATACTCCAGAAGTTGGCTTGCGAAATTTGGGCAGATAGGTGTTACCACTCATTGGGTTGGAACAAATGACAACAGGGAGCCAAGAAAAATTTTGCCAAGTCTCAAGACTGTCGAGGGAAGAAAATCCTAGTTCCCACATTTGTTGTCGGTGTGCTTGCCATTATATCTTTTCCATCTAAAATTACATAATTTAAATAAGCCTGAAGTTAATGGCAGTCCACTGCTATCACACATCTATTTTTAGAAGCCAAAAGTGCACCCACGTTGGACGGGACTACCAGGCAGAGTCTCAGCAGGATCTGAACATTCAGTGCCTCTTTTTTAAAAAGAAGTTGCCCTGAGTAACAGCACACTGGATTGTTCTATTGTTAATGCTAAGGAGGGAACTTCCTGATTTTTTTTCATTTTTATTTAGTGGTTTCTAAACTAAAAAGGAAATATTGAATGGTGCTTAATTTCAAGTCTATGGGTTATATAGTATTTGCTTCCCCCACGCCCACTTTCCCCTTTCCCTGCCATTTCGAAAGTGGTGTGTTTACTTATTTATGCTCTGGTGCTCTAGATTCCGAGGCTGGGATTTCCCCTTCTCCTTCTTGGTTGTGATTTTAATGTAGAAGAGAAACTGCTGGGGAGAGAAGCTGGCAAAGAGAGCAGGGGTAGCCGTGGTTAACCATCCTCATTGGCTGGGGGCAAAATGTCTGAAGCTATGAAGGACACAGCTCACCTCCCAGATGAAGGGATGCCCCAACCAAGGGACTCCTGTAAAGTGATTGAATCCTCCCCAATCATTTCCATTATTCCCTGTAAGGATTTCAAAGCAGGCATGATAGTATTAAGGCAGCAGGGTTGAGCCCGTGGGTTTTGTGTCCAGGGGCAGTGCAGCCTCCTGGCAGACTGGAAGGCTGTGTTGAAAGTGGTGAGGCTGGGTCTGGACTCAGTAGGAAAAAGTGCCCTGGTCGATTAGAAATGTCTGCTTTGGGTGAGGGATAAGGAGGTGTCTTGCATCATCTCCCTGAAGTGGGTGTTCTAGCTCTGATTAATAATTAGGAAAACAGCATGCTCATCCCAATTCTGTCTCTAATGAGCAGTGTAACTTTGGGCAAGTTAACTTCCCTTGGACTTGCTTTCCTGGCCTTTCTGACGGGAGTAGACTATACGAACCTTCCAGGTCTTAAGAGTTTGTGAACCCAGGCCAGGTCACGTGTGCTGTCCACTGCTCATGAATTTTCATCTTGGCCTCCAGGTCTCTTTTCCAGTCTGATCTTATACTACTTTTCAGGCAGTGTCTTCAGTTTTCTACGCTTATGTTCCAGGCCAGTTATCCATGTTTTCTTCAACATGCTCCATACTTTACTGTCTTGATCTCTTTTCTACAGTAATGTTGCTAAATGTCATGCCTCTGCCTTCCCCCTCTTCTTTGATTATCAAAACCCTGCTCATTTTCTAAGACCCTGAGCCTCATAGAACATTTTTTTTCTCATGGGACCTTTAATATTCAACAGCTTATTCCAACTGGCTTGCCTGCATATCCTGCCTGAAATTCACAGAGGGCAGGATTTGTGTTTCATTCATTCACTTTACTGTCAAATCAGGCTAACAGATTGTAGTAAACATTTCTTTAGAGAGGGAAACAAAAACTAAGGAACAAGGATAGAGATAATGTGGCAAGGAGATTCATTTAAGTTAGTACCTGTTGAATTTGAGCAAAACAGGATGGCAGGTGCTTCACTGGGGACAAGAGAGAGTGAAAAATAGTCTGTGTTTTCAAGGAGCTTGTGAATCAATTATCATCACCACCATCACCATCCCTTCCATTTATTCAATGCATATACTTTACCACATCCTTTACGTTTATCCTAAATTCTTAAAACAAACTTGCAAGGTGTTATCTCTAGTTTACTGATGAGGAAGCCAAGACCCAGAGAGTTTAAGGGACTTGCCCAAGGCCGCATAATTGGTAAGGGTATGACTGGCTTTAGCACTTCTGCTCATTATAATATATCCTCTCCAGTGGGGAGCGTATGATAAGGAGGGGCAGTCCCTGGGAATACTCTACTTTCTCATCTTCAGGCCTTTGCTCACACTCATCAGGCCACTTGGAACACCCTCCTTTCCCATAGCTCTCAGCTTGTGAAAAGGTTTTCCGTGCTTCAAATGCATCTCAGATATATCTCCCTCTTAAAGTGTTGCCTGCCTCCATTTTCCAGCTGGGGCCCTGATAATGTGTGAATCTGCAAACATGTCAAATGAATGAATGCATTCATGCCAACTTCATCGCTTTTTTCATTATGAAGTTTCTAAGAACATCTCGTGCAAAGTGAGCAGAGAATTCTTTTCCCTTCAACAAACATCTACGGAGCCCTTGGCAGGACTTTGATAACATACAGAGGAAGACTCCCAGCATTAAAACAACTGTTCTCTGCTTTACAGGAGAAGAGGTTAGGGTGACACCCATGATGAGATCATCGTCTGGGATTTATGCTCCATGGAGAGAATTACTTCTTGCCTCGGGCAGAAGCAGGGAGGTTCCCAGACTTCTCTTGTCCTCTTTCTGGTCCTGATCCACACAGCCCAGAGCGCTGGGGAGGAGGAGGGAGATGGGCACTGGGTAGGAGTGGACAGTCTCAGAAGGAACTGATTTGCTGAGAGTTGTGCAACAGAATAGGTTTCTGGAAGCATGTCAGAGCTTCTTCCCTCCACTCAGGAGTGAAGGGTCAATGTAAGGCTGCTCTTGGCATAGTTTATATTCATTGATCTTCCTGTGAGTAAGTGGTGAGGTTAGTCTCTCTGTCTTCCACAGAGGCTCAGTGTTTTGAGCTCACAGAGCTATGGATTCAAAGGTTAATAAGGCATAACTGCAGCCGGAAAGCAGCTCACATAACTTCAGTCTCACACATCATGTGTGGGTCATGATGGGTGTGCACCTAATACCTTTAGAGACCGCAGGAAGGAGCGATCTGTCATGCCTAGAGAGTGAAAGAGAAGAGTCCATAAAAGTGGTGATACCTTTGCCAGAACTTGAAAGATGGATGGGATTTAACCAGTCTCACAAGAGGTGAGGGAGCGACACTTCAGGAAGGGGGACCAGCAAGTGTGGAGAGAGCAGGTTGGCATAGCTGGAGTGTGGGGAGTGCAGGACTGAGGTCCAGTGAGAGCCACAAATTCTGGATCTTTTGTATCAGACATTGCTGCGTGTGTACATGCTAAGTCGCTTCAGTCGTGCCCGCCTCTTCGCGACACAGTGTACGGTAGCCCACCAGGCTCCTCTGTCCATGGGATCCTCCAGGCAAGAATACTGGAGTGGATGGCCATGCCCTCCTCCAGGGGATCTTCCCAACCCAGGGATCTAACTCATGTCCCTTATGTCTCCTGCACTTGCAGGCAGGTTCTTTACCACTAATGCCACCTGGGAAGCTCATCAGATATAGCTGATATTTATGCAAATAGCACAGCCACCCAAAGATGCCTCTTCTCCCTGCTGCATCAAGCAACTAGGCATGCTGTTGGCGCCTCCTCCCCACTTCATCAGTTATGAAAGTGGCTGCCCAACACCCTCCAGAGAACAAGTGCTCATTTGTCCTGTGACCGCATGCTTCCCCGGCCTTCAACCCATGACCAGCCTGCCCTACTTCCTGAGCTCAGCTTGCCAGAAGGATGCAGGCTGCTCTGATGTGCCACTGCGGGGGCTGCCATGCACACAGACCACCCCGGTGGCCCAGCATTGTACGGTGGCCTCGAAGGGGCCAGAACTTGTTTGTCCCGCCCCCTTACAAAGATTGCCAGCCCCTGGGTTACAGCAAACAAAACAAAACAAACAAAAGCCTTACTGCCCCTGACCGTGCATCACAAGTCCTGACCTTTTACCAGCCAGTCTTAACCTTCATCATATCACAGGCTGATCTACTGAGACAGGAGTGCTGACAGATTTCTATTGTTTCCTTGGCCAGCCTTCCCTTTTCAGGGCTTTGCTCTCCAATGAAAAACAAAACAAAGCAAAATGAAACTCTAGCAAGCCCCAAATCCTTCCCAACTCCTAATCCTCAGGTGGTCAGCTTTACGCTGTTTTGAATTTTGGTTTTGTTCTTGGTGTTTTGTTTTGTTTTTTAAGTGGAGGCATTGTTTCTTTTCTTTTTTTTTTTTTTTTAGAAAAAGCCTTACTGCATGGGGAGCCTTGGGTTTGTACTGCCTTGTTCAAGTTCTGTGCCTGATGAATTGAGGCACCGGCCTGGGAGAGCAGAGCTGAGACCAGGCAGCTAGTGGGGCTGTTAGACTCGGGGCTGAAGGGCACCTGGGTGCCTGGGGCTTGGAACACAGACCCTGTCTATTGAAGCCAAGCACAGCCGTTGGGTCTGACTTTGTTGCAGGTGATGGCAGGACATCTGGCTGGAGGAGAGGTCTGGAGGGTCTGGAGAGGCGATACCAGAGCAGGCAATAGTGTTATCAGGAAGAAGCAACACCTGATATCTGACCCCAGACCTGAGCTCTGAATTGACCACCTAGGACACTGGGCCTCACCATCATACCTGCCTTCAGACTACTCACCTGCCAGTTTTTAGGTCTATTCTGCCTCCAGGTCATTAGCCAAAGCTTCTCCAATTGTCTCTAGCATCCATTTCTTCCTTTCCGCATCTGTGGCCATGACTTTCATATAGGCCCTATATCTCCTCTAGGTTACCATTATTGACCCAATGATGAGTTCATTCCCGGCCTGGAGTCTCTCCCCATCAGGTCTGCCTTTTGGACCACCACCAGTTGTCTTTACCTGAAAAATGGCTCTGGTCACATTACTCCCCTCCCTGCAGATCTTCAGGGGGTTCCCACCGAGTAAAGCTGCTATTTCGAGGCCTCAGTCAGCCTTGCCCCTTCTGCTACTTCCTGTCTCGTTCTCTGTAAGGAATATGACCACTGCTCGTACCCTGAACATTTCCTGTAGCTCCTCACTCTCATCACTTTGCCCAGGGAATTAACAGGAGAGTTTATCAACTGTTAAACATGTAGTATTTTTAGGCCCCACCTTGAGGGACACACAGCAGTAAATTGGGGGCTGGAATCAATGCTTCGTGTTTAAAACTCTGGCCCCGTGGCTCTGTGGATGGGCCAGGTTGGACAGCCAGCTCCTCGGCCACACCGTTCCCGTGTGCTGGTGTGTTCTCTCCCATCACCAGAATCTTGTATGTTTTTCAGTGTCCAGATCAGACATTACTTCCTCCTTGAAGCACTCTCTGAGACCAGCAGTCAAAAATGATTTCTTCTTCTGCCCCGTAGGCTGGGCCTGTAGCCTTTGTATTCTAAGCTGTTTGTCTTTCACCTACTTGATTATAAGTTCCTTGAGTGTGGGAAGGGCATTTTATCCATCCATGTGTATCCAGCTTCCAGGAAGCGAACTTAAATTTAATAGCTGCTCAGATGTGAAAGATAGTATGCAATTGAATAACCATGTAAAAATGTAAGGTTATTACATTTACTTACCTGCTATTCTACACCTACCAAAAGCAATGACAGTGGCACGAATACCTGTAATTGACTCCTTTTAAAAAAACTTTCGGAAATGTGGATTTAAGCAAGTAGCAGCTTAAGTTGTTACGCTTTGTATAAGAACTGTTTTCTTCACTGTCTTGCCTAGTAAGAGAGGGTAAAGCTGCTGAGACTATCTGTATTGCCAAGACTTTGCTGACATATAACATAATGTTTATGATTGGCTGGTTTGTCTGCGACCATTTTCCCTGTTACATTTGCTTTTGTTTGTTACATTGTGTGTGTTTGTTTGTGTTACACCAGCACAAACACCAAGTCGTTCTGTTAACAGGCATAGTTTTATGGAATTCTCTGAGATGAAAAGAGTACATCAGGAGTCAGTTGTTCATAGCTGTTACAGCAACACCTTTATTGATATGTGTGCGTATTTTTCATATCCTTTTATCTGCATTGCAAAAATGAAATTATATATCCATTACCAAAATTAGATGGGAGATATATTGGATTAGAAATGCTTTCTTCCTTATCCTTAAAAGACCAAGAGGCTCTTCTTTGATAATTCTATAAGACTTAAATTTCCTTTTTTCATTTTTAAATGTTACAGATAGGAGATTAACCTAGTTATGCTTCGCTTGTATAAGGAGTGCATGTCCCAAGAAACCAGGCAATACCAACAGAGATTTCTGATTCAGGAATGTACGAAAGATATGTGACTTGCATGAATTATAGCACGACTCATTAAAGGATATAAAAGTACTTTGCAAGTAATTAAATATTTTAGACTAGGGACTCTGATTTCCTGTTAAATCTTAAGACGCTTCCTGCTATAAAGATTCTTCCCTTTTTTTGCATGGCTGGAATTTCTTTATAATTTAGTAATATTTCTAATGCATGTTAATCATAGGCAAGGAGGGCAAGATTGAAAGAAAATCCTAAAATTAACAAACCAACGTTGTTATGTATTTACTCTGCAGGACACCTTGTAAAGGACTGGGACTTAAAGTACTTGCCGCTGATAAGACCACTTTTTAGGGTTGTTATAGAGCTGAGAGGTAGTAAAGCACCTGGCATGGTGAGTGCTGAATAAATGCGGTAGTATTTTTTAGAAAGCTGTGTAACGTGTGCAGAATTTCAGAGAGAAAGAGTTAAAGCCGTCCAGACACATTAGTAATGTTTGGATAAACAGAGATTTCACTCTTTCTCTACACAGTGTTTAAGCTTCTTCATATGGGGAGAAATGTGTCAGTATGTGTAAACTATGAATGTTTGTTTTCAGCTATGAACATGAAGCCAAACTTGGAATTAGGAAGATTTTCATCATAGAAACAGAGCTAATTATGTACAATTCAAGACAATATAAGACTTGGTGCGTGACACTTAAAAATTCAAGCAATTAAAATCAGGTGACAGTGGTTTGTTTGATTAGCTTTTTGAAGGTGCTTTAAATTTTACATCTCAAGAATCTTCGGAGAAGGCAATGGCACCCCACTCCAGTACTCTTGCCTGGAAAATCCCATGGATGGAGGAGCCTGGTAGGCTGCAGTCCATGGGGTCTCGAAGAGTCGGACACTGCTGAGCGACTTCACTTTCACTTTTCACTTTCACGCATTGGAGAAGGAAATGGCAGCCCACTCCAGTGTTCTTGCCTGGGGAATCCCAGGGACGGGGGAGCCTGGTGGGCTGCCATCTATGGGGTCACACAGAGTCAGACATGACTGAAGCGACTTAGCAGCAGCAGCAGCAAGAATCTTATTGCTGTACATATGGGTTTAGACATAAATGCATTATCTTTAACCTCTAAAGAGCCTCAGAAAAGTCCTGAATCAGGGCCCTGCCACTGTTGTAGGTCAAATGGTTGCACCCTGCCCCAATTCATGTCCAACTAGAACCTCAGAATGTGAACTTATTTGGAAATATGTTCTTTGCAGATGTAAGTAGTAGTAAGATGAGGTCATGCTGGATGAGCATGGTTCTTAAATCCAAAGTGACTCATATTCTTATAAGAAGAGTGGAAGATGCAGACAGCCACACAGAAGGAAAGCCTTGTGATGATGGAGGCAGACACAGGAGTGATGCTGCCACAGCCAAGTTACACCAGGGATTGCCCTCAACCTCCAGGAGCTGGAAGAAGCAAGGGAAGATTTTAACCTAGAGCTCTCAGAGGGAGCATAGACCTGTTGACACCTTAATTTCATACTTCTGGCTTACAGAACTGTGAAAGAAAAGTTCTCCTGCTCTAAGCCAGCCAATTCATGATGCTGTTACGGCAGGCCAAGGAAACTGATAGAGCCCCTTATCAGAGGTGTAGCTAAGTGCCCTGAAGTGCTATTTTCTGTCCTTAAGGTGGGCCTACTAAAACCCACCACACAAGACTACATGAAGATTACACATGATCGTGTATGTCAAATAGTTGTACATACATGCTTTTTGTCTTAAATTCGGTTCTTATGCAGCAAAGAGCTACCCCTTGTACAGGGTGAGATTATACCTTAGGGAGAGAGAACTATTTTCTGTAGGATCACACAAAAATGTAAGTGACATCTTCTGGGCAGTCAATTTCCCCTTAAGGGAAAGATTTAAGATCCAGAGTGTGGAGTATAGTATATAAGTTATAAACTGCACTTCAGTCCAAGTAACAGAAACCCAATTATAGTGGCTTTATCAAATAAGGATTAGCCAACAAGGCTCTCATATAATTTGATGTCCAAGATTATGCCTCTGGATTGGGAAAGAAGCCCCAGGGTGCCATCAAGGACCCAAGATCCTTCTCTCCTGCTCTGCCATCCTTCCTTACATGTTCATCCTTGCTACCTGAAGTCAGTTGCCCTGCTTCCAGCTCACACACTCATTCCAACAGGAAGAAGACTGTGTCAAGAAGGAAATGACAGCCCATGTTAAGAAAGCAGAACTTCCAGAAATTTTCAATACACTTTAATTCTCATTGGCTAGAACTGAGTTTCATGAACTCCCTTAAATGTGAGGGTGTATGGAAAATTTAGCATTTAGCTGGGCTTAGTGCTGCTTTGAACAAAATAAACATTCTATTTGTAAGGAGGCATGGGATCATGGGGGTCTTCCCTGGTAGCTCAACAGTAAAGAATCCACCAACGATGCAGGAGACAGGTTTGATCCCTGGGTTGGGAAGGTCCCCTGGAGGGGGGCATCGCAACCCACTCCAGTATTCTTGCCTGGAAAATCCCATAGACAGAGGATCCTGGTGGGCAACAGTCCATAGGGTTGCAAAGAATTGGACACGACTGACGTGACTGAGCATGCACTCGTGGACTGGGGATAGCTAATTAGCAGAGTCAGCCATAAAAGTGATTGTAGAAGAGGTAAGAGGTTAGACTAGATGATTCTTTCCAAGCGTGAATTTCAAAGATGCAGTTAAGCGATCATTTCCTACCCTCAAGGCATTTACAGTTTATACTGGAGGCAGAGTCTGGAGTCAGCTATGTGGAGTTCTAGCTCTAACTAGATAAAATGATCCTGAATGTGGGAAAGTTATTTATCCTCCCTAAGCCTTAATTCCTTCATCTGTAAAACAGGAATGATAATATCTACTTTACACTGTTATTTTGAGGATTATATAAATTAAATATTTAGTGTTAATTTGCTAAATAAATGTAGCTGTTATTTTCCCACTAGAGAATGAGCTCCCTGAAAGCAGGAATGGTATCTGACATGATCACCTGGTAACTCAGTACCTAGAATGTAGTCACTCTTTAACAGATCTTTGTTAAGTAAATGAATGGATGAGAGCACCAGTCCTAATGCAAATATGTGCTAAGTTGCTTCAGTTGCATCTGACTTTTTGTGACCCCATGGAATGTAGCCCAACCAGCTCCCTGTCTATGGGATGATTCAGGCAAGAATCCTGGAGTGGGTTGCCATTTCATCATTTAGGGGGTCTTCCCTACCCAGGGATCAAACCTGTGTCTCCTGCATTGCAGGTGGATTCTTTGCCACTGGGCCACCAATACAGCTGACCCTTGAACAACATGATTCTGAATTGTGCTAGTCCATTTATATGCGGATTTTTTTTCAGTAGTAAATACTACAGTACTGTATAACCTGTGGTTGGTTGAATCCATTGATGTATTTAATAGAACCATTTACACAGAGGGCAGATGGTATGCTTGGATGTTTTACCTTGCAGGAGGTCAACATCCCCTAACCCTGTGTCGTTCAAGGGTCAGCTATGTAAAGATTACTCAAAATAACTGAGATTTGTCGTTTCTCAAGTGAGGTTTTGGTGCATGTAGAACACTCTACATTTGGTGTAAGGTAGTAACAGTCTACGTTAAGGGAAAAGAATGAAAGGTTAAGGATAAGAAGTTGTTTTGATGAGTGTTGTTAGTTGCAGACAATAGAAGCCACTCTAACAAATTAAAGTAGATAATGACTTATCCTAGGATATTAAGAACCTTAAAGAACCAGAACTGTTCTAGCAATAACTCCCTTGCCATCACTGCTCATACTCAACCTTGGTGTTGTCAGGTAGTGAACTGAGAATCTCTGCCAAAGCTGCCCCAGACAGATCACACTCATCAGATCTGTAAGAAGAGCCGATCTCCCAGTACAGCCACTACTCTATACCTGCTCCTTCCAAATCTCTTGTGAATGTGTCTGCTGGTCAGAGTCCAGGTCACAGGTAGACCTGTAACTGCAAAGGAGACTGGAATTGTAGTTTTTAGGTGTCAAACTTGCGGAGAAGGCCATGGCACCCCACTCCAGTACTCTTGCCTGGAAAATCCCATGGACGGAGGAGCCTGGTAGGCTGCAGTCCATGCTAAGGGTCGGACACGACTGAGCAACTTCACTTTCACTTTTCACTTTCATGCACTGGAGAAGGAAATGGCAACCCACTCCAGTGTTCTTGCCTGGAGAATCCCAGGCATGGGGGAGCCTGGTGGGCTGCCGTCTCTGGGGTCGTACAGAGTTGGACACAACTGAAGTGACGCAGCAGCAGCAGCAGCAGCAGCTGTCAAACTTCTGTAGTCCGAACAGGTTTCCTAAAGGGGGATTGTAAAGGGTGCTTAGCTAGCTAGTGCTCAGTGTCTAGCACCAAAGTCTCTCTATGCAGCTGCGTGCAGTTGTCTGCCTAAGGTCATGGGAGGGTATGGCCACTGGGAGGAGGCTTTGGGAGACCAGCGGAACTTATTGAAGAGTTCAGGCCCACGTAGCCCAGAAGCCTGCAAAAGGCAGCTAAGAATGCACAATAGGATGCTGATAGGGGGTACACAGAGAGTCAGGAGAGCAGGAACACTGGGAGCAGTTGTCCCTGGAAATCTGTGGGTGGAACGTATGCAGAGGGAGACCTGTGCCTGAAGGCTCATGCTGGCAAGCTCACCTCACTGCCCAGCCATCCCCATTCATTCCCAAGCAGGGATGACAAAGGAAGGGTAGCTGTGTAATGTGGCTCCCTGACCCAAGCTTTATGACCCTCTAGCCAGTCCTAAGACACAGGCTGTGGAAAGGAACAGATCAGAAGACAAGAAGGAGCAGGAGCACCCTCCACACAGAAGAACCTTTTATTAGGGCTTTTCAGGCATGAGACTGGAAGGAGGGAGCTGAGTGATCTCTTAAAAAAAAACAAAAAACTTGATTAAAGATGTGATTTTTCCAGTCTTTCTCTTCTTTCTTATTTCCTTTTGTCTTCAATTTGTGTCATGTTTTATAGACTGTGTAACAGAGGTGGTGGGACCATTGAGTAATTAGCTGGAATTGATCTGGTAGAGAATCAATGTGGCAATCTGATCATTCAAGTTCAGAAAGAATCTTTTACAGAGAAAAAGCCCCCCAAAACAACCATGATTTATCCTCTCTCCCTTTATTTATTTTTGTAGGCCTTGTGAAAGGCTTGGCTGATTTACTGACATCTTTTCTTCCTTTGCAGGCCACATCCACATCAGTCCTCTACTCAGGTATACATTCTGTAAGGATGAAATCTATCTATGCAACTCGCAGTATGTAAAAACCAGTTTCTAGAAACGGATTCAGTTTAATGCCATTAAATGCAATCAGAAGTTACCAAGCATCTTACTGGAACTCACTTCCAAATGTAACCTAATCCAATTTACCTTTCCTTTGGTATTTAAGTTCCTGACAGCCAGTGTGGATATTTCTCAGACACAGCAGTTTGGCTTGTAATAGGTGCCTTTTCTTGCTTGCTTCTTCTTCATTCGTTTCCTGTTAGCATCTCGGTATGATGTTAGAGTGAGCATTCACTGCTGGATTATCGTTGATTCCAGACACAAAGGTGCTGCCATATCCTATATGATCCCTTGATTTCAGTGTCCCGGGTGTGTCAGATATGAATGACATGAATGAGACATAGCCCTGTTATCATGCCCCAGGTGACTTCTTACTCTATTTTAGAATCACAGTCATGTGATTGTGTGAGAACACTTTATCTCTAATAAACCTGGAGTCTAATGACTCTTTCCCACGTGATTTTAACGTTTCTTTTTCAATTGAGAATATTCTTTTTGAAGAACAAAAAGTTTGCACATGAACATTTAAGAGGAGGGAAAAAGCCATTTCCTATTCTCTCAACTTGAACACAATTGCAATATTTTAACTCTCACTTTGCAGTTTTGAATGTATGCCTTGAGGTGATTTAATTATCTGCTTCTGATCTCATCACAGAGAAGTGGTGGAAGCCTTGGGGGTGGGGAACTTTTCATTCCCCAATATCTTCTGCTTGAAAGCTGGTGCTCATGGATCATTTATTCAAGAAATTATTTTAAAACTCATTTTCTATTTCACATAAGTTAAAGCTGCATCAGACTGGTCTGGCAAGGCTGCTGCTCTTCGATAATCTTGTGAGACCTGGACACGTGAGCTCTGGGTTAGGGGACTTGGATAGTCCTGGAGCCAATCCTGTAACATTTGAGGAGGAGTTGACATCCCCTTGAGCCAAATCTACCTGTAAGACCCTCCATTAACCAAAGATACTCTAATAATAAGGAGTTCTGGCTGTGAATCCCTTTTTTTACTGGGGAAATTCAAAGAAGTTAGTTGTGGTACTTTCTTGGAGTCAGAGCCATCCAGTTATGGGTGTGGGTTTTCCTTAAATACATCTTGAGTAAAAGCAATAGATTTCCTTCAGACCCTTTGGAGGTAAAGACTGGGACTGTCAGCTCGTCTTGCCTAAAACCTACTTGCTTTCCCAGACAGTCTAACCTGAAACTTAGACTCTCAACCTTTGTCTACTCACTTGTCTTTGACCTCATCATCTTTGACCATACCTGAGTATCATGAGTGATGACCAACAACCTGCCCTGAGCCCATTTGCTAGAAGTCTCTTAAGTGTGGTCCAGTCTAGCCCTGGTTTCCGTTTGGCTTGGTTACATCACTGTGCCCTCTTTGATATATATCTTTACATCACCACTTCAGTGGCCTCCTGTCATTTCAAATAGAGTATGCATGAAGCTAACCTCATATGCCGTCTCACAATTCGACTCAATGGTCCACACACCTTCTATATGTCAGCAGCAACAACTCTGCTTTCCTTGTCATCTCTGCTCAACTATTTCGACTGTTCCCTGTGCTTCACCATTGCTTCATCTTTTTTTTTTTCCTTTCCAGTCTTCCATATATCCATGCTACAATTACTAAATTGTAGCAAAAATCTCCTAGACCCGTAAGTATTAGATCTGAAAGGGCACTTTTGCAACTAAACCAGTATCTTCAGTTTACAAACGAAGAAATGGCAGGTCCAGAGAGGTTGCACACATTACTTTGTTTCAAACCAGGAGAGTCAAGCCTAGCATCCTTCCTCCTGGTCCCATATTCTTGCTACCCTGCCTGCTGATGTCCTGGTCCCCCTACCACCAGCCTCTTTCCCTTCATCCATTCTGTGCACTCAGCATTCACATTTATTTTCCTGAGATATTTCTCTCATCATCTCTCTCTCTCGTCCACAAAATTTTGGTGGTCCCTGTTGCTAGGACGACTATAAAGATTATCACTGGGACACTTGAGAGTGAAAGAAATGCTAAGACAGACATAAATCAGGACATATGGTCATATTTCATGTAGCATAAATCATAAAGGTCAGAATTTTCCCTCTGGAACTTAGGGTTTTCCATATTGAGGTCCCAATTGCATTTCTTAAAAAAAAAATTATTTATTTGACCACATGGCATATGGGACCTTAGTTTCCAGACCAGGGATTGAACCTGAGCCCCCTGCATTGGAAGCTCAGTGTCTTAACCAATGAACTGCCAGGGAAGTCCCCCCAATTATATTTTTGTGCTCCGTCCTTAATAACTCTCGCAGCACTTTGCTCCAACCAATGTGCTCATCCTTCTTGGCATACATCATGTATATTTCTGCTTTGGAACCATAACACTTTTCCCTGCTTACTAAGCTTCTTTATGTTCTTTAAGGGCCTAGTTGGGTCCCTTTTCTTCCATAAAATCTTGTAAGTTAGTTACATCTCCTGAGGATGTCTAGCTCCTCTTAAATCACACACTTACTGTCTGTACTTCTAATCTAACACTTACAAGTGATGAAATGAGGTGTTTTGACTTTTTTCCTCTGTAGTGAGGATGTAGTCTCTGATCAGCCTCAGTATAAATGTGTCTGCCTTAAAAGAGAGAGACCCAAAAAATAACAAAAGTGGACAGAAGTTTCAAAATGGATGCAAGAACTTTATTGATGAATATGGAAAACTGTACAGCCTCTGCAACGGAGAATGTGGCCTTATGGAACCAAAGTTTAAATACACTCCCACTTCTGCCTGCACAGTGTACAATAACATATGCATAAGGTTATTGCTTGTGGCACTACTGTAATCCCAAAAGGTTGGAAGCAACTAAGTACCCAGCAGTAGGGAACTAGCTGAACAGACTATGATATAGCACATAGCATGCAGTAGAAGAGCTGTGGAAAAAAAAAAGGAAGATGTCTATGTATGAATATGGAAAGATGCCTAGGACACAGAAAGTATAAGGTACAGAAGAGTGGCTATTATATACTACCCTTTAAGTGCCTATAAGTACTTTTAACCTATAAGTAATTTAGTGCATAAATTCTTTCATAAAATAGTATACAGTGTAATTAATTTTGCTTTCCCTCATTGGCAATATTTTTCATGTTTGGATTTGTGGAATTCTAGCTGTCCGGGGAGGGACATAAGAGTTATGCTTTAGAAAGCTCTTTCTTCCACAAGTTAAGACACTTTGGTACAAGAGGGGAAGCCTGGTGAAAGGGTGACCTCCAGATGTGATCGTGGTGCCCAGGACTCCCAACCTCCAGCCTTGAATGTTGCTTTGTCAGCTGAGTTTCTTTGTAAGAAGCTCAGCCATTTGCTGGTTTTGTATCTCAGCGTGTGTGCATGCTTAGTTGCTAAGTCATGCCCGACTCTCTGCGACCCCCTGGACTGTAGCCCGCCAGGCTCCTCTGTCCATGGGATTCTCCAGGCAAGAATACTAGAGTGGGTTGCCGTGCCCTCCTCCAGGGGGTCTTCCTGCCCCAGGTATCAAACCCGCAACCTTTGCCTCTTCTGCATTGGCAGGCAACCACTGAGCCACCTGGGAAGCTCAGCATTTCAATCTTATTGCCCTTGACCTTAAAGAGTTTCGAGTTTTTTTTTCAGGTGAACATTTATTCAGAGGCATGAGTTTGCAGGCTGATAATTTTGAGCACCAGACTTGTTTTATTTGCTGATGTATGTGGTGGTTTCTCTCAATAGCAGAGGGAGGGAGGAAACAGATCCTTTGTTCCACTCATCACGTTTCATTCTGACAGTGTAATTTACAGCTCTTTAAGAATGTCATTTAGAAATAACACCCAATTAATAAACCACTTTGCAATGATATTTTATTTTCTTTCTAACACACTTTGAATCTTATGGGTGGGGGAAAGTTAGAATATGACTTTTTAATGCAGACATCTGAAATGACCCATTCTAATAGAAACTCTGTAGGCAATAATGATTACTCTCTCCAAACCCCCACATCCAAGCAGTTATCAGTCATAATAATAGATGTTTTTGATGAAATGTCTTCAGGAATGCTCTATACAGCTGGCTTTTAACTTTTCTTCTGTTTTATATGTCATCTAATATTATTTTCTTATGGGGAAGGAAACTGAGGCTCAGAGAGGTTTAATAGTTTGCTCAAGATCACACAGCCTATGTAATGACAGGCCTGAGGTTGAACTCAGATCCTCAGGCTGTGAAGCTGGTGTTTGCACTGTGTTCACTGCCTCCCTAACTTGGCCAAGCTCTGTCATGTCTGACTTTGCTGGTGTCTTTCACATCATTTCCAAACCCACTGAGAGCAGTTATGATCACCCTCATTACCTCTCACCTGGAGTGTTGTGACTTCCTTCCACAGGGCTCAGGCTCCAGTCTTTCCCTCTTATAACCTGGAGATCGTACTTACCGTCTGGAGCTCAGTCTCCCTGAAGGGCCGCAAGTATCCTTCCTCCACTCAGTACACCTCCCCAAATATATGGTGATTTTTTTTTTCTTCAAAATATCATTCCTCAAAACATATGACTTTGTTTTTAATTTGAGTCCTTAAAAGTCTTCCATTTTCATTAAAATGAAAATTCGGTTATTTACTTGGAACCACAAACATTGTTGGAGCAGACACATGAGCTTGAAATTACCTAAAATAAATACCAGTACTGGGTGCTCATAGCGGTCAGCTAATGGAATGACTTTTAAAAGGAAGCAGATTTGTACAGCTTTAGTGATTTTTCGTAGGCTCTGCCCTCACATAAGTGCACATTAGATATCATTGTACACAGGCCTTTTCAGGTTGCTTTAAAAAGCAATAAAGTGATTTTCACTAATTTTGTGGTGCTCATGAATTCACATCCACAGACAATCAAATAAAAACCAGTCTTGTGTTACATAAATGTGGCTTTGTGGCTGGGATAAAATTTCCAGTGACAACATCGTACACAGATTCCGAAGTGCTTTGTCTCAGACTGTGTAAATGGATGTGAAGATAGCACACTCCAGAAATATGTTAGACGATGCAAAAAGTGACTCTAGTGATAACTAAGATGCTGCTGACAAAGATGTGTGTCAAGAGGTATTAAAATTGTTTCAAAAATATGGAAATGAAAACGAGCAATATTTCTAAATGTAGCATCTTATGCTATCTGTGACTGTGAATATGTAAATGTAAATAAATAAGTAAATTAAAACTAACTATTTCATCTTTAGCCTTGAAAGTTTACATATTTAAACTAACCAAAACCCTTTCCCTCATATTTTCTCATTGTAAAAACAGTTGCTTCATTTTCAGGGTCTCCTTATGGTCATGTCTCAATACTGTACTACTCACAGAAAATCAGATATAGACCCCGCCCTCAGGACACCTTATAACCCAGAAGAGAAGAGAAGAGAAGTGTAATAATAGCTACTGACACAGAACCTCTCAAATTTAGTGGTATGAAACAGCAGCCATTTTATTAGGTTCACAGAATTTGTGGATTAGAAATTCCAGAAAAGCACAGAGGGGAAAACTTTGTTCTATTCCATGACATTTGGGGTCTTAGCTGAGAAGACTTGAAGGCTCAGCTGGAATCATTTAGGCTATCTTTACTCACTGGCACTGGGCTTCCTCACAGTATGGTGGCCTTATATTAGTCAGATTTCTTACATGACAGCTCAGAGCTCCAAGCACAGAAATTGCACTGGGCATTGCCTTTTTCTCATCTGGTCTTTTCTGATGATGACTACCCATTTGTTAATCCAGCCACAGTCTTGGTTATAAGCAAGTCAGAATTCTGACTGAATTCAGGGGACGAACTCTAGACCCCACCTCTTGTGGGATGAGTGTCAATATCACATTGTAGGAGATTGTGTAGGATGGGAAGTATTGTGCCAACTTTTGACAAAGTACAACTTGACCTAAAGATCTTTGCCAGGCCCATATATAACAGTAAGTGGAGTTAGAAAACATAGTGTAAGTTCTATGATGTTAAAGAAAAGTTATTTATGGATGATGAGGCTTGGGCAAGGGAGAAAGGATAGAATCTGAACATATGAAAAAGTAGTTATGGAAACCAGATATAGAATTAATAAGAACTAGGCAACTGAATTCTTCCCTGGTGGCTCAGATAGTAAAGAATCTGCCTGCAATGCAGTAGACCTGGGCTCAATCCCTAGGTTGGGAAGATCTCCTGGAGAAGGGCATGGCAACCCACTCCAGTATGCTTGCCTGGAGAATTCCATGGACAGAGGAGCCTGGCGGGCTGCAGTGCATGGGATTGCAAAGAGTTGGGCGTGACTGAGTGACTAATACTTTCTAGGCAACTGAATGAAGCTACAGAATTAGGGAGAGAGTTGACTGGATGCTTTGGAGTCTGGATGTCAGGAGAAGGGTGTGCCTCAGTGAAAAAAAAAGGAAACACAGACAGATAAGTATATGTGGGAAGAAGGTCCAGCAGCTTCTCAGTAGCACTTATAGTGCCTGAAATCTCATAACCTCAGTGCACCCCTCCCCACCCTGCATTCTGGCCTCTGAGTCAACACTGCCTTGAAACTCCAACATGGACACCTCTTTGTGGTTCATTCTAATGGCTGCTTCCACTGGGCTTTCTGCCCTCCTGTGGCATCTCCCCCCAGGCTGGTCTTCCAGCAGAGCATGCTGCTCTACTCTTAAGCCACCTACTGCTCCATCATTGGACCCATTCACAGCCTTTGCCTCTGCACCACTGTCTTCTCTTGAAACTCTCCAATTTCTTGGGTTTAGTTGGTTCTCCTCCTACCTCTCTGGCTGTACCGTCTAAGCCCCTGGTCTAGCCCCTTTATCTCAAGCAGCTCATTATTTGTTGTTATTCCCCAGGGTTTCCTCCTTGCCTATTGTTCTGCACTCAACATTGCAAAGTGAGTTTCTTGTGGACCATGAACCCCTATCGGGTTGTAAATTTTGTGAGCACCTGTGAGTAAGCATACAAATTTCTAGGAGGTGATCCATAACTACATTGAATTCTCAAAGTTGTCTATGATATAAGGAAAAACAAAAGGCTGAGACCCACTTCTTTCTGCATATATGGTCCATGGCTTTATCTTCCTTAACTCTAGGATCCCTCCTTGACCATGTGTGAGTCTCTTTCAGTCAGTTAGTTCAGTCGCTCAGTTGTGTCCGAATCTTTGTGACCCCATGAATTACAGCATGCCAGGCCTCCCTGTCCATCACCAACTCCCAGAGTTCACTCAAACTCATGTCCATCGAGTCAGTGATGCCATCCAGCCATCTCATCCTCTGTCATCCCCTTCTCCTCCTGCCTCCAATCCCTCCCAGCATCAGAGTCTTTTCCAATGAGTCAACTCTTGGCATGAGGTGGCCAAAGTATTGGAGTTTCAGCTTTAGCATCATTCCCTCCAAAGAAATCCCAGGACTGATCTCCTTTAGAATGGACTGGTTGGATCTCCTTGTAGTTCAAGGGACTCTCAAGAGTCTTCTCCAACACCACAGTTCAAAAGCGTCAATTCTTTGGCGCTCAGCTTTCTTCACAGTCCAACTCTCACATCCATACGTGACTACTGGAAAAAACATAGCCTTGACTAGATGGACCTTTGTTGGCAAAGTGATGTCTCTGCTTTTGAAAATGCTATCTAGTGAGTCTCTTTGGGGAAATTTAAAAAAATACTCATGATCAGGGCTCAACCTCAGACCAGTTGAATCCTTAGACTAGGGTCCAAAGGTTAATACATTTAAAATAAAGTGTTAACCCTGCTTTATGCCAGTCATGAAGATAACCCCCATGGTTAATACTTAAAACTATTTTCTCTTTACTAGGCCAAATAGATTTTAATGGATGCAGTTTTCAGTTTTGCAAAATGAAGAGTTTTGTGATGGATGGTGAGGATGGTTACATAAAAACAAATATGCTAAACTCCACTTTTATACATTTAAAATGGTTAAAATGGCACACCTTACGGTATATGTATTTTACCACAATTTTTTAAAATAATAAAAGATTAAAAAAAGACTGTTAACCAAAAAAGTGCAACTAGATTTGGGTGAAATAGAATCATTGGCCTTTTAAAAAGAGATTTGTTGTTTCTTAATATAAATTCAGTCCATTGAGAAATGATTGTATTTATACTTGAGAGATGACATCAAAATTATTTCTCTCAAATCACAGTGAAATTGTGAAGGTAGAAAGTAGCTATTATGGAGAATTACACAGAGGTAAAAGTCAGAAAAATGCCTGTTTCTGTCTGATTCAATTAATGGTAATTAGATGATAACTTTTGGGCTTCCCTGGTGACTCAGATGGTAAAGAATCTGCCTGCAGTGCAGGAGACCTGGGTTCGATCCCTGGGTTGGGAAGATCCCCTGGGGGAGAACATGGCAACGCACTCCAGTATTCTTGCCTGGAGAGTCCCCGTGGACAGAGGAGCCTGGCGGGCTACAGTCCATTCGGTTACAAAGAGTTGGGAATGACTGAGTGACTAAGCACAACACAGACCATAACTTTATTTTTCCTCCTTGAGTGTTTATTACTTAGACACAAAATTAAAATTACATATTTGATTAAAAAAACACTTGTAATGTAAGGACCAGCATGATTCCTGAAGATATACTTTCAGCTGAGGTTGATATATTGTTAAAAAATGATGAAGAAATTACCTAGAGGGACTTTACTCCTTATGCTTTGTGTGGTGTAGTAGTTGAATTCACAGAATCTGGAGCCCGAATATCTGGATTTTCTTAAAAATGCCTTAAAAAATGTTTACGTGTTTTTGGCTATACTGGGTCTTCGTTGCCGCGAGGGCTTCTCATCACAGTGGCTTCCCTTGTTGTGGAGTACGGGCTCCAGGGATGCTCGAGCTTCGCTAGTTGTGGTTCGCAGGCTCTAGAGCACAGGCTCAGCAGCTGTGGCATGCGGCTTTAGTTGCACCGAGACATGGGATCTTCCTAGTCCAGGGCCCAAACCATGTCCCGTGCATCGTCCGGTGGATTCTTAACCACTGGACCACCAGGAAGTCCCAATACCTGGGACTTAATCCAAACCCCACCATCAGTTATTAGTGTGAAGTTAATTTAACTGATTATGCCTGTTTCTCCACCTGTCATATTGGCCCCAACCTCATAGAATTTCAACTCCTGAGTCGGAAAGATCCACTGGAGAAGGGTTAGGCTACCCACTCCAATATTCCTGGGCTTCCCTGGTGGCTCAGATGGTAAAGAAGCTGCCTGCAATGCAGGAGACCTGGGTTGGATCCCTGGGTTGGGAGGAGTCCCTGGAGGAGGGAAAGGCTATCCACTCCAGTATTCTGGCCTGGAGAATTCCATGGACTGTATAGTCCATGGGGTGGCAAAGAGTTGGACATGACTGAGCAACTTTCATTTTCCATAGAATTTAATGAGATAATACACATAAATATTTAGGATGGAGTCCAGAGCTTTTATTATGTCCCATCACACTGAGTTTTAGGAGTTTCCAATTCAGCAAACATTTCCTGTGTGTTGACTATACATCACTGGAGAGAGTCACAAAAAATACCTTGAAACAGACTTTCTTTTGAGAACCTCGAAGACCCTCCCCTAATCCCAGCTCTTTGTACCCCGACCCTTTTCCTAATAGGTGTCACAACTATATATTTTACCTGCATAGTCCTTGATGCAGCCCCTATGTCTTCAACTTCTCCCAACTCCACAGAACATTCATTTATTTACTGAGCTTCAGGTTTCTTGAGGGCTCCGACCGTGGAGTCTCCCTGCTTATCTGGGCACTCATTCTCCCACCTGGCTTCCTTACTGTCGTTCCTTGAGAGCTGCTCTGCTTTAGGGCCCTGGGTTTCCTTCCAGCCTTACATTCACAGAACATGTTAGTGTTTATTCTGTTCATTTTGAGTCTTAGTGTTTCAGTCATAAATTGGTTGTTCCCCTTTTCATCCAGTGATGCTTTGAGAGAAAGTTTATTAAGTATGGACTCTAAGTCAAGACATGATGAAAAGATTTGCAAAACAGTATTGCTGTTACAAAAAAAATGTATCTCAGAAACTAATAGAGATTCCAGTTTGGCAAAAGAGAACAAAAAAATGAAAAGAGAAAAGTTGTGAAGGGCTAGGACACAAGGGAAGAATGAAAACAATGCTTATGAAACCACCCATTTTCATCCTGGGAAGAGGAAACAGCCAGCACAAGGTACAGCCTGATGCCAAGAAGAGGGCATAGCTTTCATATGCTCTTCGGACCAGACTCACTGCCCTGAATCCTCTTGAAACCATGGTCTGTTCTGAGTTTTTACCTCTGCCACCTTAAGGATCCTGGCTTCCAAGTTATTAATTACCTAACAGAGCTTTGTAAACTGCTTAAGATATGCAGGTCGGCAGTCGGGACTCCTAGAGCAAAGATGAAATGATTAAATAAAAATCTTCTCTGATTAGGTTTGAGATACCTTCCTTGTCACCCTGAGTCCAAAGAACTTTACTGGAGTTGAGAGGAGGCTTCATGGGAGAAATGAGACAAGGAGACTCCTGTCTCTGGGTCTGAGAGACACTTCATCTCCCTCTTGCATTCAGGGAGGAGAATCCTGCAGCCTGGGCAATGAGTTATGGCTGAGGAATAGAGAATTTTGATCCCAATGAGGTTAGGACAGAGGATACTCTTTACTGGGGTGGATGAATGTAATGAGAAGAAAATGACTTAAACAATTTTTTTGTATTAAACTATAGTTGATTTACAATAGTGTGTTAGTTTCAGGTATACAGATTTGGGTTCTTTTTTGTTAGAATCCACCTGTCAGTGCAGGAGACCCAGGAGATGTGAGCTCAATCCTTGGGTTGGGAAGATCCCCTGGAAAAGGAAATGGCAACCCATTCCAGTATTCTTCCCTGGGAAATCCAATGGACTGAGGAGTCTGGTAGGCTGCAGTCCATGGGGTCACAAAGGGTTGAACATGACTAAACACGACAGAAAAACAACAACAAATATGTGCTATATAGTAAATCTTGTTGCCCATCTATTTCTATAGAGTAGCTGTGTATGTATTAATCCCATGCTTGAAATTTGTCCCTCCTCCGCCCCTTTCCCCTTTGGTAATCATAATTCATTTTCTATGTCGTTTCTGTTTTGCAAACAAGTTAATATGTATTATTTTTTGTAGATTCCACATAAAAGTGATATCATATAGTTGTCTTTCTGTGTCTTGATATTTCACTTAGTATGATAATCTCTAGGTCCATCCATGTTGCTGCAAATAATAATGTTTCATTCTTTTTTATGGCTGAGTAATATTTCATTGCATAGTGTTCTTCATCTTCTTTATCCATTCATCTGTCAATGGACATTTAGTTTGCTCCCCTGTCTTGGCTTTTGTAAATAGTAGTGCTGTGAACATTGGGGTACATGTATCTTTTTAAATTAGATTTTGTCTTCTCTAGATATATTCCCAGGAGAGGGATTACTGAATCATATAGTAACTTTAATTTTAGCTTTTTAAGGAACCTCCAGACCTGTCTTCCATGGTGGCGGTACCAATTTACATTCCCACCAACAGTGTAGGAGGGTTCAAAAAGGCTTAAGTTTTGAGTCAGCTCATGAAGTCTGTTTCAAATAGTAAAACTGTGACTGCCACATGAATGAAGTATCATCTCAAAAAGGCCTGATTTAGGTATTACACATACCATTGGCTGTGTGACATATTGCCCAAAAGACAGTGAAGATGTGTTTGTCTTCTACAAAGTAAACTGCTGATACACTTACACCCTGAGATCTCCAAGCAGAGTTTCCTAGGAAACTGGGCCGCTGATAGGGCTATCCCACTGAGCACTCACTAGAAGGAGGACTCATTAAATATTTCCATTTTCCCTAACTTCTCTCTCCTCTCCTCTCTATTCTTTAAGCCCTCCCCCACATTAAGAATATCTAAAGAATAGGTGATCCAATAAGATACTAAACAGGCAATATTATTAACTTTCACATCGAAAGAATATATTTGCTAAATCACAAATTGACCTAATTGTCTATCAGAGGGACCAACAAGGCAAGAGTTCTGAAACTATGCATTTTATGGAAAAATCCATGACCAGTGATCCCAGTCATCTGTTATTCCATTGTGGGGCAAGACGATATGAGTTGAGTCAGGTGGGATCTAGTATTTATTGCCTATTTGTGTACAAGATAATTGTGCTCCAAGTTTTAAAGGCATTCTTTAGTGCTAATGAGCGCCTTCATGGCAAGCATTTACCCCATTTTACAGTTGAGAGAAGTAAGGTTTGGGGAGGACTGTAACTTACCCAGAGTTACCAAGTCAGAAGAGTGAAGCAGGATTTTAAGCCCGATTCTTTCCACTCGAGCACATCTTCTGTATGAATGACAAGTTGGTTTTGAGCACTGTGCTTCCTTCCTCTTCCTCTCATCCCTTCCTATCCAAACTGCTGACCACACCACCACCAAGAACCAGATCCCCTTCAGTAAGCCCGCATTTCTCTCAACCGTGACATTCTTCAAATCCAGCCTAGACCTCAATGATCAGAGTGGGAAAAGCAGCAGACTGACTGTAGTGGCGCTTCTGTCTTTCTGAAATGAGAAACTGAAGTCATTTTCTGTTCTAAGTCCTGCCCATCTCTTAATGGAAGTGCTTGATATGGGTCAAGTCCTTCCTCTCCCTTTGATGCTTTCACATTTGTCTCTCGGCCCACTCGCCCCTCAGCTCCAGGGGAGCTTGAAACTTTTGTGCTCACTCAGCATTTCTCACCAAGTGCCTTCTGCCCTCACTTGCAGTTCTCCCTGGATGTCATCAGGATACATTTCCCTGTATCCCCAAATCTTTGGTATATTAGGCAGTAAATGCGTGTCTCTCAATGGTTTATAAAAGGATACTAAAAGCAAGCAACCTTTCCCCAGGGATGTGGATTCTAACACCCAGAACAAAACCCTGGTTCCCCTTTGAATTTCCTCTAGTTCTCCATGACTTGGGGATGTCAGTGTGTCCCTGTTCTGGGAACCTGGTATTCGTCACCTGCATAAGCAGTCTGTGCACGTGCTAAGTCACTTCAGCCATGTCAAACTCTTTGCTACCCTATGGACCGTAGCCCGCCAGGCTCCTTTGTCCAAGGATTCTCCAGACAAGAATACTGGAGTGGATGGCCATGCCCTCCTCCAGGGGATCTTCCTGACCCAGGGATCAAACCCATGTCTCTTACATCTTCTGCACTGGCAGCTGAGTTCCCAACCACTAGCGCCACCCGGGAAGCCCAAAGCAGTTTAAGCTGAGTCAGATCACAGGATCCTCACCATGCCACAGGGCAAGAAGGAGCTTCAGAGCATTCTGTCGATGTGTGCCAGGACCACCCTGCTTGTATTTTGGCTTATCTGTAATTTGGATGACTTTCTTTGAAGCAGGGCAGTCAAATCAGCTTCTTGCTGATAATAGTAATCAGATTTTATAGCAAGGACCCCAGGTAGGCAGGGCAAATAGAAAAGCAGCCCAAGTCAATGATTTGTGCCTTGGAAGGTTCTTTTCCATTGAAGGGTGAATATTGTGTAGAGAAACCTTTGTTTTCTCGGTACCCAGCCTTTTTCTCCTATACATTTTATGAGACAGAAATCCTTTTGAGCATCTTCTTTATTTTATTTAGTTCATTAAAACTCTGGAATTAAGGTTTGGAAAACCAATTACCATATTTAGTGTATGCAATCAGCTCAAAAGTGTCACCTATCTTAGATAACATAGGAAATATTATTTCATTGTGTGTTAATCATTTTGGGTGATATTTTTCATGTCGTTTGTATTTCATACCATTTAAAAAATAGTTTTTCCCTGTGTACCAACATTAGCTACAGGGTATGTTTTTCCAAATAAAAATTACTAACTCTGCCATGCATTTTCTACTTCTCAGTCTTTGCATTTAGAAAACGCTACCTACCTCTAGGTAGCTTTGAAGCTAATAATAGACATGAGAATGCACGGATGCCTCTGTACGAATCCCAAGGAAGGCTCTTCCAGATGTGGAATGCCAATGGGGAGTTGATCTGGCTTGGCTAATTGACAGCTGCCAGCCTGTAATCTTTTGTGCTAAATTGGCGGTGGGGCCACAGAAGGCAACACAGCAGCTGGGCTTCTGGGATTCAAGTCCCTGCACATGGCCTGGCTCCCCCTTCCCCACTCCCAGCCATCTGCAGGGACCCCACCCCCCAAAGCAGGATGCACTGCTCCTGGAAGGGAAGACAGCCTGTAACTTTTGCCTGGTAGATAGGAGAAAACATCTTGATTCACTCAGCTAGGGTTAGCTTGTTATTGCATTGACTTCAGCATTTTGGTCTTAAATTATTCAGAGACCAGTTCTTAAGATGAGTTGTTGCTGTTTAGTCACTCAGTCGTGTCTGACTCTTTTGCGACCCCGTGGACTGTAGCCCGCCAGGCTCCTCTGTCAGCGGGGTTTCCCAGGCAAGGATACTGGAGTGGGGGCCATCAGGTCCTGGTTTACCAAACAGGATAATCCTACGTTAGCTTCACAGGCTCATTCTGGGGATCAGGGGAGTTAATGTCAATGCTCTGTCCCCTGTCAAACCAAGTGAAATAGAATGCACAGATGGATTAAGAAGCAGAATCTGATAGGCGAGATCTCTGCCTTTCTAATTTTCTTCCTTTTCTGAATGATGGCCTCCATTGTAAAGGCTTCCTGATAATAATAATAGCTATCATTTGCTAAGCAATTTTTCATGCCAGGCATTGAGCTAGGTACTTTACAGGCCTTGTTTTATTTAATCCTCATGATAACCTTGCTGATTAGTACCCATTCCTTCAGTTCACATAAGACTGGGTTCTGGATCCATCCTCCTCCACTAGACAAGCCCATGGACTTCCTTTTAATCTGTTTAATAAGTGAAGAAGTTACATTCTTTGTTTGCAGTCTTGACACATTTAAGATGATTAAAACTTTTATCAATAGTCGAATCACTTTTTGAATGTTTGAATGCATCATAAGGACAGAAAGCACGGGGTGTAATTGTGGTTACTAAGCTGAGAGAGAGGGAGAGAGGAAGAGGGAGGGAGAAGAAGAAAGAGACAGTGACAGAGAGAGAAAGAAGAGAGCAGAGAGTAGAGAGTAGAGGTAGAGGAGGGAGGGAGAGAGAGAATGTATGATGGAGACAAAAAGACGGAATTTTATGTGTGTAATAGGAATCGTGATTTTCTAATAGTTTACATGCAGATAATCCATGAAAGCATATAATTAATTAGTTAATGGGCTTTTGATGTTCAGAGAGCAGGAGATTTGAAAGTGCATGATCTTGATAATCTTCACAAAAGATTAGAAGATGCTTAAAGTAAGACAGTACCCAGGATTTCAAAACTTTGCTGAATGAGAAATGATTACAGTTGTGGGGAGGGAGGAGGAAGAGGCAAGAGGAGGTGGAATAAAAAGGGCGATTAAGATGAAAAATGGCTTGATAAAATCCTTTTGCGAACAACACTCCTTTCAGTCATCTTCTTGTTCTTCGGGAATCCAGTGGAGGACTTTGCAGGACTTTACCTTTGTCTGATGCTGAGAGCAGACAGACAAGTTCGAGGAGCTGGCTGTTGTCTGCATTAGTGAAAGTCCTCTGGTTGTTTGCTTCTGGCCATGTTAAGTAAGCAGTTAATGATTAGGTTGCCCGTTGTAACATAGAACTTAGTGATTCTAGAGCCTGCTTTAAAGATGAAGCGTTTTGCAATTTTAGAATGTTCCAAGTTCCCTTCCATTTCTAAGATGCCCACCTGGCTGGGAGGCTCTCTAGCTGCATGCCTCCAAAGAGCTTCATGGGTGAATCCTGCCTGGGGACCTGAGGATAACCAGGTCAGACAGGAGAGTTTTCGGTTTGGTCAGAAGTCAGTGTCTTTCTGTCCAGGCCAACAATTGAATTTAAAGTTAGGAAATAACATGTAGAGAAAGGAAAGAGAGAGTGGTTTCTTCTGCAGAATCAGTTCTTGTATTTCAGATGTTGATTATCCAGTCTTGTGAATTATTTAGGGCTTCTATTTCTCCATTTTCTCTAGTGGCTTTGCTTTTTCTCCATGTGCAGTGTCTAGTAAACAGGCAAGATATGAGACATGAGTTAAAAACTCAAGTCTGATCCTTTTGCTGCTGGTCTGAATCTCCGCCACAGATTTGTCCTGCTCCTGGAGGGCAGGGATGGAGCATTTCTTAAGAATCTTTGCACTTCTCCCACCAGTACTTTACACCAGGTCAGGGATTGTTTTTAGGTGGATTTAACTGAAGTGAGTATTTTACTGTGATTTGCAGGAGAGAGAGAGAGATAGGGCTTTTGAGGTCCCTGGAACCTGCAGAGAACATGGCCCTGCCTGTGGCTTTGGCATCAGTCATACGGTTTTTCACGTATAGAGGGGGCCCTTGATCTGTATGGTACTGCCTGCCCCTCACCACAGGCCTGGGGCTCCCTCCCAGTCTCTGCAGTCCAGGCTCAACATCCCAACCTCCCGGGTCTAGATGCAGCTCCCTCCCACTGTCAACCATAGAGGTGCACCTGTCTCCCCTGCCCCCTTCTGGCTTTTGTGGGTTGACAGCCCAGGCAGAAGTGACAGTCCTCATATGCTTGTGGACACCACCTGATTGAGAGCTCAGAGGCTTGCCAGGGAGGATGAACAACTGGGACCTCCCCAGACCTGTGTCGTAGGCAGAAGAAAGACAAGTCAACGGTAAGGATTTGGGGGCAAGGAAGGTAGAGGCTAGGAGGGAGACAACCTGCACCCAAGACCCCAGAAAGCGGGGAGTCTGAGCCAGAGACAGATGCTTGACTGCTGAGCAGAGAGGGAAGGACTGCTTCCCCCAAGAGGAAAAAATGATCGGATCAGTGATCCTAAGCAGTGGTTCTCCAGCTTTTGAGGCTCAGAATCTTGTCATTCTTTCAAAAACTGAGGGGCCCAAACACTTTGTGGACTATAGCAATCAATATTCACCATACTCAGAATGAAAACTTGAGAAATGTACAAAATAATTTGTCTATTTATTTCAAACAATGTGCCAGATGTATGTTAACATAAATTATTTTTTATCCTTAAATATACATTTTTTCTGAAAATAATCAGTGAGAATAATATCATTGTTTTACTTTGCTGCGAATCTCTGTAGTGTCTGGGCTAGTGGGATATTGTTGGGATTCTCTTACTTGCTCATACGTCCGATCCAACGCCATATTCCATGTCATGTATCTTCTGGAAAACCCACTGTACACTTGAGAAAGCATGAGAGTGAACAAGGCAAATAATGTCTTAGTACTTTTATGAAAGTCGTTTTGACCTCTCAGATCCCAGGTCTTAAGGATATCCAAGGGTTCCCCAGCCCATCCCTTGAGAACCACTTCCCTAGGCACCAGCTCCCAGAAGCACACCTTCCCCTGTGTTTAGCATGTGGCCGTCTTGCATGATGACATTTCTGCATTAGCAGAAAGTGGGTAATGGTGAGCCAAGCGGATAATTCGCTTTCAAGCTTTTGTCATTTGAACAGTGTCTGTGAACATTCCACAAAGCATCCCAGAGACAAGCTAGGATAAGATTGACGGTGAATGTCCCATTGGGCAGTCTGGCTCAGTTGCTCATTGACTGGCAAAAAAGATAATCCAGAGTATGAAACAGTCTCTCTTCCACACTTTTCAAAATGAGAACCTCAAATGCATGAGCCCCCTTAGTCTGGGCAACACACATTTTTCCTCTTTACAGTTACTGCAAGCTTTGTAAGAGAAGCAGCTGCTCCACAGCCTCTCTGAGCTTTGTGTTTCAGGGCCCTGGGGCAACTGAAATCTGCTTTCCAAGTGACCAATAACCGGGCAGTTTACCGACTCATCTGGTGTTTCCTGGGCAGCACAGATTTATCTCACTTAATTGTGACTCCCTTTTCCCTGTGCTAATCAAGACAGTGACAGAGCTGTGACACCAGCAACATGAGCATGGATGGAAAGTGATGATTTATAAGGACTCGGATCTTGCTTTGCTCAAACCCAGACGTGGCCCACCATGGAAGGGCAGTGGACATAGCCAGTCTGCAACTAACCTGCAGATCAAAGAAAGGCTGTTAAAAGACAAAACAAGACACATTGTTATGTTTTTCTAAAGCGGGAACATCATTCCTAATGTGGCTAGGAGAATATTCAGCTCCATTCTCTCTCCTTTGGGAAAACTACACGCATCAGTGCTCTGGCCTCTCCAAAACTGGCAGCAGGATGGTCTCTGTGGACTTGGTTGCAATCACAGAGTTGTGTAGTGAGGAGAGTTGGAGATCATGCAGTGGGAAGGGCAGAAGTGTGTGTGTGTATGTTATGAGTGTGTGCAGTGTGTATGTAAGGGAGGGAGGGACAGTGTCACTGTAGCAGAGGCTCATGGGTCTTGTCTCTCTGTGTTCTCTACCAAACCTTGCTGTGAACTCAGGCACCACTAGGGAATTGAACTGACCCAGTTCCCATGATCTCTGAGATTTTTGTCACATTAGGGGATTCCTTAATCTCGGTATCTCAGTTTCCCCATCTGTAAAATGGGTATAGCAATAACACCTATTTCATAATGTGATTTTGAAAATTGGAAGATTGTATACCTAGATGCTTCTTAAAACAGTGTATAAAGATAGGAAGCACTGGATAAATGTTAGTCGTTATTGTGTGTGTGTGCTCAGCTGTTCAGTCATGTCTGACTGCGACCCTATAGACCGTAGCCCCCCAGGCTCCTCTGTCCATGGGATTCTCCAGGCAAGAATACTGGGGTGGGTTGCCATTTCTTCCTCCAGGGGATCTTCCCAACCCAGGGATCGAACCCACGTCTACTGAGTCTCCTGCACTGCAGGCATATCCTTTACCACTGAGCCACTGGGGCATCATCATCTTATTACTATTATTATTATTTGATATCTCTGAAACTCAGTTTTCTCATCTGCAGAATTGGGTTGGTATGGGGATTAGCTTAGAGAATATATGATCCAATCTTGGCAAAGCTGTCAAGTGCCATAAAAAGTAATGCACTCTTCTTGGGGGCCAAGTTAATAGAACAGTTGTTGAACCTGGGTGTTTTTCCATGAATAAGACTCCAGTCCTGGAGGAGTGACATGTGATTTTCTGTGCTGTTTTGAAAGAGTAGGGCAGTTAATTTTGATGAAGTGAATATATAGTAACACCCAGAAGAGAAACAGCAATATAATCACAACTGGTAATAACAGTTGTATTTATCTTGTGCCAGCACTGAGCTAAGTACATATAATATATTGTCTCACTTCTCACCATGGCCCCTTGAAAGAGGTGTTGTTATTACTCTAGGGTTGCAGATGAGAAAAGTGGAGTTGCTTGTTTACCCAGGGCCACTGAAGATCCCAGGCAGGTGGGGTCCCTAGTCAGCACCCTTAGGCAGTGCAGGAGTGGGGTCAGGTGTCCAGGAGGTGCACGGGGACACATCCGAGTTTGAGCTCAGTGGACTAGTGTTGTGCTCTGAAGGTGAATTAGGTCTTTTGTCCTCTTTAGATGAAAGGTATGATGCTTTATCAGAACTATTTGGGGAGAGGAGCTGGCTGCTGCTTAGGTGAGTAAATCATTGACCAGACATAACCCAGGGGTGGTGCCAAGAATCCATCCTTTGGATGAGGGAAGATCAGATGCAAGTCTCTAAGAACTCTCCAAGGAGCAGCCAAGTGGGAGAGTACAGGGAGAAACCTGAAACAGAAATCTGCAAGCAGGTTCTGAAGGGATCCTGAGAGCCTGGAAAGCCTGGGTGCATGGGAAGATCCCTCCTGCCACAGAGCAACTGAACCCGTCCGCCACGGCTGCTGAGTGGTGCTGCTCCTCAAGAGAGGCCATCCCTATGATAAACCCATGCGTCACAACTAGAGTATCCCCAGCTCACTGCAACTAGAGAAAGCCCACGCAGCAATGAAGACCCGGCACAGCCAACATAAATAAATTAATTAAAAGTATTTGAAAAAAAATTTTTTTAAATTCTCCTAGTCTTCATAGGATGATTGTAAAGAATAAATAAGAGATTGCATATAAATAAATAAATCACCAGGCACTTAGCCCCAAATAAATGGAAGAAGCCATTCATATCATTGTTACCATTATAATTAGATCTTCTCACTGGCTAGTTCTTGGATTTTCTAGTTGTATTGAGGGGTTGTCCCTTAATCGTGGCTTGACCCCCAGCTATTTTAGATCATCATATATGATGCCTATTTTTTTGACAGGCCCTGTAGATAGGGGCCTGGAATGGTATTAAGCTACCCTCCCTTACAGGGCTTCCCTGGTGGCTCACAGTAAGGAATCTGCCTGCAATGCAGGAGACCCAAGTTTGATCCTTGGGTCAGGAAGATCCCCTAGAGAATGGAATGGCAACACACTCCAGTATTCTTGCCTGGAGAATCCCATGGGCAGAGGAGCTTGGTGGGCGACAGTCCATGGGGTTACAAAGAGCTGGACACAACTGAGCGAGTAACATTTTCACCCTTCCTTACACAGGTATTACATTCAGGATAGTATTGGTCAGGCTTTTCTGAAACTGGCCCACGAAGCTTGACCTTGTTCTACCCCAGGCTTTAAACCAATATGCAGAAAGAGATGGCTGATTGCAAACAGTCATGCCCCTGGCTCAGCTGATGAAGGTCATGGTTTACTGTTTCCTGAGTTGATGGGTCTCCAAACCTTGCCAGGGCTCCCACGGAATCTGGACATGCCTTTGAGGAACCTCTCATCTTTACACCAGATGGGAGAGGTTACTAACTCTGAACAAGACCCAGGCCTGTCTGTGAAATGCAGGAATCACTCTCCTGACTCATTGTAGGTCATTAGCTGAGCAAGCAGCCCCAGGAATTTTGCAGTATGCATGCCTTTTCCTTATGAATTTAATGGTCAAGGACACATATTGTTGGAATATCTTTAGGAAGCTGATAGTCTGCCCAAAAGAGAAGCCTTCTGTGCATAGCAGGCCTGAGTCCTCCTCGTGTTCCCTGCATATGAGTTTGGCAGAGTACGGCAGACTGTTTTGAAACCAGACTGGCATGGAGGCAGGGCAAAGGTGGGCAGGAAGCAGGAGTTGGCACGGCAAGTGTCAGGTGCCTCCCACAGCCCAGTGTGCAGTCCCAGCAGCAGGTTTCAGGTTTTGGTATTTGAGGTCTCTAAAACAGCTTTCACCAGCAGCTACCAGAGTCTTCCAGGGAGATTCAGTTAGCATCCAAAATGTGAGCCAGGACCCAAAATGGGGTGCGCCAGGAGTGGAGGAGACGTGGGCAGAATTTAGCCATGGTGTCTCTCAGGCTCTCCTGGACCATGCCCCTCAGTGCAGGCTGGGTCACTGCACATGCCCATGGCCTTCCCAGTAGCATCTTCAAGATGCTACTCAGCTTCCAACATGAGCCTCTCTCTTGTGGCACCACCTGTGACAGCCTTGAGAATTTCTCCAGACTGACTCTAGTTGGAGTCAATCTCTTAGCCCAGCTCTCGCCCATCTCTATTTAGCTTCCTTTTATCACGTCACCTGCCAGGCTGATTGCTGAAAACCCTATAGGTATTCTCCCCTTGAATCTTCTCAGTCACTCTGTGAGGTAGGTGTTGTTATTATGCCCATTTTACAGATGGAGAAACTGAGGCATTGAAGGGTTGAGCTGTCTAGGTTAGATAGCTGATAAGTGGCAGAGTGAGGATGCAGATTAGTCCTCTTTTCCCTAAAGCTCAAGCTCTAAACCATCCTTCCCTGTGACTTATTCAACTGAGGTGGAATCCTATCCTGAGTTCAGCTGCTTCTCAGAGTTGCTTCATTAGGCAGGACCAGTGATTTGCAACCCTGGTTGCACACTGAAGTCACCCGGGAAGCTTTAAAAAGTACTCATGCCTGGCTCTTGCCACCCGAGATTCTGATTTCGGTTGGTCTGAGGGATATCCTGGGCATTTTCTGAACCAAAAGTTGGCAAACTTTTTCTTCAGAGGACCAGCTTGCACATATTTTAGGCCTTGCAGGGCCATATGGTCCATGTCACAACTACTCAATTCTGCCTTCATGGAGCAAAAACAGCGATGGACAATGCATGAGCAAATGAACGTGGCTGTGTTCCAGTAAAACTTTATTTACAAAAACAGGTGGCTGGCCGGAATTGGCCCATGAGCCACAGCTTGCCAGTGCTTAATCAAGTCAGGCAGTTCCTTAGTAGATTCTACCCATCACCAGTGAGATTAGAGTTTATTTTTCTTCTGTGGGTCAGGTATCTATCTGTGGTGTGGTATCTTCCCCCGCCACCCCAGGCACCCCCGTACCCTTCAGTCCCCTGCTTCCTTGTGGGATTGGTGGTATTGGCCCAGTTTCTATGATTTGTCTCTTTTTGTCCAGGACCCGACTTCCCCCCAGGTCTGAAATCCCGACAGGAACCATCCCCATTTGGTGGGGCTCCTTTCTGTCTTGCTAGCCCTTCCCCATGAGGAGTTAAAATTGGCCCCCTTTGTCTTGGCTGGCAGCCAGGCCTGCTGTAATGAGGAGGATTCACTGGTTCTGCAGAGCTGCCACCTGTCTGACAGGAGGGCTGCCCTGTGAGCATGTTTTGCTTTCTGCCCCACACTCTGCGCCCCCAACCCATTTCCTTACAGAGCCATCTCCTAGGGAGGGCTGGCTCTCCAGCCCCTCCTCAGACCCCGGCTTCCTTCCCTTTCCAATCGACCTTCCACGTCTGCCCTGTGCTTGTAGTTTGAGTAATAGCATCATTTTCGCCTGAGGAATTCAGTCTATCAATTAATTTTCTTTCATGGAATATTAATAGAGTATTCCTGAAATTGTGGGTTGTGATTATTTACAAAGTCAAAAGGGCAACTGGAAAATGAAGCTGCTGAATTGCTTGTGGCAATTGGAGTTATGCCCCAACCCCCTAAAAATAGCCTGCTTTCCTTATCTCCCCTCATATGTCAGCTTGTCCTTGGTAATGGGGTGTAGAGACACCACAAAAATGCCAGACTGAATGGAAACTCTTAATATAGGTGACACCTAAGATAGTAACAGTTCATATACACAAAGTCTCTTTGTAAGTTAGTTGTTTAGACATTGAAATGCATTTGTTCCACAAACATTTATGGAGACCCTAATTTGTTCCATGTGTCAGGGGGGTACAGGATAAGGCTCCCGTCCTCATGAGAGAGCCCATCACATAAACAAATAACTCTATAACCATATCAGATGCTCCATAAGGGAGACGTGTACACAGCTCTGTGAGAGGAAAGGCTGGAGTCAGTGCCTGAGGTTACAGGGAAAGCTTCTCCCTGGGGGTGAGAGGCAGTTGTTTAAATAAAGTTCCCCACCAGGAACAGGAGGAAAAGCATTCCTGGGAGAGGCCCCAGCGTGTCAAGGCAGGAATGGGATGCAGTTATGTGCCTGTAGTGTCGTTCCTGGGGGAATGGTGGGAGCTGAGACTAGAAAGGGACAGGGGATGTATAAACCATTTTTGGCAGTTCTAACTTTAATGGGCAATATGGGCCAATAGAGTACTTTTAAATAGAGAGATAATGCTGGCCAGTTTCTGTTTTAGGAAGAGCTTCTGGTAAGCCGTGGCAATCCTGAGTTGGGATGAGGGGAAAAGAATGAAGGAGGGGTTTCCTATTAGGAGCTGGTGTAGAAATGAACAGATTCTCGACTAAGAACGTGAAGCTGGGAAAGGAAGGAGCAGGAAGGTATGATTGCGCTGAAGAGATGTGATTGGATAATGAAGATGAGTGAGAAGTTCTTTATGGTTAAAAATATAGAAGAAAGACTGGTGCTTCAGAGGGGTGGGGAGATTATGGAGTTGAGTTTGGGACCTGTTGAGTTTCCATTAGTCTGTAGGTCATGTGGGCTGAAACTCAGGGAGGAGGATTGGAGGCAAAAGTAACGCATGGCTGTAATTAAATCCGTGGCAGTGAATGAATTAACCAGAGTGTGTGAGAGAGAAGAGAAGGGAAGAGAAGAGACGGGATGGGGAGAGAATAGGACAGGTCTGCAGCAGAATCTCAGGGAACGCCAGTATGTAAGGAACTGAGTGAAGGATGTGCCAGCAAAGCAGACCTGCTCTCTGGACCAGTTATGAGTTCGGCAGTGCTGAATTGAGCAGGGGACCTATTGACTCCTGAGACTGAACGAACATGTACCACTGGGTGAGCTTCAGGATGTCTTAAATACCTTGGAATTTGCCATTACTCCTGCCATTAAGGATATAAAACTCCATCCACCTGCTCCTTCATTTACTAATTGAACAAATAGTCTACTGAGTACACGACACTGGGTATAGGGTACAGATACAGGGTATATAGTGCTGGGCACTGGGTATAGATGTGGTTCCTATGATCTGTTGCTTGTAGCTTAGAAGAGAAGACAGACGTTCAGAATAAACTTGGAAACAGATGTTTTCATGAAAATGTCCAGTCATTTTTAGTTGTGTGATTGTGAGCAATTCGCTTACCTTCCTCAGTCTCAAGGTCTTCATTCAGAAAAAGTGGATGTGGATATGTAGAAAAAGGAATGCTCCTACACTGTCGGTGGGGATGCAAATTGGTGCAGCCACTATGGAGAACAGTATGGATGTCCGTTAAAAAACTAAAACTAGAGCTACCATTCCAATATTCTTGCCCGGAGAGTTCCATGGACAGAGGAGCCTGGCGGGCTAGTCTGTGGGGTCACAAAGAGTTGGACACGACTGAGTGACTAACACTTTCACTTTTGCCTTTTTTTCAGAGTTACCATATAATCCAACAGTCCCACTTCTGGGTGTGTATCCAGAGAAAACTAATTCAAAAAATACACTACCCCAGTGTTCGTAACAGCACTGTTTAGAACAGCCAAGAAGCAACCTAAATATCCATTGACAGATGAATAGATAAAGATGCGGTACATACATACATACAGTGGGATATTACTTAGACATAAAAAAGAACTATACTCAATATCTTGTAATAACCTATAATGGGAAAAATATGAAAAAGAACCTATATTTATATATAGAATTGCTATACACCTGAAACTAACACAATGCTGTAAATTAACTTTAGTTTACAATTTTTTTAAGTGGGTGTTAAGAACTAGAAGAATACCTAAGGCATATATAGGGCTTATGGTTATAGCACCCTTACACATTTTATCTAATAAACTGAAAACCCTGATGCTTTAAAAAAATATGTATGTTGAATAAGCTATGTATTCAGGTACAAAGTTCATGAAAGGGTAAATAGTGAGTCTCCCTTTCATCCTGTCCCCAGTTTTCAGTTCCTCTTTCCAGAGGACACTAGCATTAAGTGTTTCCTTGTGTGCCCTTTCAGGAGTGTTCTCTGCACACACAACTTATCATTGTGTGTGTGTGTGTGTGTGTGTGTGTGTGTGTGTGTGTGTGTGTCTGTCTGTATGCATGCAGTTATCTTCTTTCCTTTTTTTTTTTTCTTTCAAAACTGGTAGCATGCTATTCACTATTCTCTCTCTTGCTTTTTTCACATAACAAAGTATATCCATTCTATAGCAAAATTTTGACTTAAGTAACCGCCTAGTTTTGGACATCTAGAGCAACTAGTACTCTGCTATTATAAACAATGCTGTCTCAGTTCCACATGTGCAGGTATATCTATAGCATAAATCCCTAGGAACAGGATTGCTACATCCAAGAGAATGCGTATTTATAATTTTGATGGTGAAGAACAAATTTCTTTCCATCACGGTTCTACCAAGTTATGCTGTTATCAGCAGGCTCTGCCTTGGTTATGAGGATCATAAAGTAGTGATTTAAACACTTTTGTGAGCTGAGGAGGGGGTCTTATTTTCCCAGGGTTCTCATCCCCCTCCTTCCCTACATAGTAGCTCCTTGGCCTTCTGCCAACCATTGTGAAAAGTGACAGTTATGCTTAAGGGGGCAGTTCCTTGCAGTCTGTCCATCGGTGGCCTCTAGGAGATATTCATCAGCTTGTGTCTTGGTGTGGGAGATAATTCCTGCATCCCAATCATCCTTGAAGTGCAGATGATCTTGGGGCCAGTCCTGCTCCCTGGGCATCAGCTCCTGGGACACATCCCATGCTCTGCGTGAGTGTGTTGAATATCAGGACACCAACTGACAGCTTCTGTGGCTGGCATGGGGTGGCTGGGCTGTTAGGGATGCTCCAGACTCACTCCTGCCTTCCTACATAAGCAGCCCAGAGACAGTGTGTTGACTCCCAGCAGCATGATAGAACAGGTCAGAATGGGAGCTATGACCTCAGCCGGTTTCGGTTAGCGCTGAAGATGTAACTGATAATGCATGTCAGCTCATTTGTCCATACAAGCCGTCTGTGTGGAACTGTGTTCATTACTGCTGGTTCTTCTGTTTGTTTTGAAAACTCTATTTCATGTTGGAGTTAGGTATCAGGGAAAAGAAAGGACACTAATTAAGTGAATCCGTGGTAGTCTCTTACTGACTATTAGTATCAGTCACTCAGTCATGTCCAACTCTTTGCGAAGCCATGGACTGTAGCCTGCTAGGCTTCTCTGTCCATGGAATTCTCAAGGCAAGAATACTGGAGTGGGTAGCCATTCGCTTCTTCAGAGGATCTTCCCGACCCAGGGATTGAACCCAGATCTCCCTCATTGTGGGCAGACTCTTTACCATCTGAGACACCAGGCAGCTCCTCAATTCAACTCAGAAAATGTCTACTGAGTACCTACTACGTGCAGAGCACAGAGATGCAATGTATTGTATTTTGAAATACTGCTGACAGCTCCAGCTGTGTTGGCTATTTGCGTTGACTTTGGAAGACTGAAATTGCTTTGCCTTTTCCCTTTGCTAGCGTCTCATTATAATTTTCATTGGCAAACTGGTTGTAAACCAGAGCTGATTCCCTTAGTGTAATTAGGAGGGTTCCTGAAACTTATTTTTGAAAATGAATTGTTATAAAATGAATAATGTTTTAACTGTACTGGGGGGTTTTCTATTGAAAGGAAATTCTAAATTCTGATGCTGAATGGTTTTGAAAGGTGAAACATTATTTTCTGATTTATCTGTTTGGTAAAGGAGAAAATTTAACCTAAAGGGGAAATAAGTCAAAATTTAATAACTTCAGGAATCTAAAACAATAGCAAACACAAAAAAATATATTGAAGATCTGATGAGTAGTGAATAATAACAAAAAGGATCACAAGACAGAATGCTAGCTGATCTGAAGCAAAGACATAGTCTTATTTGCTGGGATAATGATAGCAGATCTTGCTGGTGTTAAAAATAAAAGAATATGGAGAGAAGCAACAGAGAAAGAAGAGAAAGTTTGAAGAAAAAAAACCCCACACACAGGGAGAAGAGGAGGAAGAATAGCAGGTGGTAGACATCCGAAGTGGCAGAGGAAATTAAACCCAAATAGTGAGTGTGACAGCAAAGAGGAGAGCTGGCCCGTTGGAGAGGAGACAGAAGCCACCTCTCCATGAAGCTGCAGGTCTGACCCACTTTAGCAGCTCTTGCCTGAGAGCGCATTGGCCATAGGCTATCTGACTGCCAATGGGTCCAGTCCTTCCTAAGGAAACCGAGTATTCTACACAACAATACCTTATAAGTTTCCTTGGGTGAACCTGATGCTATTCTAAGTGCTTTATATATGAACTCATTTAACCTTCCTAGCAACCCCATGGGGAATCATTATCCCCACTTTATAGATGAAGTAACTGGGTCGCAGAGAGAGGCTGAGCAGCTTGCCCAAGATCACAAGCCATGAGTGGAAAAGCTACATGTGATTGGTAGAATTCTGTGATGGCTCCCAAGATTCCTTCCTGTTAGTGCATAGACCCTGAAAGTCCTCTCTCCTTCAAAGTAGACAAGATTTTTAAACATGATTGGATTTCAGTCTCTTGAATGAGTTCCATTGAATAGCAAGATGGAAGGGATTTTTGAAGATATAAGTAAGGTTTCTCCTGAATAGAGTTTGAATTAATCAAGTGGAAGATTTTGCTGGATGGGCCTGACCTAATCAGGCAAACCCTTTGTTAGAGGGTCCAACCTTTTCCTAGAGAGAGAGAGAGAGAGAAGTAAAGCAAAAGCATCTTCTGATGATCTCAAAGAAGCACACAGCCAGGTTATGAAAGCCTATGATGGGAGTCCATGGCAAGAACCAGTGAGTGGCCTTAGAAGCCAAGAGTGGTCCCTGGCCAGCAACTAGCAATGAAGTGAGGAGCTCAGCCATCAGCTTCAGGGACACGAGTTCCACCAGTTTGGAAGAAGACCCTGAGCTCAGGAAGGAACACAGTCCAGCTGACACCGCAGTTTCAGTCTTGTGAGACCCTGGTCGAGAACCCAGTTAAGCCCTGCTTACACTCCTATTCTGCAGAGAGGGTGAGGTGGTAAGGGCATCTTGTTTGAAGCACCAAGTTTGTATTCATTTGTTAAACAGCAGTGGAGAATGAATACGCTGGAATTTGAACCCTGTGATTCTAGCTGCAGGCTCACCTGTTTCCTGACTTCTTGGTCTGCCTCTTAGGAAAAGTCATACCTCAGAAATCACTGATTGCTCAAACTTCCAAGTTAAACAGGGACCTTTGAGATCATCCAGTCCTGTGGCTTAAAGCAGCCTTTCCTTCACAGCAGAAGCCTGTCGTGTGAACCGGTCAGGGGAACTTCTGTGCCTAGAATGGGGTACAGGGGCAGGAAACTTGTACCGCAATGGAGCCCTGCTACCTCAACTGCTTCTGTCTCCTCTTCCTTGAGGCAATTCTGAGGAACACAGTTGAAGAACCACTGGTCTGATCCAAAGACCAGTGCATCTGGTCTTTATACTTCCCTCGACCACACCTTTACCCTTGTCATCTGCTGACTTCTTTCTGTTTGAATGCCCCCCTAAAATTTTCTTTCCATCTTGGAGTAAGGTCAGGAACCAAGCACCGAACTCCTGGTGTGGTCTGCTTCACATGAGCTACAGCTCGCCTCACACCAGCCACAGTAAAATGGTCTATTTTCATCAATGAAGCTTCAGACCACACAGTAGCTTCTTGGCAACCACAGTGCAGAGTTGACTCAAACCATGGGTGGTGTCAACCAAAGCTCCTTTTTCACACATGTGGCTGCTAAGGTGTAATAATTGACTTGTGTGTGCATATTTTAAACCAAACACAGGTGTAATGTGCATCACTCTTCTGTTTCATCAGGGATCTGGAATATATCTTGCTTGATCCTGATTAGGTCATCCAACAATATTACTCTTCTTCCCAGCATCACCTCAACTCTCAATTTGATCAGAATGCCATAAATATCCTCATTGGGGTTATTGACAGAATTTTGGAACTGAACAGAGCTGAGGTCATGGTCCTACAGCATCATGCTGATGGCCTGCTCCCAGTGTTTGGGAATTTTCAACAGTTAGCAGTCCAACTCATTGTATCACCTACTGGCAGTCCTCCAGCTCATAAAGGTACCCTCAGAAACGTAATGCAACATTTCTTGAAGTGCAGGTACAGGGTGTTGAGTCTAGTTCTCTGACCTCCCAAACCAGAAGGTCACAAGAGCTCCTAGTGAGCACTCACAAGCTCCGTATAGCATCTTTTTTAGGTGGTGTGCCTGACCACCAAACTTCCATCTGTAGTTTGGTCCTTCTGAGATGAATAACGTTTCATCCCACAACTCTGTTCTCTCTCATCTTATTTGTTTCCACTCTGACTCGCATGAGGAAAGATAAAGACTCTTGAAAAGATAATGGTGGGTCTTGGGATGCCTAAAAATTGAGGCAAAGTTCATCTTTATTTCAGAGTAGGAGCTGATCCTAAGTTTCCATAAGAAGTAGGGCAGTAGCTTTGGTAGGAAGATCAGGGCAAGCTGAGATGTGTGCAGTTAGAGGCAAAGTCTGCATGTGGGCATGGGGTGATGAGAGAGGTGCGGTGGTGGGTAAGATGAGTGTGGTGCTGCGGTTTCCACAGAGCATAAGTGCAAGTGTCTGCAGCATCAACTTTTTTTTTTTTGGCCTGTCCTTTTGCCCTTTGTCTATCACCCATACTGTACACAATCACAGGGCAAGGTGAGAAACAGACCAGCCTGCTAAATTTAGTGTAGGACATGGGCCTTGGCACCACTGGGCACAGCCTCTGGTCCATGTAGGATCTTAGAGAGAATGATGAGTGCTGATCTCCACCTTAAAGTGAAGATTCCTGATTTTAAAATTCATTGATGAATCATAAAACTGATAGAGATGGACTTGGTGGAGGTAGTCCATGATTATAAAATTAACTATGATTGTCCTGTCTTGGTTCATTTTGTTCATATACCTCTCTCCTTTATAAAAATGAAAGTTGCCACATTTCTCATAGGATGACTGTGATACCCAAAGACCAAGAGCTGCTATCAGATCATTGTAAAAGAAGTATTTTAATTATTGTGGTGAAATTTTACCATGTAACATTCACTGTTGTTTTTACTACCCAGTATTTCAGTCACCATCTCTGACAACTGTTGCAGTGTCTCTGGGGAGGAGGTCTACTCACCTCCTCTGCCTTTTATCTAGATGTTTCTGGTAGGGTGGAATCCACATTCTGCTCCATGGGGCTGTATCACTGGGTTCGTCTGGCCAATCAAAACATTAGCACTCTTCTGCAGATGGTGACTGCAGCCGTGAAATTAAAAGACCCTTGCTCCTTGGAAGAAAAGTTATGACCAACCTAGACAGCATATTAAAAAGCAGAGACATTACTTTGCCAACAGAGGTCCGTCTAGTCAAAGCTATGGTTTTTTCAGTAGTCATGTATAGATGTGAGAGTTGAACTATAAAGAAAGCTGAGTCCTGAAGAGTTGATGCTTTTGAACTGTGGTGTTGGAGAAGACTCTTGTGAGTTCTCTGGACTGCAAGGAGATCCAACCAGTCCACCCTAAAGGAAATCAGTCCTGAATATTCATTGGAAGTGCTGATGTTGAAGCTGAAACTCCAATACTTTGGCCACCCAATGCAAAGAACCAACTCGTTTTAAAGGACACTGATGTTGGGAAAGATTGAAGGCAGGAGGAGAATGGGATGGCAGAGGATGAGATGGTTGGATGGCATCACCAACTCAATGGACATGAGTCTGAGTAAACTCTGGGAGTTGGTGATGGACAGGGAGGCCTAGCATGCTGCAGTCCATGGAGTTGCAAAGAGTTGGACACGACTGAGTGACTGAACTGAACTGAACTGAACTGATGTTTGGCTCAAGTAAGTGAGATGTAGGGAGACTTTACCTGGGACTTTTGGAAAAGAAGTCCCAGGAAAAGTCTCCAAAGAGACTTTTTTGCTGGACTTGAAATTGTCAAAACTGTGGAAAATTCTGAAAGAGATGGAAATACCAGACCACCCAACCTGCCTCTTGAGAAACCTATATGCAGGTCTGGAAGCAACAGTTAGAACTGGACATGGAACAACAGACTGGTTCCAAATAGGAAAAGGAGTATGTCAAGGCTGTATATTGTCACCCTGCTTATTTAACTTATATGCAGAGTGCATCATGAGAAACGCTGGGCTGGAAGAAGCACAAGCTGGAATCAAGATTGCTGGGAGAAATATCAATAACCTAAGATGTGCAGATGACACCACCTTTATGGCAGAAAGTGAAGAGGAACTAAACAGCCTCTTGATGAAAGTGAAAGAGGAGAGTGAAAAAGTTGGCTTAAAGCTCGGCATTAGGAAAACTAAGATCATGGCATCTGGCCCCATCACTTCATGGGAAATGGATGGGGAAACACTGGAAACAGTGTCAGACTTTATTTTGAGGGGCTCCAAAATCACTGCTGATGGTGACTGCAGCCATGAAATTAAAAGATGCTTACTCCTTGGAAGAAAAGTTATGACCAACTTAGATAGCATATTGAAAAGCAGAGACATTACTTTGCCAACAAAGGTCTGTCTAGTCAAGGCTATGGTTTTTCCTGTGGTCATGTATGGATGTGAGAGTTGGACTGTGAAGAAGGCTGAGCGCCGAAGAATTGATGCTTTTGAACTGTGGTGTTGGAGAAGACTCTTGAGAGTCCCTTGGACTGCAAGGAGATCCAACCAGTCCATTCTGAAGGAGATCAGCCCTGGGATTTCTTTGGAAGGAATGATGCTAAAGCTGAAACTCCAGTACTTTGGCCACCTCATGTGAAGAGTTGACTCATTGGAGAAGACTCTGATGCTGGGAGGGATTGGGGGCAGGAGGAGAAGGGGATGACCGAGGATGAGATGGCTGGATGACATCACTGACTCGATGGATGTGAATCTGAGTGAACTCTGGGAGTTGATGATGGACAGGGAAGCCTGGCGTGTTGCAATTCATGGGGTGGCAAAGAGTTGGACATGACTGAGCAACTGAACTGAACTGAACTGAACTGAGATTCAAGCTGTTTTGGCAATCTGCTTCTAGGAACAGAGAATCTCAAAGATAATGGCACCACAAAGGAGGATGAGTTGAAAGACAGAGCAGAATTGGACTATGGAGGAAGTGCTCATTACGTGAGGAGACACTGATTAAAATCTAGACCCTGAAGTCAAAATGTTTGCCTTTGAATTCCCTGGTGGCTCAGCAGTAAAGAAGCCTCCTGCAATGCAGAAGCTGCAGAGATGCAGGATTGCAGGATCGATCCCTGGGTTGGGAAGATCCCCTGAAGGAGGGCATGACAACCCACTCCAGTGTTCTTGCCTGGAGAATCCCATGGACAGAGGAACCTGGTGGGCAACAGTCCAATGGGTGGCAAAGAGTTGGGCAGGACTGAAGTGACTTAGCAGGCACTCCATTTACTAGCAGGGTCCCTCATGACTCAATGCCTATTTTCCTTATCTGTAAAATGGGAATACTTACAGAGTTGTCTTGAAAATTGGGTGAATCAAGTGAGATACTGAGAAAATACCCTGCGTTTGGTATGGACCATACAGATGTTTGTCATTATTTGAGCTCTGTATTTGTCACTATTTGAGCTCTGTGTTCAGCCAGCTGAAATCAGACCCTCCTCTCAATTTTTCAGCTCCAAGAACAATATAGTTGCTTTTTATAATTACCCATTTGGATTTTGGTTTTGGTCAATTAAGCCATATCTAGTAGATTCAATGAAATCAAATTTTTATTCAACTTCAAGTTTTGTCCTCCTTGATGAGACTAAGATAAAAACAAAGCAAAGTCAGATTGTTACCCACTGGTAAGTATGACCTCAGAAGAGCCTAATTCCTGCGCCTTCCCATGTTCTCAATTGCATTTGTTTGAAATTCACTTTTCGGAATTTCCTTTAAAAAACACTGTATGTCATGGTTATCTAAGAAAACTCAAAATATTGTCATCAGATTTTTCACAGCAAGAGTATACTCTACCTTCTTTATCCCCAATTCATGAAATATTTTTAAATGTTGATATAAAAGAACAGTCTGAATGTGTAAGAAGATAGTTGGCTGGGGCCATGGGTTGGGGGGAGTGGAGAACAAATCAGAAAACCTGGGAATTTACCTTGTCTTCAGCACCTACCTGGCTCCATGGTCTTTGACATGTTATTTTCCTCGGCTTCCTGGCCTGTAAAATAGGCAAGGCGATGCCTGAGATTCCTTCCTTATTGATTTTGAAATGTATGAAAACTTTCTTAAGCATCTTAAATAATAGATTTAATTGTCATTGAAATGATGAAAAGGAAATGAGAAAAACAGTAAATCTTAATGAGACCCACTCTGTATTTTGTGATAGCTACCTTAGAATTGGTAGTATATAGTTTAAGGTTTATTCATCTGGATTTGAGGGGTTTTGTTTCGTCTTGTCTTGTTTTTTCCCCTAATTTCTTCTGTCTAAAAATCCATGTGGTCATTTCCCTGAGCCCTGCACATCCGTGGTAATGAAGCAGGATCTTGGCCATTTAGGCTGAGAGGTGGAGCCGAGGCCCTGGGCCTCTGGTCCGCTTTAATGAGCAGGCGGCACACAGAGAGGAACAATAAGGTACCCAGAATAGCAAACAAATAGTAAACTAGAGAAAATGGAGACCAAGACATGCAGACAAAGCAGATGAGGCGAATTAGCGGAGGGAGCTGGGAAGAGGGAAGCCAGAACTGTATCAGCCTTCCTTTTTCTTAGACTGTAAAGCAGGCCTGACGTGTCACGGGCACTCGGTGGATGTTTGTGGAGTGGGGAGGCGAGTGATGAATAGATGCAAGCGTTTGGCTGCATGTGGACACACTGGCTCCTGCCAACTCAGCTAGCCCAGGGACAGCAGAGGAAGGAAACAACAAAAGAAGGCTCAGGATACCGATGTACCAATGCAAAATGCGTTTTCCACCACAGAAGGGAAAATACCATAAGAGGCGTTGAATGAGGAACAATGAGACATTTGAGCAAGCCCCTAAGTTGCAAACTAGCTCACAACAATGCATTTGTTCTTGAAATGTGGCGCTTATTTGCAAGTATTCATTTCATGCCTCACTATTTGGCTTTTAGGTTGGACTTAATTAAAAAAGCTGTAGCATCTTTGAGTCCAATTTCCTCTTTTCACATAGCATCTGTCCCTGACAGCTTGTGTGAGGCTCGACCACTTGTTGAGGCCCGGGCTAGAGGAGGAAGTGGCAGGGGAGAGGCAAGGTGGACAGACGCCTCTTGTTGGAGGTGGCACTCTCTGATGCCACGCAGCCCCGTCACGTGCTTCTGAGGCTTCTTGGTTTCAGCACGGCAACAGATGTCTCCGAGAGGGGGATGCTGGCAACCTCACAAAGGCCAGCATGACTGAGGGTAGGCATGAGCGCACTAACAGTAGAACAAGGCACACATGCCTGTGCCCTCTGCTCAGAACCGAAAAACAGGCCAAACTCGCATAAGAGCAAATTCTAAAACTGAACTGGGAGGGGGGGGCGGTGGCGGGTGGCAGAGAGGAGATGCTTATTTGGAACAAACAGTATCCCGAGGGGAAAAGCTCACTATTTCCGGAGGCAGGTATGCCCCCATGCTTTCTATGTTCAAATAGACGGCACAGAAGATAAAAGTCACTCCTGGGCTTGGCTTTCCTTAGATGTGGTCCTATTTTGCTTTGCAAAGCATGGCTACCACTTGGTACATTTACCTGGAGGTTTGGTTTGGAGTGTGACTGAGAAAGAGAACTGAAGCTTTCTCCCCTTAGATCTGTCATTCTCATTTATCAGGACAAGCCTATCAGTAAATCCAAACAAACCTGTATCTCATTTTTTAAAAAGTAATTGAGTTTGTCTTAAGCAAGCTCTTACAGATGGAGCATGCACTTAATCCACTTTCTGTTTGATGTTTTTAGTGTTGCTTTTATAGCAGTTTGTTTGAAGTTCAAGATATCAGGATTTAGGTCTTTGGAGACTTCATTCTTAATTTAAAGGAATCTTTGGAAACTGCTTGGGCCTTGTATTGAATCTTGTTCCTGAAATTAGCCAGAATTTCCCTAACTGTGCTTGTGCTATTTTATAGCATGAGGTCTGTTTGACCAAATGTATGCTGGATTCTTATTTTCTTCCTGGGGCTTTGCTTGCCTCCTACCCTCCCTCCCCCATGCTCTGGCTGTATTTTGTTGCTTTGAAGCAAAGGCGACCGACACTATGACGCATCCCACTTGAAGCTTATGGTTAAAGCCTCCTTCTCTGTGGTTCTGTGGGTCTTTAAATCTCTGCTGCACTCCTCATTTTCTGGCAGTTGGTGCCTGAAGAATCCAGTCAGCTTGATTGCTGAGCAGATTGTCACAGATCCATGGAAGAAGGCCATTACCAGGCCACATTAGGGCTTAAGCACTGCCTCAACCACATGTCTAGAAACCAAGTGAGGTCAGGAGCCACAGGGGGGCCTTTGGCCAGGCAGCCTTCTTGTAAGTCTGGAGTGCCACCATGGATAATGTTTAGTCACTTTTACTGACAGGTTTCCAATTACACGAGTAACAGAAGAATACTTACGGGAAAATTAGAACAAAGCACAGATGAGCAAAAAAAAAAAAAAAAAACCTCCCTGAAAATCGTTCATTTAGAAATAATCACATAACTCTTCTGATGTTTATGCCTCTAATCTCCTTCCATATGCATACATACATGTAAAAATGTATTTTCTTTTAACAAAAATATGATCAGACCATCCATATTAATTTTATTTCAAAATCCACCATGAACATATTTCCACATCTTTAAGTACTTGAAATCATTTTTAGTGACTCTAAGAGTTCAGTTGCGTGGATGGGACTTTTTTTTTAACCAGTCACCTATTGTTACACATTTAGTAACAGTTTTTCTTTCTAATAAATCATGCTACGATGAACATCCTTGCAGCTAAATGTTATTGCATCTTTAATTGTTTATTTAGTATTAAATTCTAGAAGGTTAGTGGTAAAAACCCACCACAATCTTTTTTTAATTTTTATTTCAGTATTGTTGATTTATAATGTGTTAGTCTCTACTGTGCAACAAAGTGAATCAGTTACACATATACATATATTCACTGTTTTTTAGATTCTTTCCCCATATAGGTCATTAGAGTATGAGAACAGTTCCCTTTGCCACAGAGCAGGTCCTTATTAGTTATCTGTTTTAAATATAGGAGTATGTATATGTCAATCCCAATCTCCCAATTTATTATCTGCCCCCCATTTCCCTCCTGATAACCATAAATTTGTTTTCTGCATCTGTGATTTTGTTTCAGAAACCGCTGTGAGTCTTCTAGGAATCTATCTTATATGCCCTTTATTGTTGTTGCTCAGTTGCTAAATCTTGCCTGATTCTTTGCAACCCATGGACTGCAGCATGCCAGGCTTCCCTGTCCTTCAGTATCTCCTGGAGTTTGCTCAAACTCATGTCCACTGAATCAGAATATGTTAGGATAGCACAGAACATCTGAGTGACAACAAAAGTTAGCAGTTAATATTTCTCAAACAAAACCTGAGTCAAGGAAAGAAGTGAAAAGGGTTTTCTACTCTTTACTCTCTGGGAAGTTTTATGCGTATTATTTCCTGTTACAGATTTGAAGGGAAGGGAACTGGGTTCCTCATATATTTTCATTGTTCCAAGCCCTATATTAGAGGAAATATATTTAAAATAGGCCTCATGAATGACCAGGAGTGGATGTTTTTACAATGACACTTTCACCTTGCAATGCAAATTTGTACGTTCCAACTTTATCTGTGAGATTATCTGTAGCTATAGTTATAAGTGGCAGAAGAGGAAGAGAAAGGGTAGTTGTGGAAAATTACTATAAAATGCAGACTAATAGTGTTTCAGTGGAGAATAGAAAATACTTAGTGAGAATGGAGAGCTTTGAGTAACTTCACAATCCATTTATCAAAAGAGCTTATAATGGAACTCTCATTTCAAGGGAGGTCAAACACTAATAAATATTGAGAAAAGAAAGTTAAAAGGACATCAAGTTAATATTTTACTATCCATTCTTTGATCTTGGAAAGCCTGAAATATTTTTCCACACTAATTCTGTGATTTATTGATTCACTCTTGACAATTGGCTTATTGGAACAGACACAGATGCCTTGCTTTTAACTACAGCTTCAATTTCTATAATGCTTTACAATGCCAATGGATTTTTATGTATTTACTGGAGTCACTTATTGATATTGTTCTGAAATAGTCTTTGTGAGTTAAAAACTGGATTGTTGTCAGTAAAAGCAGCTGACATGTTACTGATTTTTGGTTTAAATGCTGTAATAACCTCTCTTGATTTTGTTGTATTGGTTTGGGAGTTAGTTAGTGTTAGTCGCCCAGTTGTGCCCGACTCTTTGCAACCCCATGGAGTGCAGCCCACCAGGCTCTTCTGTCCATGGGATTTTCCAGGCGAGGATCCTCGAGTGGGTTGCCATTTCCTTCTCCAGGGGATCTTCCTGACCCAGGGATCGAACTTGGATCTCCTGCACTGCAGGCAGATTCTTCACCATCTGAGCTACGAAGTTTGGGAGGAAAAGTTCATTAACTCATCCATATCTACCGAAATTCAAATACATTCAGAAGCTTATCATGTTCTCACTTCAATTGTACAACTCTGTTCTATTTTTAAGTTTGGGCCTCACCCTAAGGCATGTGGGACCTTAGTTCTCTGACTTAGGACCAGGGGTTGAACCAGCACCTTCTGCTTTGGAAGGCAAAGTGTTAACCACTGGACTGCTGGGGGTAGTCCCTGGTCTACGTTTAAAACACCCGTAAACATCTCATCTCTATCCTGAATTATTTTAATAACCACCCAACTGGCTACTCCACTGCCGCCTTTGCCTCCCCTTGTTCTGCTCCCAGAAGCCAGAGGAGCTCCTAAAATGTGAGCCAGGTCATGTTGCAGCCCCTCCTCTCTCAGAGTCAGCACCTCAGCCCCTGCATGGCTCTCCCGAGTCTTCCTCTATGACCATAGCCCCCATCTGCCCCCCAGCTATTCCACTGAGAAAATGACACGGCTAGCTGGAGAGGATCTGCATAAGCCCCCCGTGCTCATCTGCACCCAAACCTTGGTGCCGGGTCCTCTCCATTCTCTTCTTTTCCAGACCAGAGGTTGTGCCTGTTGTTGCCTGTCATGCTCTTATTCACTAGACCCTGTCCTCTCCCACCCTTCCCCCTGCTCCTTCTGACAAGTCCCCCTTCTCTCTTCATCATCACCTGTGTTTCCCTTTACTGATTCATTCCTAATAGCCTATTAACCGTCTGTTATTGCTCTCATTTAAAAAATAGGACCAAAAAAGTGATCAAACAAAAACAACCTTTCTCTTTCTTTCTCTCTCCCTCCCTCTCTCTCTTTTCTTTCTCCTCTTCTCCACCAACTTTATTTAGCCATAATTGACAAAGAATATTGTGTAACTTTTCATCATACCATGTGATGGTTAGATATGCATATATATCATGAAATGATGACCACAAAAATGCTAGCTGACGCATCTCTCACCCTCAAATAGTTACCTTTTTTGGTGTGTGGTGAGAACATTTAAGATCTACTCTCTTAGCAAATTTCAGGTATGCAATACAGTGCTATAACTGTAGTCACCATGCTGTACATGTTTCTAGGAATTTGGCTCTTTTAGATTCCACATAGAAATAGTGTCATGTAGTATTTTTATTTCTCAGTCTGACTTATTTCACTTAACATAACTCCTTAATGTTTCATTCACGTTGTCAAGAGTGGCAGGATTTCCTTTTATGTGACTGAACAATATTGTATCATATATATATGCATATATATATATATATATATATCACATTTTCTTTATTTGTTCATTCCCTGAGGGACTCTTCCATTGTTCCTCTCTCATGACTATTTGAATAATGAAATGAACATGGGAGTGCAGATATCTCTTCAAGATTTCATATCCTTCAGATATATACCCAGAAGTAGGATTGCTGAATCCTACGGTGATTTAATTTTTACCTTTTTGAGGAACGTCCATATTGTTCTCCATCATGGCGGTACCAGTTCACATTCCCACCAACAGTGCACAATGAGTCCTTTTTCTCCACATCCTCCCCAACACCTGTTCTTGTGTCTCTTTGATAATAGCCGCTCTGACAGGTGTGAGGTGATATTTCACTGTGGCTTTCTTTGACTCGTGTTTCCCTGGTGATCAGTGATGTGGAGGACTGTTTCATTTACCTGCTAGCCATTTGCATCTCTTGTTTGGAAAAACGTCTTCTCAGGTCCTTTGCTCCCGTATTTAAAGCAGCTTATTTGCCTTTTTGCTACTGCGCTGTATGCGTTCCTTATTTAAATAAAAGACGACCTTTCTTTCCTTTCCTCCTCCAATGACCACTCCGTTTCTCTACTCCCTTCTCAGTAACTGCTCTGTTGTCCAGTCTTTCCCTCCCACTCACCCTTGAATTCCTTGAAGTCAGGCTTTTGCCCCCATCCCTCCACCTATCACCTTCTAGTCGGGGTCACCAACAGCTTCCACAGCGTTAACTCCAAGAGTCCACTCTCTGTCCTCACTTGCTCCAGCCGCTGAGCCGCACTTGTTAATACTGACCGCTCACTTCCTCTCCCGTGAAGCATGTTTCTCCTCCTGGCTCCCACTGTCCCCACTCTACTAGTCACCTCCCTGCTTCGGACTACTGACGGCTCGCTCTTCTCGATGCCCGCATGTTACTACCGTCACCCAGCTCCAGGCACACTGGCCTGTTTATGACCCCTCAGCCACGTGAGGTGTGTTTCAGGGCCTTTGCACCTGCTGTTCCTTCTGCCACAGATGCTCTGCCATACCTGCATGAGTCTCCACTTTTCTCCTCCTTCGGGCATTGGCTCGAATGTCCGCAGTGTTCCCCAGGCCCTTTTCTCCGCAGCCCATATCAGCTAGTGCACTATTTTATGTACTTCATTTATTGTCTGTCTCCACCCACTGGACTGTAAGCTCTGTGGGGGACTGGCTGGCTGTTGTGTTCTCCAGCACATTCCCAATGCCTGGGAAGTCACCTGCCTGAGAGGTGCCTGAGAAATGTTTGCTGAATGAATGAGAAAAACTGTACTTGGTAAGTTAGTAATGTACTTGGAGAAATACTTCAGTAGAACCACTTGGATCTCATAGCTTACATTAATAGGAGTTTCAGATTCCTAGTTTTCTTTGAGTTATATGGCTTGGGAAAAACAAGGCTGTTTTGGGAGATGGAATGCCTTTCTTATTTTGCCAACCTTTCTGTATACATAGAAACACTTCCTCAGAACGTTACATTCCAAGTATATTTTTAAAGTCTGTCTTGTAAACACAAGAAGGTGCCATTTGGGGACCAAATTGAATGACAGGGGCAGGATCAGAGAGAAGCGGCTGAGAACTGGCCTTAATGAGCCTTATTTTGCTTCAGAGGCGTAGTCTAAGTGCAGGTTAAGAGACTGCCTAAAATACAGCTGCCTACCTGTCTCTGATGCCTCCTGCCTAGGTCGGGCCTTCCCCTTTAGTTCCTCTTCCCCACTCACATGAGCGGAAGGCACATGCCTGTTCAATCCCCTCTCTCTGCCTTTTCTCAAGTATTTCTTTCTTTCTCCAAAAATCCCTTCTCCTCTGTTTCTGCTGACTGAAGCTCCTTTCCTGTCAAGGCCCAGAACAAATGTAGGCTTGTCTGTGTAGCTTTTCCAGATCCCTTCCTGCCAGCACGGACTTCCCCTGTGGACTGTGTTCCCTAGAGCAGCAAGCCACAGTGTGCCTCAGTTATGCTCTGAACAGATACACAGACACGCACAGACACACACACCCACAGGCATAGATATACATGCACGTACATAGGTATAGCGCGTGCACACACGCACAGAGAAATACACACCAAATATAAGCACATTGAGGGCAGGGATTATATTTTACTTTTCTGGAGTTTCCAACACACACAAAATGCCCTGGACAGTGAAAATATTCAATATAATCAGAAATGTGATGAAATGGACACAAATCCTTTTTCAGTAGATAAATGCCATTCTTATAAATTCCCCCCTACTGGTTATTTTCCTTTTCCTCTTGCTTTGTGTCTATTTAGACATTCTGAAGAAAAGCCCCTTTCACCCCATGAAGGCCTCCTGCTTAGGCCGGGGCTTAACTGTACACCTCACCCAGCACCATGGGCGTGACCCCAGGCCCTTGAATGTATCCACAGATAGAGGCTGTTCTGTTGGCAAAGGAAGAAACAGGTTAAACAACTTACAGAAGAATGTCCTGCAAGGCAGAGCTAAATTTCAACCTCACTGCTTCTCAGAAATGCTAGTCTGGTGGTCTAAGCATGATACTACACTTATACCAGGCCAGTTCTTCAATCAGAATCGACACAAATGCCAATCTCAGAATTCAAGAAAGGAAGGCAAAACCAGTCATGGTTATTGAGGGTTACTGAGGTTTCTCTTGGGCTTCCCTGGTGGCTCAGATGGTAAGGAATCTGCCTATAATGGAGGAGACTCGGATTTGATCCCTGGATTGGGAAGATCCCCTGGAGGAGGGAATGGCAACCCATTCCAGTTTTCTTGCCTGAAGAATTCCGTGGACAGAGGAACCTGTAGGCTACAGTCAGGGGGTTGCAAAGAGTCGGACATGACTGAGCAACTAACACACACAACACCTTTTCTATCAATATTTTCACCTCGTGACACAGGTGAATCCCAAGGTCACTGAGCCTACCTTCCCACCTCCTTTCCTGATATTTTGTGAGTAAGGCCGGAAGAAGGGAGCACCTGAGAAGCAGATCACTGAGTCATGCAGACCTGGCCTCAGTGGCACTACTGCCTGTGCCAGCAGAAAGAATTAGGTAAATTAGACAAGGGCCGAAAGCCAGCAGGGTCTTGTGGGAGCCTCACTGATGTCTGAGACATTGGGCATTGGGTCCCAGAGGAGGGAAGGTCAGCTTGATCTTGGCTGGGCTGTCCGTGGGCACCATGTGCTGGAAATCGTCCATGTTGAAAAAAACATATGTTAGCACTGAGAAACCCACAATTAGGATCACTCCAAAAAAAAAAAAAAAAAGGAAAGAGTATTCCTATTTCATCACCTTAAAAAAATCTAGTTATATCAAGTATATTTTATTAAGCATAAGCTAAAATGCTCTATTTGTAAGGAGTCCGATGATGCTGAGTAAATAACTTGAATTTTGCCGAGTGCTGTGGAGTAAAGAAAACAACAGCCAGCTGCTGGGCACTCCAGCTGGGATGAAACGTACTTCCAAGAGAGCATTTGCCTAACAGACTCTGATAGCTCTGGCCTGCCAGTGTTTGCATGCTACAGGGCTGGGTCCCTCTCCATTGTATACTTATTTAAAAGTAGTACTTATCTGATGACTTACATACACTCCATTAAAAAAGTGAGGGACAAAAGAGATGAAGTGGTCCAAATCAGTTCAGCAATCCAAGAGGCATAGTGGAAATCAGATATTTAATGAATGTTTTATGAATTGCCTTGTAGGGGTGCAGAGTAACTTATAACAGGTAAACACTCCTTGCAACACTTTGCCACCAGCCTGATTTTGTGCCCCAAGTTACCTAATGGCAACAGGATCCTGGCTGGAGGTGAAATTTGTGCTTGGGAGCAAGGTAAATCCAGGAAATGGCCAATTACTGACTCCTCTGGATTAAGAGTACTGGAGCGGGGTGCTGAGAAGAAAATGGCAACTGACTCCAGTGTTCTTGCCTGGAGAATCCCAGGGACGGAGGAGCCTGGTGGGCTGCCATGTATGGGGTCACACAGAGTCGGACACGACTGAAGTGACTTAGCAGCAGCAGCAGCAGCAGCAGCAACAGCTGGATTAAGAAGGGGAGTGTGTCCTAAAGAACATTACTTACTCTAGTGATCCATGGTGATTTCTGTTGTCATGAGAGAGCATGACTTTTCATCTGTCGTCTTGTAGATCATGCGTGTTTGTGTTGATCCACGTAAGTCAGGACATTCCTGAGCTCATAGGTAGTGCTGTCTGGAGACCATATCAAAGGGCCCACAGTCCACAGGTTGAACTTCATTTTTCCAAGTGCTTTATGTTTTTCTAGCACTTTCACAAATTCCTGTTCACCCAATACAGGTTTTTCCTCTTGCTGGCCCTTTGCTTCATTTTGCTCATATGTCAGATAAAGATGGAGATGTCAGCTCTTCCAGAAATCTTGAAATAAAAGATGATGGACTTGGAAACCACAAAATATATTTAGTGTACAATTTTATTATATTACATATAACTCAAAATGCTAACTTTTTATAAGAGTAATGCAGTTATGAAGCAGGGTTATTGATACTGCCTTGTATCCCATGATAATTCTTGTATTTTCATTGGTCTTTTTAGGTAAGAGGCAGAGGACTGAGCTATAAACACAAATAACTGATACCTGGGACAGAAGCATTTTTAAGAGACAAATGAATAACTCTTTATGAGAGCACAGATGAGAGCATCAATGCCTATATGAAGTGACAACTTAGAGGCAAGAAAACAGAGGGACCCAGTGGGAGTAGATTTCATTAGAACTCTGCGCACCAGAGGGACAAGAGCACAACGTCGATTAGGAAAAAAGATAGGGCTCAGATTACAGAAGGCCTTACATGTTAGATGGAGGAGTATGGACTTCAGGATAGAGGCAGTGGTGAGCAGTGATGAGAGAGACTGGAAGCAATACATCAAACAAAGCTTGATGATGTCTCGAACGAGAACATTTCAGAGAGAATAGAGAGGAGGGTGAGGCAAGAAATACCTGCGTGGAGAAGAGACAGGAACGGACCATGGATGAAATATGAGAAACAAAGGTGAACTGGTGAGGGGAGGTGGGGGGAGGGGTCAGGAGGTTCGTTAGAACATGTGGTATCTTCCTGGTCCTTAGGCACTGGTTTCTGAGTAGACAACCTTGAGAAAATATTGCCCTTTTACATTCTTTCTCAATTTTGTGTGATGCTATTTTCTACTTTTAAGTATGCTCAAAAATAGCCAAAGATACAGCATTGTACTTTGAGCCGACAAAATAATACGATGAGTCAAACTGGTAGAGTTAATAAGAAAGAAAGCAGTGATTCATTTTTCAGGCTTGAAGAATTTCTCCTTTTCAAAAACACCAAAACAAGAAACTCTTAAGCAGATAAATTAGCAGGTGCTTATTTGAATAACAAAAGGAATCTTTTCCAAAAGCTTTCCTTCACAGGATTCTTTAAATAGTATACTAGGACCTTGTCTTCACTCATTTAAAATGTCATTTATTTGTAGGTGTTTGATAAAACACAGGAACAAGCTTATCACATAGAGCATGATATCCCCTAGAGCTACATTTTAGCCTGTGCAATATTTTTAAAAATGCTTATTTATATATGTATGAAGTAACCATCACATAAATACTCTAAGAAACTTAATGAGTACATTTTCGTTTTTTGTTAGCTTTGGAAAATTAAAGCTGTAATTTTTTATTAAACATATAAATGGCGAGAGTAAAATTTGCTAATTATTTTGATTACTGCCATTTGTAGTCTCCTAATAAATAGAGTCTAGAAGTTACTTGTGATTTTTTTTTCTTAAAAGGCTTATAGTAAGAAAAGCTTTTATAATGCCAGCTCTGTAAAACCCTAACAATAGCTTCCTTTTAAATCCTTAAAAAGAGATAAATTTAACTGTTTTAGGCTTTTCTAGAAGTTCCTAGTTTTCTTCTAAAGAATGTTTTTTAAAATTACTCTCTGTTATCCAAAAGACTTGAAAGGAAGGATTTGAATAAGTTATTTGTACGCCAGTGTTTATAGCAGCATTATTCACAATATCCAAAAAGCAGAAGCAGCCCAGTATCAGTGAGTGAATGAATACACAAAATGGAACATTATGCACCTTTACAAAGGATAGAATTCTGACACCTACTACAACATGGATGAATCTTGAAGACGTTATGCTAAGTGACACAAAAAAGACAAATGCTGCGTGATTCCACTCATATAAGTACCTAGAGCAGTCAAATTCATAGAGACGGAAAGTAGAAAGATGATTGCCAGTGGCCAGAGGGAGTGGGAAAAGGGGAGTTAGTGTTTAATGGGCAGAGTTTTAGTTTGGGAAGATGAAAAAGTTCTGGAGATGGATGGTTGCATGGCAATATGAATTTACTTGGTATCACTGAACTATATACTTTTTCACTTTTTTGGTAAAGATGGTGAATTTGTTATGTATATTTAACCCCCCTAAAAATCCACAAGAACTCTCTGCTAAGCAGTAGTTCTGTAGAAACTGTCTAGAAAAGGACGGCAGCAGCCGCCAATCTGGAACCAGCTGGGTGTCCTCAGGGCTGTGGTCTTCCAGCCTGGATGGCTGGCCCTTCCTCGAGGGTCCTCTGGCTTTGCCCCTGCTCCCCACGGGGAAGTGCATCTCCTTGTCGTCGTATGCTGATGTTGACCTCTGTTTCCTGGTTGACATTGACCTCTGTTTCCAGGCAGCCTTTCCTTAGAGCTATTGATGTGTTCACCTATATTCTCCACAAGGTGGCTTAGGGTCTGCCTCTCTGTCAGTTACTTTCATGACACGCTTCATTCATAGAGATCATTCTTTTCATTTTTCTCATTCTTGGCCGTCTGTGCCACGCTTGCCTCCACGTACATTATCCCTCTGGGGCCCCAAGGAATCATTCACCCATGATGTGTAGGGGCTTCAGGACCGATCTGGGGCTGCCTCAGTCATTTGCCCAGGCACACCATGCAGACATCTCCATGTGGCTCTTCTCCCTCCTCCTTCAATCTACCGGGACAGGTGGGGTAGTGCTCCCTGCCCTCATATTCCCCAGCCCTACCTGAGGGTTCCTTTATCCACTCCTCTCAGGGCTCTGCCTGAAGGTGGTTGGGGATTAGGATTGCTTCTCAGGGCACCCCCACCCCACGCCAGCCTCTAATACCTTTCTACCAACCTCTACTGGTCTGCTAGCTTCCTGAGTCCATGAGACTTTATCGGAGCCTTTGCTTACTTGACACCATCTTTCCAAATCTTTAGCCCATGGCGGGACCCAGGGTTTAGAAACAGAAAAGGTTATCGATTGCTTTGTTTTCTGCCATTGTGCTATGTCATCCCTTCTCTCTAAAGTAATGAAAGCAGTGGTTGTAGCTGATTGAATGAACAAGGGTCACTGAGTACCAAGGCAAAACACAAAACACCCAGAGAGCCACTGGGATGCATGCTTCCAAATATTCTCCTGACTCTAATGGTTCAACTCCACGGTTTAATAGAAGTTCAGGGAGAGCAGAGGACATAAATTAGTGAACCAAACCAAATTTGCAGATGACTAAACCTGATCCTTTGGTATCCCCAAGAGATTTATAGGATGTGAAGTGTAGCTGAGAGTTAAGAAACCAAAAATGACTGAGGGAGCAAATGAATAAACACATTCAGAGAGTCTTAGCCAAGCTGTAATTGTAGAGAGAGATGATACCTCATAACCAAATTGCATTAAAAATTGTAAAATGTGATCAAGTGAACAATAACTGTCTTGCTTAAGCTGCTTTGGAAATCTAGATGTTCATATTTTAGGATAAAATGGAATATTCTTATATAGTGTTATGTGAAGATGGAACTATTTTATTTCGGTGTTGGCTGGGTACCCAATAGAATAAACCTGCCATTTCAAAATTTGGGAAGGACGCACACACTCTGGTTTTGTGACCCTGACCCCTTCTCCACTGACAAGATAGAGAGTTAGCATTTTGGAGCAAACCATGTGCTATGCTCCAAATATCACCACCTCCAAAAAAGGCATGAAGTGTGCTTGCCTCTTTCTTCATACACAGAAATAGCAGCTTCCACTGGACCTCTTTCAGGGTTTAATAAGTGTCCTCTACATTTAGGGGGACACAGTGAACAAGAGGCCTGATCCACACCCAAGGGAGGGAGCCTCTGGATGGATTTTGGCAGCTGAGGAAGGAGCCCTGAGGCACTTGTCTGCATGCAGGATACCTCAGGTGTGAGATCCTCCTTAATTGTGGGGGAACCCATGAAGTCACTCCAGAAGAATATTCTTTATTTTGTTTTATTTTATTACACTGGACTGAGTAAGTAAGAAAGTAAGTGTTAGTTGCTCAGTCATGTCTGACTCTTTGCAGTCTCATGGACTGTAGCCCACCAGGCTCCGCTGTCCATGAAATTCTTTAGGCAAGTATACTGGAGTGAGTTGCTATTTTCTTCTTCAACACTGAACTAAACACGTTAATAATTCCACTTTGTGTTGTGAAAGTTGAGTTGCTGACAAACTTCTTATTATCCAAAAGGCATCTGAAAGACATGGGATTTGCCCTAAATATCTTTCAGGACAGGGAAGAGTTAACTTTACCAGGATAAATTTAAAGTTTGGACGATGGGAGACAAAAATAATGTTGCTTATAGCCCATGAATTTTGCTTGTTCAAAATAGTACTTACATATATTAAGGTTTCAAAGAGATATACAATGTCCATAGCCAACAAATATCTTTAAGTTCTTAGTATGTCAGGCAGCTCTGTTAGATGCTGGGCTAGAAATTACATAGAAAGCACATTCCCATTCCTTTATCTGCTGTTCATATTCTTCATGCTAAAAATCATAAAATAATTATTCAGCACCCAGCATTTCGATGGGGTTAGTTTCTTCCCTAACAGAGATAACTTTTTTTTTTTTAGTTTTGACACTTACTCTAATTTATTACAAAGCCTGTGATTTGTAAGAAAAATTTGCCTCTGTGAAAGCTTAAGAGACATAATAAAATGAAAAATTGAGTCAATAGCGGGATAATTTTTAGAGATGAAGTAATCAAAGCAATTGTGGACTTAGCAATTTGGTTTACATTGCACAGAATGCAAAGTCTGATAAAGTTTACTTGTGCAGAAAACCACGTGAGCTGCCCAGAAAGTAACTCTGCGCACCCATGTTTTATTCTTCTGAGTACAAAAGCACACCCACGCCGTGTGGATCTCTTTGCCTTCTCTCCCTCTCTTCTTCCTCCCGCTCCTCCTCCTCTTCTAATTCCCTTCCCCCTCTCTCTTGATCCCTCTCTCTCTCTCTCTCCTCTCTCTGCCTCTTCCCTCTCTCCCTCTCCCTCTCTTTCTCCCTCCCTCACTCTCCCCCTTCTTCTTTCCCTCTCCCTCTCTTTCTCTCTCTCCATCTCAATCTCTCTCTGTCTCCTTTTCTCTTTTTCTCCCCTCTTCTTTGACGCCCCCCACCTCGCCACAGCTTTTTAGTCACATACTTATTTGAATCTTATCTACATGTTAGATTTCTGTGTTTCATGTCGAATGCTCGCATCTAGGAGGGGAAAATGCAGAATGGCTGTCAAGCAAATATCTCAGAATGTTCCCAGTATTGTGATTTGCTTTTAATCCCGTTGTGGGGTAGAATTTTTGTCTGGAAGCTGGTATGTTCATTGATTAAGTAGCACAGAGTGTGAGCCAAGAAATCCTTAGTCCCTAAACTAGCAGCATATTAAACAGATCTGAAAGCATCGTATTGCTCTGTCAGTTTCCTGGGAGGGTGTTTCAAGCTTGAAAATTGTAGTCAATGGAAACATTTTCTGAGAAGTTAATTATTAGCATCTCCTGAAAATGGAAGGACTGGCATCATGTAAAAGAAAGGAGAATGTTCAGATTAAGTAGCTTGTTCAATAAACAATGAGGTGGATCCACAAAGCAAAAGTGTAGAAGTGGCGATAGTGATGGGAAGACAAAAATCCCTCTATGATGTATCACTAATGAGAGTGCTGATTGCCAAGAAGGTTTGCATCAGTGCAGGCACATAGCAAGGAAAGGAGATACGGAGAGCTACAAGAAAGGACAAAATGGTCCAGCAGATGTTTCATGAACTGCTGTATCTTTGACCTGTGACAAATTCACCCTCCGAAAGCAAACAGAAGTCCTTAACATCTAGTGTCCAAGGTGATTTTTCAAATGCTTTGTTTATTATTTAAATGTTGAGCAGACCCCTTAATTCAGGATAACCAACAGGTTAGAATTGCTATAGACTCCCTCCTGTCTCAGTAGCTTTGTTAGCATCTTTAAGGGATGACATGAGAATATAATCAGGTGAGCTCAAGGGTATTGTTTTGGGTGATTTGCAGTCTGCAGACTTCCCAGAACTTTCTGTCCTCTAGCACAATAACAAGCATATCCTCCAGAGGTATAAAGTGTGTCTACTAATTACGCCTCTTCATTTTAGATGTGATTTGCTATGTCCAAGCCATTTTAGTGTTAAGAATATAATTTTATTGTGATGCCATTTTCAAGGGAGCTGCCCCAAGTCCCCATTTGGCCGACAAGAGGAGAGGGATGTAAGCAGATCCATCCTATCAATGTTCATTGTTTCCCCTTCAGCTAAATCCTTTGAACAGACCTAGGAAGTTGATATTTTAAAAGCCTAGTTTTCTATCATTCTAATGGCCCCCAACTCAGGATCATTTTTAATATTTTTTAGAGTTCTACAACCTGCTATATACATCTTGAAAAGTCCAATTTAAAAATCTAAATGGAAATTGTTATCTGTACATAAAAGAAAGTGAGTGAAAGTGAAGTCGCTCAGTTGTGTCCGACTCTGCGACCCCATGGTCTGTAGCCTCTGTCCATGGGATTCTCCAGGCAAGAATACTGAAGTGGGTTGCCATTTCCTTCTCTAGGGGATCTTCCCGACCTAGGGATTGAACCCAGGTCTCCTGTGTTGTAGACAGACGCTTTACTGTCTGAGCCACCAGGGAAGTCCTATCTGTACATAATTATATAATAAGTTTGATTTGCTTTGGAAATAAAATCTTTTGAAACATTCAGACTGAAAAAAAATAATGAAATAATGCCAACCTTTGATTTACAAGGTTGGTAACTATGGTTTAGTCAGCCTCAGTTTACAACTAGTGTTGTTGCTAATGTGGTGGATAGAATAACAGCCCTCCCCCAAATGTCTTTGTTCTAACCCCTAGAACCTCTGACTGTGTTGTTTCATGGCAAGGGGGAAGTAAGATTGAAGATGGAATTAGGGCTGCTGATCAACTGACCTTGAGAAGGAAGATTATCCTGAATTATCAGGGTGGCCCAATATAATCACAGGAGTCCTTTTAAGTGAAAGAGAGAAGCTGGAGGGTCCAGTCAGAGAGAGATCTGAGGATGCTATGCTGTTATGAAGATAGAGGAAGGGGCCAGAGCCAAAGAATGCAGACAGTTTCTTGAAGCTGGAAAAGGAAAGAAAAGGATTCTTCTCTAGAGCCTCCAGAAGAGGCCAAGCCCAGCTAAAACCTTTATTTTGGCCCAGGAGACCTACATTTTGAACTTCTGGCCTCCAGAACGATAAGATAATAAATTTGTGTTGTTTTAAGCCATCAAGTTTGTGGCAATTTGTCATAGCAGCAATGAGAAACTAATGCATTTAGTATAGTATTTTTCTGGATTTTGTTCATTTACTTTTTACAATTTATTTTTAATGGAGGATAATTGCTTTACAATGTTATGTTGGTTTTTGCCACATAATAATGTGAATCAGTCATTTGTTGTTGTTCAGTTGCTAAGTCGTGCCCAACTCTTTCCAACCCCATGAACCACAGCACACCAGGCTTCACTGAATCAGCCATAAGAACACTTACATCCTCTCTCTCTTGAGCTTCCCTCCCACCCCCTACCCCATCCCATCTCTCTAGGTCATCACAAAGTACTGGGTTGAGCTCCTGGTGTTATATAGCTTCTTTCCACAAGCTATCTATTTCACCTGTGATTATGTATATGTTTCAGTGCTATTTTGGTCATTAAATAAACCAGTTACAGTATGTTCTGAGCACCACGGCATTCAGATAACTGTGCAGGGAAGTTGTACAAGTATAGAGGGAGTAGGATAAATCCAGACTCCTTACCGTTGTCTCAGCGTCTGCATCATCTGCCCCTCCTGCACTCCAGCCTTACCTTCTGTTCCTTCTCTGCAGTTCTGACTCCAGCACCTCCAGCTTGTGGTCAGCTCCTTAGACTTCCTGCCCTGGTGCTTGGTTCTTGGTTCTTGTTGCTTCCTCTGCCTTGAATGCCTTTTGCCAAATTCCCCTACAGCTGGTTTCTTTTCATCCTTCAGGCCTTAGTGTAACCTTTCCTGTGTTATCAGAACACTCTATCTTGTATCACTCCAGATCTCAGTGGCTTAAAACAATAACATTTATTTGTTCTTGGAGTCACAGCCCAGGGTAGTTGATGTGTGTGGGAATCAGCGATAAGAATGGAACTCCCATGGGACTTCCCTGGCAGTCCAGTGGTTAAGACTCTGCACTTCCATTGTAGGAGGCACAGGTTTGATCCCTGGTTGGGGAACTAGGATCCTGCATGCCACATGGGCAGCCAAAAAAAAAAAAAAAGGAACAGGGACTCCTTTGAGTTCCACATGGCCACTGAACCTATCACGCATGCCTCTCCAACACCTTGGTCTTCTTGGAATCCTCTGCAGGATCACCTTTCACCACTTTCACATGGTGAGAAATCGAAGACCTGTGGAGAATTATTCAGATTATTCAGGCCAGGCCTGGAAGTGAGAAGTGTCACTTGACCCAGCCTAGATGCAAAGGGAGTGGGCTGTCTGCCTATGTGCCCAGATGGAAAACTCACCACCTGGCTCTGCCCCTTCTCAGAGATGCTTCCTATCACATCCCTAAGCAGGTCTGCCTTGTTAGTCTCGTGATGATTCCTTATTTTCTCCACCATACTTTATCCTTAATAATTTATTTGCTTCTTTGTTAACTATGTTCTTTCCGCAAGCCCAGAGCTATGTGAAGACAGAGATCGTTTGTTTTGTCACGACCATATGCACAGCACTTGGCAACATTGTCCTGCAGAATAGCTTCCCGATCAATAATGGTTAATCAATGTGTGATGAATGGATGAGCCAATGACCCAATGAATGGATGAAGAGAAAACAGAGCCTTTATCTAGAAGATATCCACTATTGCAGCAAAGACAGAATAGTTCATGTTCTTTTATAATAATCAATTTTAAGAAGCCACCAAAATATTTGAATTAAAAATAGTAGACCTTGTGTTGAGGAGGGCATGGCAACCCCCTGCAGTATTCTTGCCTGGAGAATCCCCATGGTAAGAGGAGCTTGGCGGGCTTCAGTCCATGGGACTGTGAAGAGCTGGACATGACTGAGCGACTAAGCACAGCACAGCACAGGCCGTGCACTAGGGTTCAGAAAAGTGTTTGGAATGACACTGCTCTTTTGGTGAAGTTCGGTTCTGCAGAGGAGAAGACTAGTGCTGTCTTTATTTTGGTTACTCAGTTCAGTTCAGTCGCTCAGGGGTGTCTGACTCTTTGCGACCTCATGAATCGCAACATGCCAGGCCTCCCCGTTCATCACCATCTCCCGGAGTTCACTCAGACTCACGTCCATCGAGTCCGTGATGCCATCCAGCCGTCTCATCCTCGGTCGTCCCCTTCTCCTCCTGCCCCAAATCCCTCCCAGCATCAGAGCTACCGCTATATTTCTGAGTGAGCTTCAGACCCTTCAGACACCCTCCTAATTCACTCCATCCCCACCCGTCTCTACTTGCAGAAGCCAAATCACTTACTCCTCCCCTCCTCTCCTCTGCCAGTATCCTCATAGTGGCCTAGGGGATGGAAGCGGGCCATTTCAGATGACTGAGGTTTTCTTTTTTAAAATCTGTCTTCTCTTTTCCCTTCCTATTGTCCTTTCCTGACTTAGCATGCACCAGGAGAATATGACAGTCCAAGAGACAGAATGCCCAACCTAGGGCTTCCCTCTTGCAGTGTGATGCTATAGCTGTAAGGACGGATGCTATGGTGTGTTGGCTGCTTTGCTAGGAAGCCTGAGCTGTTGCCTGTCTCTTGGATGGGGACACAGGAAGTCCACCCTACCTTGCTCATTTGTGCTGCTCTGGCTCTGACATGGCTCCTGATTGCCCAGGCTTTATGGAATGTAGCAGAGTGATGGGGCCAGAGTGCTGATTCCTGAAATCACTGGCTAGGCAGGATGCTCCCTACCATGGATGGGTTTCTCCCATCTCTCCTTTCATCTCCTCTCGTCCACAGGGCAGGTATACGGCATTTCCGGGGTAGAGGACCAGGGACTTGTGGTCGGAGTCATTCCTGTGACGAGTACAATGTGTATTTACTTCACTTTCCTCCCCTCACTTTGATGTTTTTGTATGGATGAAGTACGTTAAAATAAACACGAAAGTCAAAGATGTGTCCAAAGATGTAGCAACAGAGATGATCAGGAATAGGAAAAAAATGGAAAACAACTTAAACATTCACATAAGGGAGTAGATAAAAATGAATTATGGTATATCCATATAATGAGAGACTAGAAAGTCATTAAAATTGATCCTGTAGAAGAGTATTAAATGACATGCAGTCATGTTCACATTTAATTTTTAAAAATCAGGCCATAAAATAAGGGCCACTATGTGATCCCATTTTTTCCAATTTTTTTTATTGTTTAATATATAAATAACAAAAAGAAGGAAGATCGAAATAGGGTGGCTGTTGCATCAATGTGATGATAGATAAAATTTTCTTTTATTCTTAGTACCCAATGGTATTTAAAAATTTTTCTGTAATAAATACACATTTCTTTTGTAAAGGGACATAAACATCTAAAATGTGATTTTACAAATTAGATGGCTAAGTTCCCAAATGAACCCTTGTTTCTAAAAATGGCTATTGACAGAAGACTTAAAGAACAAGTCACTGAAGTGCAATGAAAAAGCCCAATAACTCCGCTTTCCTGTTGCTCCCCAGCCTCGTCCTAGCCCCTGCCTCTCGCTTTCCCTCCCACCCGTGCACACTAAATGCTGAGGCCTGCTTGGCATCTGGAGTGGCTCCATCTCTGATCACCACACCCTCCATCCCATTCCCACCACCGTGGCCTTAGTGTAGCCATTTGTTATCTTCTGATGGGACTTGCCTCCAGGCCTTGGTTCACACTGTTCTGCGTAATGCCACCCTATCCTGACAGCCTGACCAAGGCGGACCCATCTCAGGAGACTCAAAGATCACATATTCTCTGACCCTTCCTGACCATCTCCACTTCTCTTCCCAGACTCAACCCTCCTTTGTGCCTTGCTCTTTGTTCTGAACTCTCTTATGGAAGCTTTCAATCTCTGCTGCATTTCTTTCTTTAAAAAAAAAAAAAAGAACACTTTATTGAGGCATGATTAACATGGAAAAACTGTGCATGTTGGATGTGTACAATTTTATGAGTTTGGGGATAAATATACAACCCTGAAACCATTACCACCAAGGCCAGGGTCATATCCATCACCCCCCAAAGTCTCCTCCCATCACCTTATCATCATTATTATTTTTACACTCTATTGCCCTTCTTGACACTTTGTATCAGGTATTTTACACTTCCCCTATGGTAATTTGTGTGATCCTTGCAACATGTACAGGAGGGTTATAGCCCCACTTTACAAATGAGAAAACAGAGGCATAGAGAGGTTAAGTAACTTGTCCAAGGCACCACAGGTAGAAACCGACAAGCCTGGAGTCATCCTGAGGTAGTACAGCTCCAGCATCTCTACACTCAACAGATTTATGTCCTGCTGTTTCTCATATTTATGAGACCTTTCACATGTCTGTCTTCTTCCACCATATTGTAGGGGAGGAATCATGTTTTAAATGCATCTTTATTTTGTTTGATGCCAAGCCTGGGATGGTATAAAGCAATCTCACCGTAAATATTGACTCTTTATACAATGTGTTTATTGAGCCTTTGCTATATGCCAGGCATTGTTTTAAGCACCTGAAATACATAAATAACAAAGCGCATCAAGATTTCTGCCCTCAGAGGGAAGCAGAGCAGTGACTTAGATTCTAGTAAAAATGTCAGGGGCAAGTTGGGTGGACGATTCAGGTGTTATTTACATGACATTTTTACTTCTTCTGTATCCATGCTTCACTACATTACATTTTAAATTGGGGGGATGATTTGAGGCAATGACAGTGCTGGAAATCAATATAAATCTTTCCTTTGTCACATGAGAGCTCTGTAACTGATCAAGTGATAGAGATCTGTCGATGGTCACATGGTGTCTGCCTGATGCATCTTGATGCTTTGAAACTTTTTTTTTGAAAGTTAAGTACATATCTGAAAATCTCATCTTTTTCTCATTTCTTTATGTTCTTCTTGCTTACACTTTTTACTTTTTTTCTGTTTTTCTCCCCTCAAAACCATCTCAAAGCCTCTTGCTGCTTCCTCCTGCACCCTCTGCCAGCCCCTTCTTACTTTTCTTCTCCCTCTAACTTCCTAAATACACGTCTTTGAACAGTTGATCAAAACTCATGAAGAAAATATGATTTTCTCTTTCAAGAAGTTAGGCGAAAATGGCAAGGCATTGATCTGATCAAAATTTGTGTCATCGGCATCTATAGATTCATTTGGGTGCAGAAGAAAGAAGAAAGGCTAGCTCTAGAGGTCAGAATAATCTCATGAGGTAGACTTTATTTCTGTTTTATTAATGACAAAGCAGAGGGACTTCCCTGACTGTCCAGTGGTTAAGACTCTGCGCTTCCAATGCAGGGGGCATGGGATCGATCCCTGGTCGGAGAACTAAGATCTTGATGCCGAGTGGTGCAGCCAAAAAGTTAAAATTAAAAAAGCAGAGATTCAAAAGGATTAATTATCTAAAGTCATGTGTTCTAGGGCTCAGTTGCTCACTAGTGTCTGACCCTTTGTGACTCCATGGACTATATAGTCCACCTGGCTCCTCTGTCCATGAAATTTTCCAGGGAAGAGTACTAGAGTGGGTTGTCATTTCCTACTCCAAGGGGAATCTTCCCAGTCCAAGGATCAAACCCACATCTCCTGCCTCCCCTGAATTGGCAGGTGGATTCTTCCTCCTGCACCCTCTGCCAGCCCCTTCTTACTTTTCTTCTCCCTAATTACTTACTTTTCTTCTCCTTTATTACTGTCACCAAATAATAAAGATCATGTTAAGTTCTTCTATACTGTGTTATTTACCACCTTATACAGAGGGGAGTTCTGATAAAAAATTTGTTTTTGCTGCTTAGGGGATGTATTTTTCTGGGGTCTCATGTATAAAAAATGAAATTGAGATATTAAGAAACTCAGACTATTCCCAAATAATGGCATTATTTTAAAACAAATGAAGCCTTACAGGAATAGAAATAACCTATTATACTTGCAAAGCACTAAGTTAAAAATGTACCACCAGAATATACTGTTTCTTTATTTCCCCTCTCTACACTCCAGCCTCCAGGATTGGAAATTACTCATTCTTTAGAGTATACATTAAATTCAGAGGTTCACAGCGTGACCATAGAAAAGCCTCTGCACTTATCAGTAGTTTTCCCTGTATCTTGAGCAATCACACGGCCCAGATTTCCAGAATGTTATCTTTATCTTTCACAGATACTTTGTCAAGTTCTGTTCTAAAAATATGGTCAGTATTCCTGTATCTCTGTTAGTCCACTTGCAGTTGAACTTGAGCATCCACTCCATCGGCTCACAGGTCACCAAAGACTTGCTCACCACCAAGGTCAAGCGTTTTGCTCAGTCCTGGTGCTTTTCAACCTTCCTGAGATATACGCAGTTGTTGGGTTAATGCTTGCCTTCAGCTTCCTCTCTTCTCCCAGGAACAAATCTTTACAGTTTAGGAAGGATTGGAGGAGAAATACCCAAGACCCTAGCCTCTTATTTGTGGATGCGAACCCAGACTGGAAGGATCCCCAGGAAACAGAGGGCCTATGGACTAATGAGAAAATACAAATCGGTGGTGGGGGGGGTGGGGGGGGGGGGGGGGGGGGGGGGGGGGGGGGGGGGGGGGGGGGGGGGGGGGGGGGGCGCGGCACATGATTTGCTGGTTGAGCTCCCAGAGATGTTAGCTTAGTCTCAGGGTAATGCCATTGCACCCCTGGCCCCCACCAGAGGCTCCCTGTAGCACCCTACTGACTGCTAACATGAGGTGGGGCAGCACCTCATTTAAGTGACCAACACGCTCTGGGAAAGCAGCAGATTTAGAGAAGTGCTGTCTTGAGGACCGTGATACTTGGCCACGCCAGAAAGCAAAGATTAAGCTTCCTAAACACTCATTGATTCCTACAATGCTCCACTTAGGAAAATTTCTCCCAGGAACTCTTATTGGTACCTTGACTTTTCATCTCTCCCTCCTCTCCCTTCTGGCTCTTCATGACCGTACTCTTACTTCTTCTAGGGCAGAGGGGGTCTTAAGGTAGTCCATGGAACATAACTCACTGTGGATGTTTATCATTTTTAGAAATTGTATTCAATGTAAGAGGTCCTCAAGGTCACAGAATCTCAACATTCTGTCTGAGGAGGTGCCACTCCCTATTTGATTATAGAGTCTTTCTGCCCAGTGTCTTCTTAGAATCCTTCTTTTTTATCTCCTGTTCAATATATAAACTTGAACTTGCCAGTGTATAAACTAATGTTAACATTAGCCCGGGACAATTTCACTTCTGGTCATATATCCAAAAGAATTAAAAGGAAGATCTCCAAGAGTTATCTGTATACCCATGTTTAGAGAAGCATTATTCACAATAGCCAAACAGAGGAGACAGCCCAAGTGCCCATCAGTGCATGAATGGATAAACAAAACGTGGTATATACATACAGTGGAATGTTATTGAGACTCAGAAATGAATGGACTTCTGGCACATGCTACAACATGGATAAACCTTGAGGATATTATGCTAAGTGAAATAAGCCAGTCACCAAAACACAAATATTGTATGACTCCACTTATATGAGATGCCTAAAATAGTCTAATTCTCAGATACACAGAACAGAATGGAGATTGCTAGAGGCTGGGTAAAGAGGGAAGGAGGAACTGTTGTTTAATGGGTATAGAGTTTTAGTTTTCAAAGATAAAAAGAATTCTGGAGATGGGTTACCCAATAGTGCAATGTACTTAATATTATTGAAATGTATGCTAATGAGTGGTTGAGATGGCAAATTTTATGGTATTTTGACACAGTTAAAAATAAAATACAATTTTAAAAGCCCAGTGGCTCAGCAGTAAAGAATCTGCCTGAGATGGAGGAAACATGAGTTCAGTCCCTGGGTTGGGAAGATCCCCTGGAGAAGAAAATGACAGCTCACTCCAGTATTCTTGCCTGGGAAATCCCATGGAGAGAGGAGCTTGGCAGGCTACAGGAGAAGTACCCAAGACTCTAGCCTCTTATCTGAGAATGTGAACCCAAACTGGAAGAATCCCCAGGAAATAGAGAGCCTGTGGACTAGTGAGAAGATGTTCACAAAGCAAGTGGAGCAGATGATTTGCTGGTTGAGCTCATTTCAAAGAATCAGAGACATTCATTTCAAAGAATCAGATGCATCTTAGTGACTAAACAGCAACAAACCTAGGAAGATGAATTGGAAAGTTACACCACCAGCACTAATGATAATAACAAAAATTCATATAATTCACTGTCAACTGATGTTTCTTAGTAGTTACTCTATACAGTATACCTGAGCTGAGAGCCAAGAAGGATATTAACATGAATACAGCATGGTTCTTAACCCCAAGGAGATGCTGGTATGGTCCAGGAGATGAGACATGCACAGAGTTTTTTTTAAATTTGGCTACACCAAATTAAGAAATCTGTTTTAGTTGTGACATACTGCATCTTCGATCTTCACTGAGGCACATGGGACCTATTTTCCAGACCAGGGATTGAACCCAGGCCCCCTACATTAGGGGCTTGGAGTCTCAGCTACTGGACCATGAGGGAAGCCCCTAGAATATTAATTGAATAAATATTCCAAGATTGCAAGTTTACATTAGGTGCAGGGTAGAACATTTGAGGTCATCACCTAAGATGAACGGAAAAGAACAGGTGGGAGTCTAAAGCCAAATAGAAACAGTTTTTTTAAAAAAATTACTTCCACTTGTATTAAAGGATGAATTATTAAGTCTCTATGGCTCTTTATTTTTCTGAGTTCTTATAAACTGTTCTGAGATGGAATAATTCCAGGCCTCCTCTCTGTAAAGTGTCACTTGATTAAACCGACATTGGGCTTTATATGGACAAGACAGCTCTAAGTATCAAACCCCTCAGAGGTTTTAAACACCAGCCTTCTCAATATAAAAGAGCCAACCTTCCTGTAATTTAGCACTCAATTGTGAAAATATTGTATGAGTTCCTCAATTCTTACAAAATTATTTTTATCCTATTCATAGAGAACAAAGCCATAGATTTATTTCACCTTTTTTGACTACCTCAAAAAGTATGCATGCTTCTAATTTAAGGATCTTCCCATAGACAAAGTGCTTCCCTTTGTGATGGGAAACCTGAAAGAGGGAATATGTCAAAACTGCTGGCCAGGCATACTGATTTTGATCTGATCTATCTTTCTCAGCACTGGCGGGCCAGCATAAAGACGGCAGTTTCCCTCCTGTATAATCCTAGGAAGCTGATTGCTGAATCCTAAGAGTCCTAACTTCAGGCTGAAGGTGAAAGTAATTCCTTCAGGGAGTAATGTCTAGGTCCAGTCTGCAGAATTAAGCTGATAAGGGATGACATTGCATTAGGAGGTTACGATAATAGGATCACCTTAAATTAAGCTCCCTGAATGAATAAAATAAACCTATTACTCTGAACTTCACCTCAGCCTTGTACAATGCCTGGCACATCAGAGATTCTGGAAAAAAATGTCAAATAGATGACAGGAAAAGGCAGTATTTTGATAGCGCAGTAATATTTTTGAGGGTTGTCATATATGATTCATTTTTCTTAACAAATTTACTTACTTCTTACTTTGTGCTGGACACTATTCTAGGTGGTATAGCTGTGAAGAAAAGATAAAAGATCTTTGTCCTTAATCTTACCTTCAAATTGAGGAGACAGATGATTTTTTTATTTTATTTTAATTATGAGAATGTCAAAGAGAAGAGATAAAGCAGGCAGGGATTTCTGAAACATAGTGGTGGGTGTTAAAATATTAGATAGGGTGGACCATACATGAATTATGAAATTTCTAAAAATTTGAACACATAAAAGATTACTATATTTAACACCATTTAATCAGTATAATGCAAAGACCATGTGTGGGGATAGGAGGAAGCTGGGTTCCAGGCCTTGCTTTCATTCATGAGTAAGTTTTTCACTCCTCTGGACTCAGTACACAGCTGTCAGATGCGCATTTTGGACATTTTCACTCCAAATCTCTTTCAGCTCTAAAATTCTGTAAGTATTACTGTTTCTTTAGTAACGTAGAAGACCCTTCAGGATCTTTCAGTTCCCTGGAATTGTCAATATGAAAATCAACTACTATCAAACACATTTTTATTGGTACTTTCTGGTCATTTGGATTTTGGATAAATAGGAATTCTTGCCATATATAGTTGTTGTTGTTCAGCTGCCCAGTTGTGTCCGACTCTTTGCAACCCCATGGACTGCAGCGTGCCAGGCCTCCCTGCCCCTCACCATCTCCCAAAGTTTGCCCAAGTTCATGTCTATTGCATCGGTGATGCCATCCAGTCATCTCATCCTCTGATGCCCTCTTCTTCTGTCCTCAAACTTTCCCAGCATCAAGGACTTTTCATAATGAAATCAGGTTGCTGTGGTCTGAATGTTTATGTTCTGCCCAAATTCACATATTGGAATCCTAACACAGTGTGATGGCATTAGGAGGTGGGGTCTTTGGAAAGTAATTAGGGCATGAGGGTAGAGCTCTTCTGAATAGGCCTAATGCCCTCAGAGGTCCCTAGCCCTTTCTGCCATGTGAGGATGTAATGAAATGTCTACAGCCCTTACCCAACCAGGCTGGCACCCTGATCTGAGTCTTCCAGCCTCCAGAATGGTGAGAAACAAATTTCCGTTCTTTATAAGCTATCCCGTGGGTATTTTGTTATAGCTGCCAGAACGGCCTCAGACATAGGTATTATAAGATGTTCACCAGTTATAAAACTGTCATATTTTTGTAATCATTTTTTTCCTATAATTTCAGGTAAGGCAATTCAACTCCTTCCATTGAAATAAATACAGAGGGAGAGCCATTTATGTAGAATGAGGTGATTATAGTGCATTTTACTACAATTTAGTAGTGAAAAAACCCAGTTAGAATCACATATTCACTATGACACCAATTTTATGACACAATTCAATATCCTTAGAAATTGTCAGAGGCGATGGAGTTATCCGAAATGCTGAGATTACCTGGTATAAACTAGCCTACAGCCTACTTGTTACAGATCTGTGGCATCTTTATGCTAAAGCTGGTTTCTAGGCAAAGCTGCCTGACTAGCGCTGCTGCCCTCAGTGTGGTGTCTAACTTTACTGAACTCATACGAAGAAATGTGATTTTTGCCACAATGTTAAGATTACACTTTTAACTTGCCTAAACAAAGAGCTCAGCTTTCATGGAGTATAAGGTTCCTCTAGATAAACTTGGTATATTCTTCTTCTGTCTCTCTCTTTTTTCTTTTTCTTTTTTTTTTTTTTTTTGGTGTATGTAGGAATTTGATGGGTTAGGGAAGGTTGGGAAAGGTGGAGAATCATGTAGTCCCTGGAGCTCTGTAAGCAATTATTTCCCCTGCTGATAAAGAGTGTTTTGTTGCTATAAAAAGGGGTGTAGGTAGCCCCAAAATAGGTTTTGATTTGGTCATTGTACTGGAGTTCTGGGAAAAGAGACTGTTCTTTTGAATTTCTAAACAATAATAATTTGTGTCAGACATTTGCACTGTTCATGATAAGTAGCACAACTTGATAAGAAAGCCTTGCATTGGCAGAGCATCTGTAGAAAAATCACAACACAGATAATGAGAATAGTTATGTTTAAATTAAATTAAGTGGGCACCAAGGGATAGGAATAAATAGGGAAGGAGGAAGTAATTGAAACAGCAAATAGTCTGAGGCATAGAAATGGAATTGTGTGTAAACTCTGCAAATTTTAAGGTCATTTGGGTGCCATAAGCTATGTTATTAATTTCTCTGGAGTTTTGAATAGGTGCAGCTAATGAGTTAATGAAATGATCATGGAAAGAAATCAACACATGCACTAATATGGGGAAGAACTCTCTTAGCATATGCCACAATGGAACCAAAGGATATTTCCCAGATTCTTGCTACTCAAAGTGTGATCCGTGGACCAGCAGTATTTAGCATCCTGGGAGAGTGACAGAAATGCAGAACCTCAGGCCGATTCTAGACTGAGAATTCTAGACCTACTGAATCAGAATCTGCAGAATAAAGTTGCCAGGTGATATATATGCGCACTGAAGTTTAAGAAGCACTGCCCTAGAGTTGTTTTAACAGTTCATTCATTCTTTCAGTAAACATTTCGGGGGAGCCCCTTCCATATGCTAGAAACGAGAGTAGACAATAGGAATGCATGGTCCCAGCACTCAAGGAACACATAATTGGAGTGGGACAAATGAGACAAATTAAATTAAAAGTTAGGCTTTGTACTTGGCTCTGGGGTTGACAGGGCTTCCCTGGTGGCTCAGAGGGTAAAGCGTCTGCCTACAATGCAGGAGACCTGGGTTCAACCCCTGGGTCAGGAAGATCCCCTGGAGAAGGAAATGGCAACCCACTCCAGTACTCTTGCCTGGAAAATCCCATGAACTGAGAAGCCTCGTAGGCTACAGTCCATGGGGTCACAAAGAGTCGGATACAACTGAGTGACTTCACCTTCTGGGCTGTCAGGGTAGGGAATGTAGCTTATGCCCCAGGGTTAGCCTGGGGCACACAAGTGTTGGTGGTGTGTTTACAGCTAACTGAAAGTGAAAGAGACTGTGTCTAGCCTTGAAACATTGAGTTTTGAGGCACCTGTGGAATCTGCAGGTGGAAATGTCTAATTAACTGGCAGTTGAAGTTGAGAGCAGGGGTCGGCAAACTGTGAATGCACAGACCAAACCCTGCCTCCTCTTTGTTTTTGCAAACGAAGTTTCATTGACCTACCACCAGGCACATTGGTTTAAACATTGTTTATGACCGCTTTCGCCACCCTATGAGGGCAGAGTTGAGTAGGTGCCTCAGAGAGCAGACGCCAAGTGGCACCAAAGTCTAAAATACTTTGTCTCAAGCCTTTGACAGGAAATGTTTGCTGAGTCCTGTTCTGGAGCACAGTGGAGAGGTCTGCGTTAGAGACAGCCATGTGGAGGTCACAGCAGCCAAGAGCATAGATGAAGAGCACCCTAGGAGTTGTCAGTGAGAAAAAAGCGTGCAGGATCAGAGCCCTGAGACAGACACTGCTTCAGGTGCTGTTTGTACTCAGGGTAGCTCCCCTGCCTTTCAGATTTTTTCTTTCTTTCTTTTTTGATAACTTTTTTTTTAGCAGTTTTATTTGTGTGAGTATGTGTGTGTGTGTGTGTGTGTGTGTGTGTGTGTGTGTGTGATGGGTGCCTTGGCACTTGCAAATGTATCAAGCCAAGAAACTTGCATTAGTTCAGTGACCTGTCCTGTAGGTAATTTATGACCCTAATAATTCAGCAGATTCTATAAGGCAACAAATAATGCTTACCTTTCTATGAAAGCTGTGAACCAGTGAAGTGCTCAGTCGCGCCCGACTCTTTGTGATCCCAAGGACTGTAGCCTACCAGGCTCATCCATCCATGGAATTTTCCAGGCAAGAGTACTGGAGTGGGTTGCCATTTCCTTCTGCAGGGGATCTTCCTGAGCCAGGGATCGAACCCAGGTCTCCCATATTGCAGGCAGACTCTTTACCGTCTGAGCCACTAGGGAAGCTATGAAAGCTGTAAGGAACATAATAGTTTGGGCCTAATAACAGAGAAGAATCTCATCATCTCATGAAATAGAAAGGAAATTTTTCATTTCCTTATAACTCTGTCTTGCCTGACTCCTGTGGCTGGCAGGGCTGTGCAGAGGTGCTCACAGCTCCCGCAAGGCCCTGTTGTCTTAATCTGGTCCCCAAATGACATGGCCACAAGCTGACATGTTGTCTGTGCTTCACCAGGCTATTATTCCCCACCGGATACACAGAAGTGTATCAGACAGAGGGGAGCTATGAGGGCAAGCAGGATGCTGCTGGAGCCAGGAAGTAGTTCAGGGCATAAAAAGGGAACTGTGTGTGTGAAGTCTGCCAATGTAAAAGCCATTCAACGCCATGAACTCTTATGTACTGCTCAGGAGCTGTGCATGAAACATTTTACATGGAATCACCGCAAACAGTCAATGACTCAGGCCTCAGTTCTTAGCCCATCTTTATTAGATAAACAACACAGATTGTGTTAAGTCCTGGACTCCGAGCAGAGGTTGAGTTGAAGCAGGGAGGAGAGAAAGGGCGCAGGTGGCAGTCAGCCTAGCATCCTCCCATCGGTGCAGAAATCCTCTGATTACCTTTTTTTTCACACTAAAACAAAGGTAGTCCTTGTACTCCCCAGTGCCAGACATGGTGTATAGTGCCTTCACAGGCAGCCTCTAGTTTAACATCCCTGTGAACACAATTCAGGTATAACGGAGCTGCCAAAATTGTTGATTTCGCTTTGAGGTGTAAGGTGCTCACTTCTGAGAAGCCCCAGGAGTCTTTGGAAAATCTACAGTGGCAGATTGCAGTTCTCCATTAGAGGTGCTGATTCCATCTCCATTTCCACAGAACGACTTTATTTTCAGCCTTTCTCTCCAGTCCTTATGAGGACCCAAAGCTGTCTGTTCACAATATTGAGTGTGGGGTTTTCTTACAAGGCCACAGTTCGTCTGGGCATTTGTTTACTCTGGAACCGAGTGGTACCAAACTCTTCATCGCATCTCGCTTTCTCAGGATGAATGAGCCAGTGTTGGAATGTCCAGTTCCTTTGTGCAGCCTCTCCTCCCTCTGCTGCCCCTCCTTGGCCCTCCCCCAACCCCAGTCTTTCAGTTATTTTTGTATTTTTGTGACTCTCCACTAGAGGATAAAGTAGAGGATTAATGAGTGGAATGACAGGCATCAGTATTTAGTGAGGACCTGGGCTCATGACCCCTCCCCAGCCTCTGGGGGTAGGTCCTATAGATTTCTCGATTAAAGAGGAAGTAATGGAGATTTAGAGACATTAAGTCATTTCCCTAAAGTTACAGCCAGAAAGTGCTAGAACTGCATGAGAATCACACCTCCTGTGTCAGTGGGCTCTTCACCACCACACCCATCACCAAACTTTATACACCAGAGACTGGAGTCCCAGAGCCACCAAACTGCGGCTTTTAAATTTTGCACTTTTTGCCTCTGGAAAGATAGGTATTTGTCATTCCCCTTCCCTGTGCCCTAGAAACACTGCTAACCAGGACGACAGAACCCTGCCATTGTGCATAACAAGGGCATCCTCCCAAAGGCTTGCCAGTGAGGCTTTGCGCTGGCAACCCATAGATCTGTGACTGTACCCTTTCTATACAACTTTATTATAAAAAATTCTCTTTATTGAAAGAAGTAAAGTCAAATAAATATTAAAGAAACATCAAAACCAACAGAGCAATTTCTAGGATGTGGCAACTTTCCTTGCTACCATCTAACAACCAGCGGGACTCCAGACTCTACTTGGGACAGCAATGATAATGATGGTTCCCATGTGTTAACCTGTCAATCAGACTGTCCTGCCGCACCTAAATATTGCATTTCCTTGGGGGTCTTTCCTTCCTGAAGGGTCTCTTTCTCTTTCCTCTAGTCTCTCCGCGTTATTCCTTCTGGGCCTTGGAAGAGCTTGTTCTGTCCCACAGTCAGCATCTGGCCCTCTCCCTCCAGCCTCCTAAGTGCCCCCCCCTTTCTTTTGCTTCACACCCTGTTTGCAGGGGCGTGTCTGCTGCAACCAGACAGACCACACTGGTCCCATCTTTACTTGTTCTCCAACACCACAGTGTAAATTACTTAAAAAATTAGACCCAATGCTGGGAGCAGTTAGGTAAATTTCTCCCTCATGGGAGAAAGTGACTGCTTTTAAAACTTATTTTAGAATGACGTTTCTTTATAACACCATTATCTCTTCTTCATACTGTTCATGGGGTTCTCAACAGCATGAAGAAGAGACAATGGTGAAAGACAGTATGAAGAAAGGCAATGCCTGCCAAAGAATGCTCAGACTCCTGCACAACTGCACTCATCTCACACGCTAGCAAAGTAATGCGCAAAATTCTCCAAGCCAGACTTCAAGAGTACGTGAACCGTGAACTTTCAGATGTTCAAGCTGGATTTAGAAAAGGCAGAGGATCCAGAGATCAAATTGCCAACATGAGAGTTCCAGAAAAACATCTTCTTTTGCTTTATTGACTATGCCAAAGCCTTTGAGTGTGTGGAACACAACAAATTGTAGAAAATTCTGAAAGAGATGGGAATACCAGACCACCTGACCTGCCTCCTGAGAAATCTGTATGCAGGTCAAGAAACAATAGTTAGAACTAGACATGGAACAACATATTGGTTGCAAATCGGGAAAGGAGTACATCAAGGCTGTATATTGTCACCCTGCTTATTTAACTTATATGCAGAGTACATCATGAGAAATACTGGGCTGAAAGAAGCACAAGCTGGAATCAAGATTGCCGGAAGAAACATCAATAACCTCAGATATGCAGATGACACCACCCTTATGGCAGAAAGTGAGGAAGTACCAAAGAGCCTCTTGATGAAAGTGAAAGAGGAGAGTGAAAAAGTTGGCTTACACTCAACATTCAGAAAACGAAGATCATGGCATCTGGTCCCATCACTTCATGGCAAATAGATGGGGAAACAATGGAAACAGTGAGAGACTTTATTTTTTTGGGTTCCAAAATCACTTCAGATGGTGACTGCAGCCATGAAATTAAAGATGCTTGCTCCTTGGAAGAAAAGTTATGACCAACCTAGATAGCCTATTAAAAAGCAGAGACATTACTTTGCCAACAAAGTTCCATCTAGGCAAAGCTATGGTTTTTCCAGTGGTCATGTATGGATGTGAGAGTTGGACTGTGAAGAAAGCTGAGCACCAAAGAATTGATGCTATTAAACTGTGGTGTTGGATAAGACTCTTGAGAGTCCTTTGGACTGAAAGGAGATCCAACTAGTCAATTCTAAGGGAAATCAGTCCTAAATATTCATTGGGAGGACTGATGCTAAAGCTGGAACTCTAATGCTTTGGTCACCTGATGCGAAGAGCTGATTCATTTGAAAAGACTCTGATGCTGGGAAAGATTGAAAGTGGGAGGAGAAGGGGACGACAGAGGATGAGATGGTTGGATGGCATCACCGACTCAAGGGACCTGAGTTTGGGTAAACTCCGGGAGTTGGTGATGGACAGGGAGGCCTGGCATTCTTCAGTCCATGAGGGTCACAAAGAGTTGGACATGACTGAACAACTGAAATGAACTGATCTCTTCTTCGGAGATCTTCAGCAATTCTGGTACAAAGCTTCCTTGGTGAAAATAATGGACGTTTTTTAGAGAGAGGAGATTTCTGGATTATCTGTGCCTTTTCCTTATACCTGCTTTCCTAATATTGCCCTGTGGTGTTGACAGCCTGAGATTTCAAGGCAGGTGATGAGAGAGTAGAGTGGTTCTGATCACTGAGGTGAAGATTTGCTGGGCTCTGTGTTGCAAATAGAGCAGGGCTAATGGAGGTTGACCTGGGAAGCACATGCCAGGGGCCTGACACTCGTGGATTCACGGATCTATTCCTCACAGACCTCCTGTGAGGGAGGAGGTATGCTAAAAAGTCCCAGTTTTATGGATAAGGAAGCGGAGTACAGCCCAGTGAACTGATTTGCCCAAAGTCACGCAGCTCATGAATGTTAGAGATGGGATTTGAACTTAGGCAGTCTGGTTTCAGAGACTGTGCTCATATCCTCCCTTCTATACTTCTTGACAAAGGGAGAAGGAGGACTTTTCATTGTTCAGTTGCTTAGTTGTGTCAGACTCTGCAACCCCATGGACTGCAGCACGCCAGGCTTTCCTTCATTTTCTCCTGGAGTTTGCTCATATTCATGTCTGTCGAGTCAGTGATGTCATCCAACTGTCTCATCCTCTACTGCCCTCTTCTCCTAACATTCCTTTTACAGATCTTATGGATTCATTGGAAACATTTGCCAATCTAATTTAAGACATACTGTGTTAAATACCACACAGAAACACAGACTAGGGTGCTCTTAAGTCCTGGATATTTTCATGTGGTGTAAAAAGCTATTTTGGGAACTGCCTTCCATCCCACAGAATTATCAGCCCCTCAGATAATTGAGGAAAATGAAGTAAAATGAGTAGAAGGGTCCTATCCAAGCCATTTTTCCTTGTAATTCACCACTAATCAGGGTCAAATGGCTTTTCTCACACTGATTCCTAACAGCTCTGCCTCTCTCCCCCAGTGGGTTCCTGCTTTTCCTGCAACCAAACATTCTTCCCTGATTACTGTTGCTTCTAAATGCATTGTAACAGAGACAGTGTCCTTCAGAAGGATAGAAAGCAGCTCTACCTTTAAAAAGATATTGCTAAAAAAACAAGATCCCAAATACCAGGTTCCCATCAAAACAGAATAACCTTCCTCAAGTCTCCTCACACTTCCCTGGCTACAAAATGGGCAAAATCAAACTTGCTTCCTCTTGGTCCTCACCTGGTGGGAGTATTGTGAAGATAAAAGGCAGTAATTGGTATGAAAATGCCCTGAGCTCCATAGATGAAAAGCTCTGTATAATCCCAGTATATTATTAAACTGGCTTTATTGGGATTTGGATACAGTTCTGTGGCTCACAGAAGTCAGTCTTTCAGCCAGTAGTAGGGAGTCCCCAAGGCTTTATTCCAGAAAGAGAGTGTTTACGGCAAATATGGTCAGGTTAGCATTATCCATCCAGGTCACAGACAGCCTAGAGTTAGAGAATGGAAAGACTTCTATTTGGGAAGCCCTTTGGCCATGCTTGACTGTTTCCTGCAATGGGGAACTCCCTATCTCCTGAAGTCACCACTGGAGACCATTAGAAAGTACTTCCTTGGATTGGTGTTTACTCTGCTTCTCTGCATGCCTGGACTATGCAGAACACGTCCACGTCTGGCCCTTTAGCTGTTTGAACACATGCATCAGGCTCACCCAGAGACACTGCTAACCCAGCCTCCCTCAGCCTCGTCTTGCCTGATGGGGTTTTGAATCATCTCATTTCGCTCTTTCTCTTTCAGATATGTTTTAGTCCATCCCTAACATAGAGTGTGGCCCCAGAACCACGTGACACTCCAGACAGTCTGACCGAAGCAGATGGCTACTTTGTCATCCTGTTTAGCACAGTCTGAGATCAGAGTTTGCTCAGTTACTCTACAGTAGCTACTGATGTTACACCAATTACAATCTTTACATCTATACATTGTATATCCCCCTGCTAGGTTGTGTCTCCCCAATATTAGCAATGATTTTTAAAAATTCTTGGCCAAAAGTTACATTTAAATGAAATTTTACTTTTAAATGAAATTTGAGTGAATTTGGTGCTAGCCTATTCAGATTTTTTAAAAATCCCCATTTTACAATCTAACATGTTATCTATCCCTTACAGGCAGTAATCCAAGCTTCTGAGTCTTTATTCCAAAAAGGATAAAGAACATACTTTATGCTTTTTTCAAATATAGTGGCCTTTAATTAGATCTCCTACATGGATAATTTTGATTAAAACTGCTCTCATTTGTGGTTAAAATATTCATGAAAATATTGCCTAGGGTAAGGCCAAGAAATATTCTTATATCAACTAATTTGTTCCCTTTCTCCGTTTCAATCATCAAATTATTAATCTGCCTAGTTGTACTGGTCCCTGTCCTGTGTTTTGTAACCTTGTCCAAAACGCTTTGCAAACAACCTTCTTGTCTGCTTCATTTGCTCTGATATGCCAATCTTTCTGGAAAGAAATGATTGGCATCACTGTGACTTGACTTGCTCTTAGTGAGACTGGATTGGTTTTTATGGCACCACTGTTACCAATTTCTTTTCCAGTCCATCACGTTTTTAATTTCTGGGATCCATTTCCAGCTCCACCACCTATATCTTAGAGAATTTTCCTTCTCTCTCTTTGAAATAATCAAGGCATTTGCCTAATTCCTTGCTCTGGTCCCATTCTCTTAGAGCATGTCTTCTTCCAAGGTCTCTGTCATCAAGGCTTCCATCCCATTTGCAATCCAAAGACTGGTCTCCCTGGCAAGGAAGCCAGTGGCAACTGGGAGAGGAATTGTGCCTCTTTTTGACATGCATCGGCATCACACCTTGGATGCCAGGCCGTTGCCTCAGGCCTTCTTTGATCTCCTTGGTTCTGAGCCTCACCAAATTCTTTGAAATGCTACTTTTAGTCTTTAAGTGACTCTTATTAAGATGCAAATATCTCTTAGAATATCTCTTTGAAGGGTTATAAAGTTAACATCCTGTGCAGTTTCAGGGGCAGGGTAAGGGTGGGTTTTAAAGGAAGTCATCCTTAACTCCTCACTTATGGCTGGGCTAAAACATCAGACCTTCCTCAGACACTTAACCTAGTGCCACTGAATGGAAGACATCCCAAGCCTGGTTCATTTCGGGAGAGCTGCTCCATTTCTCTACTGTTGGATAATATGCAATGATAATAATCATCATCATTAAATGAACTCTAATTCCATGTCAAGCATTCAGTGCTTCAGTGAATTACATCCTTTTCAGTGGGTTACCTCAATGAACTCTTAAACTTTAACCAGTAGTTGTTATTTCCCCATTTTATAAATGTAGCAATGGAGGCATTAAGACTTGAGTGGAGTAAGACAATTTGATATATATATATCAGAACCAAGGCTCTTAATCCCCTTGTTACACAGCCTCATTTCTGTCTATGGGATCTACTGAGTAAGATGGATGAGGAAGCTGAAGCGCAAGGCCAGTGGGATGGGGAAAGCAGAGCACCGAAGAATTGATGCTTTTGAACTGTGATGCTAGAGAAGACTCTTGAGAGTCCCTTGGACTGCAAGGAGATCCAACCAGTTCATCCTAAAGGAAATCAATCAGTCCTGAATATTCATTGGAAGGACTGATGATGAAGCTGAAACTCCAAAACTTTGGCCACCTGACGTGAAGAATTGACTCATTGGAAAAGACCCTGATGCTGGGAAAGATTGAAGGGAGGCAGAGAAGGGGACAACAGAGGATGAGATGGTTGGATGGCATCACTGTCTCAATGGACATGAGTTTGAGCAAGCTCTGAGAATTGGTGATGGACAGGGAAGCCTGGCATGCTACAGTCCATGGTGTCGCAAAGAGTTGGACATGACTGAGCGACTTTACTGAGTGGGAATCGGGAATGTCCATCTGCAGATAAGAGCTGCAGAGAGGGTAAGGGAGGAATGGTTCAAGGCGTATGAGAAAGGACTGAGATGTGAGGTGGAATATCATTTCTACAGAAGTGAGTTCCTAGACTACCAGTGTCAGCATCACCCAAGAACTTCACACAAATACAGATTCTCAGGCCCATCCCAGACCTTCTAAATCCAGAAAGCTGGAGATGGGGCTTGAAATCTGCTTGCTAATAAGCCCTCCAGAAGTTTCTGATGCATGCTGAGAATCACCGCTGTGGACCAACTTCTGAAGGTGGTGAGGCTTCTGGTTTTCTCACTGTTGGAATAAAAGTTATAAATCAACACCAGTACTTATCTCTGATTTTTTTATGATGATGCTCCACAAGATGTCTGCTTGGACTGAGAGACTAAGTATCATGTTCCTTCCCTACCTTCTGTCTGGTCTGTAACCTGAGGCCCATTACTTAGCTCATGATTCTTTGCCTGTAAAATGTGGTTAATGAAGCCTATTCCCTATTGGGGTAGCCAGAGAAATGTGTAATTAGCAGTTGCAAGGCACCTGGAGCCCAGAGGCACCTATAAGTACTGTAGGATAATAACCAGTTTATGGCCTTAAATGTTGCCTGCAACTTGATGCATTTAACATTTCTTCTCTGAATTGTAAAGTATTTGCACTTATTTTTTTATTCATTCTTTAGCCCCAAATCATGTGTGTATGTGTATGTGCTTCCTTTAACCTTCCAGAGAAAATGAGTAAAAAAGAAAACATTAAAAAAAATCAGGACCTTCTGAAAAATAACCTCTCAAAAGCATGATGCTGGATTGATTGTCAAACAGATTCTTTGATGATTTGGGCTGAAAGGTGAGAAACTGCAGGGGCAGAGATACTAATAGTTGATGCCAGGGGGAATGCTGGTTCTTTGAGATTCCAAGCTGTGATTATTTAATAACAGTTAATCTTTTGATTTCTATGAACCTTTTCATGTCTGCTCCTCTTTCTAACAGTAACCCTCCTTTTTCTATTCAGAATCCCAAAAGTCTGAATAATATTTTCTACATGGTCATTCTTCATTCAACTGAGGCAAACCCTTCCTTTTTTAGGCAAGTCTGCCTGTCTTATGTATACAGTCATTTTAGATTAGATTTATAAGGGTACAGCCTAGTTTGTTTTACTCTAGAATAAAGATTTTTTTCCCTCGCCTTCATCTTAAGCAAATGAATAACCAAAAAAAGACTCAGATGGAGACACAACAAAATCATTTCTTTTGAGAGGTTGACCAGGGCAGAATTTACATGGTGGATACAAATGTGAATAGATAAGCAAAGATAATGCATATAAAAGGGGCTTTTATGCCAACAGTGTGGTATGGAGAAAATGTTTTTAACTGCCAGATAACTGTAGTTTTTATTTTGGATGTTATAACTTTAATATTTGAGCATAATTACTGGGCACAGAAAATACCTTCACCCTTCTATTATCGTATCCTGACATTTTAAATTATACACTCGCTATTACTGAATTAAAAAAAAAAAAAAAGAACAGCAGAATAGGGATCATCAGGACCCTAAATCAACTCACTGTTTTATAAAACAAGTCTCAAGTAAACAGGCTTGTGTCTCCTCATGCCTTATGCTGGAGGTCAAATGCTCACAATAGCCTAAAATAACAAGTTGAGACATGTTTTCATAATTGGAAATAAGAAAGAAATTCAGCCATCTGCTAATGGAAAGAAAAGTTTTGCAATAAAGCTAACAGTTGCTGTCATTTCTGAAGAAACATCTCTAAATTTTTCAGAAGACAGTAATGGTGCTTACGACAGCTAAAAATCATTCAGGGCACCATTAACTAATTATGAATTACCTGGGAAATCGTGTTTGCACTTAGAAAAGCCGAGTGGAATCCTTTTAGAAGTTGGTCTAACTTTACAACTGTCTGGGGTTATTCATTGCAGACTGGAGTGTTTCCTTTCAAGTCCAAATAAGTCGAAGTAAATTGGACAGCGGATTCCCTGTAAGGGATAACAGGGAGGGAGAGAGACGGTGCCCTCCCTTTCCTTGAAAAGCACTAGCTGAACCCAGGAGTGGCTCCTGCTTCCCACGCGCTTCAGAACTCTCTGCCGAGCTCTTCAGTGAAATGAAATAGTAGCATGTCTGGCAAATGATGAGGCTTGACAGCAAGCAGAAAGGCAGAGTTTAACTCCTCCTCATCTTCCAACACTGGCATTAAGCCTTCAGATAAGGCAAGAAAAATGGTTCACTGTTGGGACTGCCTGCCCCTCATAATAGAAAATGGCCCAGCCAGAGATATTTTCTCATTTTTCTGATCACCTATCTTCTCGGGGCCTGTCTTTTCTTACCGGGTGTAAATTATTTGTTTGCAACATTTCTGAGATTGCTCTAAGAAGATCAATAGAAATGTGGTGAGGAAGGAGAATATAATTTCACTGCCTTCACTTCTCTGAAAGCCGGGGGTTCTTGCAGTGTGTGTACTTCCTGCCCAGCTTGGTAATAATTAATGTAAAGTGTGTGTGTTTAATCTGCAGAAGCTTATCAAGAAATAAGTGCTTTTAATCATTGTTTGGATGATCTCAAAGCATTTTAATATTACAGTATTTAGTTGGCAAACCTCTGTAATAAAGGAAACATGTTGTTTGATTGAATTAGGTAATATAAAGCTTCCTCTTATGATTTTTAAAATGAGAACAGATTCTTTTGAGAAAAAAAAAGAATGTTGTTCTTGAGGAATCTGGATTGGTTCCTCTCTTTTCTGGCCTCTCAGAACTTTCAGTATCTGAGCTACTTATTTCTCATCTTTCAGTGTCTACTTTCACATACTGTTAGTTCTCTTTTTATGTCCTAACCCAGCCAGATTATAAACTCCTTGAAGGTAAGCATTGTCTTTTATCTTTCTTTATTTCTGAAAGTGCCTAAATCAGTAGGTTGTCAGGCAGCTGTAACAAGATTTTCTGTATTTCAGTTCAGTTCAGTCGCTCAGTCATGTCTGACTCTTTGCAATCCGGTGGACTGTAGCATGCCAGGCTTCCCTGTCCATCACCAACTCCCAGAGCTTACTCAAACTCATGTCCATCGAGTTGATGATGCCATCCAACCATCTCATCCTCTGTCGTCCCCTTCTCCTCCTGCCTTCAGTCTTCCCCAGCATCAGTGTCTTTTCCAATGAGTCAGTTCTTCACATCAGGTGGCCAAAGTATTGGAGTTTCAGCTTCATCATCAATCCTTCCAATGAATATTCAGGACTGATTTCCTTTAGGATGAACTGGTTGGATCTCCTTGCAGTCCAAGGGACTCTCAAGAGTCTTCTCTAGCATCACAGTTCAAAAGCATCAATTCTTCAGTACTCAGCTTTCTTTATAGTCCAAGTCTCACATTCATACATGACTACTGGAAAAATCATAGCTCTGACTAGATGGACCTTTGTTGGCAACATAATATCTCTGCTTTTAAATATGCTGTCATAGCTTTTCTTCCAAACAGCAAGTATCTTTTAACTTCATGGCTACAGTCACCATCTGCAGTGATTTGGGAGCCCAAAAATATAAAGTCTCTCACTGTTTCCATTGTTTCCCCAATTATTTGCCATGAAGTGATGGGACTAGATGCCATGATCTTAGTTTTCTGAATGTTGAGTTTTAAGCCAATTTTTCACTCTCCTCTTTCACTTTCATCAAAAGTCTCTTTAGTTCTTCTCCACTTTCTGCCATAAGGATGGTGTCATCTGCATATCTGAGGTTATTGATGTTTCTTCCGGCAATCTTGATTCCAGCTCGTGCTTCATCCAGCCCAGTATTTCTCATGATGTACTCAGCATATAAGTTAAATAAGCAGGTTGACAGTATACAGCCTTGATGTACTCTTTTCCCAATTTGCAACCAGTCTGTTGTTCCATGTCTAGCTCTAACTGTTGCTTCTTGACCTGCATACAGATTTCTCAGGAGGCAGGTCAGGTGGTCTGCTATTCCCAACTCTGTAAGAATTTTCCACAGTTTGTTGTGTTCCACACGGTCAAAGGCTTTGGCATAGTCAATAAAGCAGAAGTAGATGTTTTTCTGGAACTCTCTTGCTTTTTTGATGATCCAACTGATGTTGGCAATTTGATCTCTGGTTCCTCTGCCTTTTCTAAATCCAGCTTGAACATCTGGAAGTTCATGGTTCATGGATTGTTGAAGCCTGGCTTGGAGAATTTTGTGCATTGCTTTGCTAGCATGGGAGATGAGTGCAATTTTGCAGTAGTTTGAGCATTCTTTGGCATTTCCTTTCTTTGGGATTGGAATGAAAACTGACCTTTTCCACTCCTGTGGCCACTGCTGAGTTTTCCAACTTTGCTGGCATATTGAATGCAGCACTTTCACAGCATCATCTTTTAGGATTTGAAATAGCTCAACTGGAATTCCATCACCTCCATTAGCTTTGTTCATAGTGATGCTTCCTAAGACCCACTTTACTTTGCATTGTCTAACCCATTCTGTCTCTACCCAGGTCAACAAGCTACAACATGCTGTGCCAGTTCAACAAGGATATGTAAAACTATAGCCAACCATGGAAAATATCACTCACCCGTAGATGGACACCACTATAAGGACCCTCGGGCTTGAGACTAGCAAGAGGGGGAGGCCCAATGCCCCTTGCCATTCCAGTTCAGCAGGAAGTAGCCAGAGAGACCTCGATGCCCCTATTCCCAAAGAATTGGGCCTCCCATCTCTTGAAGGGGGAATGTTAGGTAGTTAGAATAGGAGAAAGTAGTCCAGAATGGTGGTGGCTGAAAGACAAAGAAGGGAAAATCCCACGAAAATAGATCAAAGGAAGGTCAGAGGATGGAAGTGAGGCCCTCAGGTAAAATAAACAGCCCTCCTGGCTAGCTCAATTTACATAGGGCAGGCTAGGGAAGGAGAAAAAACACATACAGTGAGGAGCCACTGCTCAGGCTCCAGGTTGCTCTGTCTCATGCTGGTCAGAAAGACTGCTATCAAAAAGTCTAGAAACAATAAATACTGGAGAGGATGCAGAGAAAAGGGAACCCTCTTACACTGTTGGTGGGAATGCAAACTAGTACAGCCACTATGGGGAACAGTGTGGAGATTCCTTAAAAAACTGGAAATAGAACTGCCATACGACCCAGCAATCCCACTGCTGGGCATATACACTGAGGAAACCAGAATTGAAAGAGACACGTGTACCCCAGTGTTCATCACAGCACTGTTTACAATAGCCAGGACATGGAAGCAACCTAAATGTCCATCGGCAGACAAATGGATAAGAAAGCTGTGGTACATATACACAATGGAATATTACTCAGCTATTAAAAGAATGCATTTGAATCAGTTCTAATGAGGTGGATGAAACTGGAGCCTATTATACAGAATGAAGAGGTCAGAAAGAAAAACGCCAATACAGTATATTAATGCATATATATGGAATTTAGAAAGATGGTAATGATGACCCTATATGCAAGACAGCAAAAGATACACAGAGATAAAGAACAGACTTTTGGACTCTGTGAGAGAAGGTGAAGGTGGTATGATTGAAGAGAATAGCATTGAAACCTGTATATTACCATATGTGAGATAGATCACCAGTCCAGGTTCGATGCAAGAGACAGGGTGCTCAGGGCTGGTGCACTGGGATGACCCTGAGGGATGGGATGGGGAGGGAGGTAGGAGGGGGCTTCAGGATGCGGGACACATGTACACCCATGGGTAACTCCTGTCAATGTATGGTAAAAACCACTACAAAATTGTAAAGTAATTAGCCTCCATGAGGAGCAAAAATTGAGCTGGGGTTAGGGGGTGCTTCTTTTCTCACCATGTCTTTTGGGTCGGCCCACCCTCATGCTTTTATTTTCCTTTACTTGCCAAATAAAACTGAGCTGTAACACAGAGCTGTAACACTGGTCTGTCGCTTCAAATTTTTGTTGCAGTGAGACAGAACCGAGGAAATTACAGACTCCCCTGACATATCACATTTTATGATCTGACCCATTTTTTAAATTAAAATAGTGAAGTGTACCTTATTCTATTTTAATATCACAAGGTCATCTGGAAAGATAGTGTGTTTGACAGTCTGTCTTCTAAAATGACCCTGGCCTTCCTCAGCACAGTGGTCTGCAATCCTGAGCTCTGGAGGTATAAGATTATTTGGGTGTCACACCTAGTAAGTGTGACTTGAAACAGTGTCACTCCATTGAATGAACTTAATCACAGTGCATAGAGTCAGACTGATTAATTTCTGTGTGGGTGTAATTGAGAATTGTACTGACTCTAAGAATCTTTCATGACTGGAGAACATCAGAGAGAATGCCTTTCTGGATAAATAAATGGATATTCATTTATTTATCATAATTCATAAAGGGTTAATGAAGTTGGCTTTTCTGAAACCTGTTTATAAAATTTGATTTTGGTCACTGCTTGACATTCAAGAGACACACTCATGTTCCTGGATGTTGTTTATGTGTGTGTGCATTTCTGTGTGTATGAAAAACAAAGGAATTGAGTTAGTATCTAGAACATATCATTTAAATTCTTAGAAACCCCATAATTGCAGGTTTTGTGGCATGCGTATCATATGAAGACAAGAAAAATAGCCCACTAAACTTGGAGGCCTTGCTTAGGCTCAGACTACATCACCAAGAGAAAATAGGGACATGTTGGTAATGTTGTTATCATTTTTATTTTTAGAAAAACCCAGAGGGCAGATGAGAGTGTCTTTGCAAGGAGTGAGTTTAGAAGTGGTGTGTAGTTTAGCACAGGAAGTTCATTACAGATGTGAAATTATGCAGTACGTAGCAAGGGTAAATGTTTATTCATATTCCAAATTTAACCCACCAACGTTTAAATGCTGCAGTGAGGTTTCCTGTTTCAGCTTCTGGGATTCAAAGTCTCCCTAGATTGTAACAAAGGCACAGCTGGGGAAACTCGAAGTATATCCAGGCCCCCTTCTCACCTTTGGACAAAGTATTTGATTCCAGTTTATAAAAAGTGAGTCCAAATTCCCTATAAAATTAAATGGCCTTCGTCCTCTTCAGGCCTTGTTTATGGCTCTTTTTGCCTTTCCTTTGGTCTAGTGGGTGTTAAAGGGTCTCTGTTGGGTCCTGGAAGGGGAAGAAGGCACCCTCAGCTGGGGTGTTGAACAGAAGTTAATGAAGGGACTTTTTTTTAAAGAAGCATCAGTGGGCGAAGGGAACCAGAGATTCTGAAGCACCCAGGGCTTGCCAGTGGTGGGTAGCCATGAACACTCCGATGTCTGAAAGGGAAACAGGAAGAAACTGTGTTACTGCTGGAGCCTGGGGAGGGCTAGAGCCACAGGAGACGAGCCTGGACCGTGGTGGTCATGAGGGTCGTCCACTGAAACACCAGAACAAAGAGAGAACAGGAAGAAATACCTCAGCAACTCTCTGCTCCCTCCTTCCCTTTCCTGCCCAAGGCTCCCATTGGCTGAACCCGATTGAAGCCTGAGGCAAGGGAGCCTTAGGACTATAGTTCTGCGATATTAATCTCTGTACCACACATAGACACACATACACACACACAGACCCACACACTCACTGAGGAGACCCCTGGGAGAAGCAGAGACTACTCCTGTCAGAGAGTCAGTTGTTCCCTTCATACTCAGGATTACCAACACAGTCTTTTTTGACTGAATTGGCTATGGGATGGAGATGCAAACGATGGATGAAATCAGAATTCAGATGGAGACCTGGCTTCTATGATCTGGAAAAAAAAAATGAATAGTAAAATATGATGTATCTCCATAAAAAGAAGAAAATAAACAGCCCCATGGAGAGGTGGTTCTGAGCACCTGCCCTGGAGTGAAACTGTTCATATGTGACCCCGGCTTGGCCTCTTACCCGTTGGGCTGTCTGGGGCCAGTTTCTCTCTGAGGCTCTTTTTGCACATTTTATTTTTATTTATTGATTTATTTTAATCTTTGGCTGCACTGGGTCTTCGTTGTTTGAGCTTCTCTAGTTGCATTGTGCAGGCTCTCGAGTTGTGGTATGTGGGATTCATTGACCCCCTGGCATGCAGAATCTTAGTTCCCTGACCAGGGATCAAATCCATGTCTCCTGTGTTGGAAGGTGGATTCTTAACTACTGGATGACCGGGAAAGTCTTTTTTTTTTTTTTGCCCATTTTAAAAGTAAGAATAATGGTCATGCCTATCCATGGGTAGGCTGAAGTGAAAAGATAATTGTAAAGTTCTTGGCTCAGGACATAGTCAGCAGGAAATACAACTGCTAGCTGCTAACCTGAATCACACAGAGGAAGGCTCAGTCTTGGCAGTGGTCCTGTCCCGGAAGATGTCCTTCCTTCTACAGCAGGAGTCAGATGTGGGTAAGGATGAAGCATGAGGTCTTTATGTTTATTAAGAGAGGAGTGTGAGCTGCAGTTGGCTGAGAAACGCCCACTCTTTCCTCCCTTTTCAGCGCTGAGTTGAAAGCCTTGTTTATCTCTCAGATGTTGGTAGTCTATGGGACTTAGAAGTAGGATTCAGAGAAAATGACGAAAGGATGGGTGTTAGGTTCCCACCAGGTCAAAGCTGGGTGGAGTATGCAGAGCAACAGCAAAACAGGGAGGCCCACCCGGGCTGCGTGAACCATTCTTCACCAGCCTCCCACACCTTGGGTCCTGGCCCACTCTCTTCTGAGCCCACAGCCTCCGCCACTTCATGCTGGAGCTGCTGTTAAAAGCATTCACAGTCCCTGCTCAGAGAAAATGACCACTCTTGGGAGAAGAGATGGCAGAGTGAGTGAGAGACATACACACAGAGAATAGCAGATCAAGAAGATACTGGGGTCTCTTGAGGAGAAAAGGATCCCCAAAAGAATCTAAAGATGCAGTTGGTCCTTTAAGTTAGCTGGCTTTCCCTTACATTTGTGTAGTTTTAAAAATAAAAACTGGAAGCAAGTTGGATGAACATGAAAATACCAGCAGCCTTGGGAATTTGGGGCAAAATTCTGCTCTAAGAAATTATGGCATGGTTTCATATTTGACCCGGCTCTGTTTCTTCCACTAGTGTTTTTCTGGCTGATTTCTTCACCCCTGGACTTCTTTCTGGTTTTCCAATTTATGCACCTTATCCCACACCCTCCACCCCAGTCTCCCCAGCCCATGAATAAGCCTGTGGGTACAGAGGCAGCATATTTTGTACCCGTAATCTCTGGATTTTCAGCAGTAATGGATGAGTCAGGGATGAGATGAGTGTGTGAGCTGGTGAGAAAAGTCCAGATAATAAAAAATACACTGTGTTATGAGGTTGGCAGCCCTTGACATTTTGAAGATTACCTGGCCTTTGACAACCTGTATATCTGACCACCCTGCTATCAGAAAAGACTAAAATATATTTAAAAAGTCAAATGATAAATAAATTCAACCTTGTAATTACTAATTCACCACACAAGATGAGTGTAGAAAAATTTGGCTGATAGAATTGTGGCAATTTGACATCACAAAGCTACAATGGTGAGGGACTAGAAACATTCTTCCTATAATTCTATTTTAAAAGAAATTCTGTTTAGAAAATGACCATCAGATTCCATGCTTGTCATATCTGTGTACCTTAGCTGTAAGAATTAGGGTCAAAGGACTAGACTGGGGGGAAAATGTCAAATGCGGAAATACACCTCTGGGTATATACAGGAAGCTCATGTCTTGGAGAAGACAACTGTACCCTTATTATTGATACCTTGAGTCATTTACTATGTGTAAGAGATAAGTTATCTAATCAGTGGATACATTTAGAATATTTTTAGTGTAATAGCTTTGAAAATACTGGTGATATAAAATGCATTTAGGAAGCCATCCAGAATTCCATAGACAGTCTCAGTGGTGGTCAAGATCAAGTACGCCTTCTTTCCAGAACCTTCTATTCAGTGCATCGGTGCTCATGGAAGTGAAACAGTGGAGTCCTTCCAGCATCCTCTGTCACTCAGAGGGGGACTGGAGGAAAGCCTTTTACAGTGTAACAAATGAACTTGGAAGAGAGAACCAACCCCTAAGCAGCTAAAGGTTGCATATGAAAAACCTACAAACAGCTGCTGCTGAAGGCTCAGCCTCTTGATCCAGCAAATTGTTACTGGTTTGGTATGTGCTCTCTTAGCGCCCAGAGGAACACCCACTTCCTACCAGAGGGTAGGAAACCCTAGACAAGGGAAGCTCCCACCCAGTGCTTGGACGCTGACATTGAGACCAAGGACCTTTCGCTCTTATTTAGACTCTCCAGATCTAATCATTTCTGGCTGCTTTGTTTGCTTTTTCCTTTTCTCATTTTTGAGTTCTGACAGTCAGATCCTGGCCACACTAGTTATTGATTGGTATGTATCAGAGTTTGCATGTCAGGTAGGGCACACTGTACATCCTAGCTTAAGAACACTTCCCATATGCTCCACTCTTCTTTTTAATCCCATCAGCCAGCTTGTGGCTGGCCTTGTGGACACTATAGGCAGTGAAGAGGACTTGCCTTGCTTGAACCTGGGGTCCTGAAAAGGCAGTACTGATGGCTGCAATAGACATTCTAAAGAAGGATCTGGGTTTTTCTTCCTCCCCTTTGATAGTGGTCATTCAGTTGGTCAGTGACACAAACAAGCATTTATTGAGCACCTGGTGTATAACAGAGCTCTTCTTTGGGAGGTGCTGAAGAGAATAAAGCTGCAGGGGAGCACTGGGGTCTGGGGGGACACTAGGGTGGCTTTCCACTGGATTCACACTGCACTTGCATTTCACCAGAAGCCGCAGGGCACCCACTGGGAGTAATCATAGAGGGAGCTCTGCCCTGAGCAGCAAGGGTTCATAGGCCGCATGCTTACAAGAGAAGGTGAGACAGCAGGTCACCCTGAAGGAATTTCCGTGTGACCCTCTCCTTACCCCTTGACAGGATGCAAGCTATCCTTCCATTCAGAGGCTGCTGGTCCGTCTTGTATCTGCCTCTGCATTCACTATAGGCAGGGAAAGATGGCTTTGTTAGGGCCCAGACTCCGTGGAAATGATGAGCCACCTTTTGTGAGAAAATACTCCTTTGTCAGAAACACGCAACGAACAAACAAGAAGTCTCCTTCCTTCTCAGAACTCTGCAAGGGAAACCAGTGTCCCCATCCTCCCTTTCACCCCCACCTTCCTTCTCTTCCCTATAATGCAGAGCCCAGCAAACTCCTACTTATCCTTCAGTGCCCAGCTCCAATGCAGTCTCCTCTGTGTTGGTTTCCTCATCTTTCCCACTCACCCCTCCCAGAGGCATGACACTTGCGCACACACACCCGCCATAGACTCCATTCAGAAGTGGGAACTGGAAGTGGGAACTGCCTGAAGGGAAGAATTCTTCCTCTGTGTGCCCAGCACCAACATGAGCTCAAGAACAGAATGACGGGTAAATATTTATCTGGACAAATGATCTTTTATAACAGCACAGGTGTGTAAATACACTATTTCTCCTTATGCCAGTGCCATTAAACACAGATAAACAGAAGTCACAAGTACAAACATCTTCAGACAGGATAATGTTAGGGAAAGATTTGTTTTAACGCTTGGTTTCTGATTCTGGTCATGGAGGCAGGAACTTTCACATACTGCGATTAGGAAGACAAATGTGCCACTGTGCAAACAGCAAGAGGATATGACTCTGCTGCCAGCACGCGGACGGCTGTCCCAAGTGTGGTGCAGACAGGCGACACTAAATAACAGCGGGAGCTGGGGGCGCGTGGGGGGAGGTGTCTATTCTTCTTGTTCTGTTATGTAATGTAAATACTTTCTCTTCCAGCAATCACTGGGCCTGCCTGTTGTTTGTCTTATTCTTAACCCTTTAATTATAGACCTGCCAATGCTGTCATCCACCCTGCCACGGTGACAGGAAGGCTTTCCTTCCTGCCTACATTTATTCGAGCGAGCGGCATCCAAGTGATAAAGACACGCGAATGCTGAGTTGAACCCTGGGCTTTAAGTGAGCATCTTGCAGACTGTGAAGGGCTGCTCTGACTCTTGTTTCTCCTTCCTGTACCCTCGGTGGCGCTTCCTGTGCTCTTTCTGTTGCTTTGTGGTGTGGTGGGTGAGATGTCTGAAGTGTCGCTGGTGTGCATGCGTGTGATCTTTAGAAAATACTTCTGTTGAGAAGTTATTTTTAAAGCAAAGTGATAAGAAACCGCAGAGCACTGAAACCCAGGAGGAGAGCAGCACTGGCGGCGCTGGTTTTCGGGAGGCTGCAAGGATCTGAGCCAACGACAGCCCCTCCAGACAGCCGGGCTGGGCCTCATCTGTCTTTATTGTTTACAGTAATAGGTGAAGTTTAGGTTGGTTGTAGATGAAGACATGATTAATGCAACCTTAGATCGGAGTAAACAGATTTAACCTTGTGAAGCAAATGTGTTTAATGCTTGTGATAAAATAATAGGTTAGTCTTCCTAAGATGACCATTGGGTGTACAGAGTATAGTTTTTATGGGGTACAAAGAAGATGACCAACTTTGGGCAGAGTGTGATCCCCTTGGATCCTCAGCTTCCATTATCTGTAAAATGGGATAGTACTACCCACCTCACAGCACTGTTTGAAGATCCTGTGTGATTATATATATTTGATGTCCCATGATGTACCAGGGCTCAGTGGGAGAGGCAGATTTTCAGAGTTGGACAGACCTCCATTTGAATATTTAGTCCTGTTGCCTATTAACTCTGTGACTCTGGGCAACCTCACTATTCCTCAGTTTACTCACCTGTACAATGGGACTGATAATCCATATTTTATAAGCTTGTTATGAGTATTAAATAAGACTGCGCCTGAGACACCTAACAACATCACGTAATGAAAGCCTCTCAAAAAGGTCAAAATACTTGTGTCTATATTATGATATATGCCCCAGATGAGCTTTCAGAAAGGGAGTGTTGCTTTAATTTTTATTTATACAAAATCTCTCATGTAGATGGTCTTCTCTCAGTTGCTTTATTTTGCACCCTCAACTACTTTCTGGAAGAGACACAGTCAACCTGAAATTACCTTAATTGATGATAGTTTTGCCTTCTTAAAGAGGTTACTTAATGGCCAAAGTCTCCCATATCTTCTGACCCGCAGTCCCCAGCTCTCCTCCTCCTCAGACAACTTTAACCCCGGCAGAATCTTCCAGAGCTATTCTGTGCTCTGCAAACAATGGGCTGGCTGTGCCTCCCTTTTAAAACTTAACATCTTAGAGAGCTTTTCACATCAGCCACCTTATTCCTTAGCACCTTCATAGTTTTCATAAACAGGCTTTTTAAAAATCGCTTGAAAAAATAACATAGCCAGTCATTATGTTGTAGAGACCACTTATAGGATGAATGAACAGCCAGCTGTTCTCATGAGTTGTGATTTTGTGGTGGGGGCTGGAGAAGATATCCAGCAGCCACATTGTATCACATGGATCTTTGCTTTTTTTCTCCGCAAAGACTAAGGAAGAATATGATGCACTTTAGGAAAAAAATGTCTTAGATGAATCAAAAGTGCCAAAGTTATACATAAAGAGTGGGCTTCCCTGATAGTTCAGTTGGTAATGAATCCGCCTGCAATGCAGTTCTATTCCTGGGTCAGGAAGATCTACTGGAGAAGGGATAGGTTACCCACTCCAGTATTGTTGGGCTTCCCTTGTGGCTCAGCTGGTAAAGAATCTGCCTGCAATGCAGGAGACCTGGGTTCAGTCCCTGTTTTAGGAAGATTCCCCTGGAGAAGGGAAAGACTACTCACTCCAGTATTCTGGCTGGAGAACTCCATAGACTGTATAGTCCATGGGGTCAGAAAGAGTCAGACATGACTGAGCGACAAAGTAATTCATAGAGAGATTAAATAGAGAGATTACATAAAGTTATCCAATGAAATATGAGTAGATGAAAGCACTATCTCTTAATCGGTGTATTACGTTATACTTGGTTTTAAGTACATGTGTCTAACTGAATTAATGAATTAAATAGTAGTAGTAGAATCCCCATAGACAGAGGAATCTGGCGGGCTAATGACTCCATGAGGGTTTCCCTGATAGCTCAGTTGGTAAAGAATAAGTCCATGGAGTCAGAAAGAGTCAGACACGACTGAGTGACTAAGCGTAGCAGACAGTAGATATCTGATAAATTCATTGATATGTCTAATTTTATATATTCAAAAACTTTTTGAAGAGGATCTGCTCATTAAGAAAATGGAGGCCTCCTTCTGCTGGGGGAATCCCCAGTATTTAGCAGTTCTAAACAAACAGAAGCCGAGCAAAGTAAAGCAGGCAGAGGCTGAAGTGTCAGCTATGTTACTAAGGGCAGGCTGGAGGGTGGCTGGCTCGGTGGACTTGCACATTATTGAACCCCAGAATTACGTAGGCTTACCTATCCCCCAGGTACTGCAGAAGGCAGCCGTTCACCTCCAGGTGAAGTGCTCCCAGGAGCTGGCACAAAGCCCGGAGACAAATGGCATCCATCTCCCCCAGGACACAACATAGGCCCTGATAGAGGCCAGAAGGAGTTCACTTACTGAGCACGTTTCACATTACAGGAGTGGGGAAGCCTTCCCCACCAACACTGTGTATTTGGGCATACGGCATACACTCACTCTAATTCTCCCCACACATGTGAGGCTATTCAGTTACTCCATGGTGGGTGAAGGGTTCACTTGTTCCGTCATGGGGCGAAGGACGGCTGTACCAGGGCTACTGGCGTCAGCATGCTGCCTTTTCACCTCCAGGCCCCCGTGGACCAGCTCTGTGCAGAGAATACTCAGCAGTGGGGAGACTGCAGCTGCTCCAGGACTCAGATAATTTTAGGAATTCTGGAGCCTCCCACCAGGAGATTGGGCATCCAGCCCATTCATTCCCTGTCCATCTGGGTTGGGGTTGGGCAGGCAGGGGAAAATCACCCAGTGAGCTGAGAGTGGAGCTGGGGTGAGAAGCTCCCATCAGTAACAAGAGCATAGTTTTCTGCCCTTCTTTGAGCTGCCCATCATGAGAAATCTCTAAATTCTCCATGTTCCAGACTGGTTCTCTCCTTCACAGGTGACTGCCTAGCCACTGGCCCTCTGAAAGGAAGATTTCACTGCAGTTGATTCTGTTTCAGCTTGTAAAACCAACAATGACCTGGCAGACGTGGCCAGAGCTGGCGGCTGCTGACATATCCATTCCTGACATCACTTACTACAATTATATTAACCGTGCCAATTGGTGTGAACTGAACCAGTCATGAAGAGTGGCGGTGTTAAACCAGAGGGCCCATTTGTTGCCAGACTGGTTGCTAATAAGCTGGGTCTAGGCATGGGCTTAATATTTCCATTGATGGTGAAACTGAGGAAGAATCACCCATAGAACCTGATACATAGAGCACCCTTGAGGCAGAAGAGCAGAGGTGGACGGTGGGAGAATAGACAGGAAGAAAGGAGAGAGGAAGGGAGGGGAGGAGAGGAGAAAGGAGAGAGAGGAGAGATTCCAGTTAGTAAGATTTCACTCTTTTAGGTTTTTTTTTAAATGGCAGAAAATGGAATAATGTCCTAAGCATTCTTGCTTCTCTAATGCTGCTTTCTTCAATGTTCAAACCATGTTACATCACTGAAGCAGAAGAAAAATAAGAAAGAACTGAAATTTTCACTTTCGCTTCTGCACTGCTGATTCCTCTATGGGACCAGGGTGATGGGGAGAAAAGTCAGTTGGCTCTGAAACAAAACAGACCAGGATTTGAATTGTTTTCCATGAAATGAGTGACTTTGGGGGAAATTACTTAATTTTTTGAGTCTCAGTTTCCTCATCACTAGGAGATAAAAATACTTACCTTGCAAGACCCCTCTATATGCTTCCTTAAATAGCACTTTGTCTATCATAACAGTTTTTCTAGTTTATTGAAATTATTTTTTACAAAATGTTTGTTTGCTTTCATTGCTGGACTGAAGGCACTTTGGAATCAGGGACTGAGTTTGCCTTGCTCATGGGTATCTTTATCATGCAGTGCAGTGCCTGGCACATAAGTATTTGCTGGAAGGATGGGTTAATTGATGGATGGATAAGTGGATAGAGGAGATGAGTGGATAGACGGTTGGATGTGGACAGATGATTCAAGAAAATCGTGAAGATTAGATTTGATGTATTTAAGCGACCTACTCCCAAATCTAGAATCTACGGGTGCTTAAAATTCCTTCCCACTCTCGGTAGAAGACCCCACTTCCTCTGAAGTTCCTCTTTTTGACTCTGAATATAATCTGGGCAAAATCTTTCTTTCCTTGCCAGTAGCAACATTTCCAGGGCTGTGATTTATGAGCTGTTCTCGTGAGAATTTAGTCTATCACTACCACCACCACTGTGTATCTGAGGAGACACAAATACCCAGAGTAAGCTCAAGACACATGAAGGGAAAGGTGAAAGTGAAAGTCACTCAGTCGTGTCCAATTCTTTGCGACCCCATGGACTCTGTCCATGGAATTCTCCAGGCCAGAATACTGGAGTGAGTAGCCCTTCCCATCTCCAGGGATCTTCCCAACCCAGGGATCGAACCCAGGTCTCCTGCATTGCAGGCAGATTCTTTACCAGCTGAGCCACAAGGGAAGCCCAAGAATATTGGAGTGGGTAGCTGATCCCTTCTCCAGGGGATCTTCCCGACCCAGGAATTGAACTGGGGTCTCTTGCACTGCAGGCAGATTCTTTACAAACTGAGCTATTAGGGAAGCCCCAAGACATACAGGGAAGGTATTATTATAATAGGAGAAGAAAATGGCTTTTCTGAATGGCAAGAGTGGAGGGCTGGCTGAAGGCATCCCTAAGTTGTCTTCTCTAAGGAAGAAGACATCTCCTTCAGGTCAAGAAATAACTGAGTAGTGGGAGAGGGAATGGGGGAAGGGCAAGATAGGGGTAGAGGATTAAGAGGTGCGAACTATTATGTATAAAAATAAGCTATAAGGATATGTTGTACAACAAAGGGAATATAGCCAGTTTATAGCTATAGCTATAAGAACTATAGATGAATTATAGCCTTTAAAAATGTACAATTTTATGTTGTATACCTGTAACTTATATAATATTGTACATCAACTATATTACAGTGAAAATGCTAAGTCCTAACCACAGGACTACCAGGGAATCCCAAGAAAAGATTTTAAAAAGCCATCTTCTACTGAAAAAAGAGAAGTAACTGAGTAAAATAGCCTCTCTCTCCTCTCCATTGTAACAGCACCTTTCAGTCTACCCTTTCTATATGACATACCCGTTTCTACCTTATGTCTCGGTTGCATGCGTGTGTGACCAGGAGTCTGAAGCCCAGCAGGCAGTGCTTGTTGAATGAGTGAATGAGCTGATGTCTTCATTTCATCTCCTAATTGATTCCTTGTGATTAGATTCTGTATCCAGCCTTTATAGCTCCATCAGTGCCTAGTGTAATATTTTGTGCCAAGTAGTCTGTAAGCTTTAGGTAAATATTTGTTGGATGAGTAAATGAATGCCCAAAAGGGCTTCTGGAGGAAAGCCAGGAAGACATTCCTCTGATGAAAAAAATTTGTAAGGAGGCAGGAGAATGCTGGAAGGGAGGATGTGGGGGGTGAGGATGGTGGGTGGGGAGAGAAGAGAGGCTTCCAGGCTGAATGGAAGTTGTGGGTGTGGAGTTGTCTCTGAAGAAATAGCAGAGGAGGAAACGTGTGAATGTTAAAGAAGGAAATGGTCCATGAGGAAAGCAGCTCTGTCATGCTGGGAGGAACTTAAATGTTGGAGAAACTCAGAAAGTAGGGAGAAGGCCCTGGAGGAAAGAGAGACCAGGGACATGGACAAGAGGTGATGACAGTGACATCGAAATTAGAGCTCCTTTGTCTTGTATCTCTCATCTCTTCTTTTTTTAAATGTTCCACCATGTACTCTTGTTATGAAACATAGTTCAACTCTTCTTACAAAACAAAAACAAAATAGTACATACTATAGAGCAAGCTGAGCACTGAGAATTGATGCTTTTGAACTGTGGTATTGGAGAAGACTCTTGAGAGTCCCTGAAATGCAAGGAGATTTGACCAGTCAATCTTAAAGGAAATCAGTCCTGAATATTCATTGGAAGGACTGATGCTGAAGCTGAAACTCCAGTACTTTGGCCACCTGATGCCAAGAACCAACTCATTGGGAAAGATTGAAGGCAGGAGAAGGGGATGACAGAGGATGAGATGGTTGGTTGGCATTACTGACATCGATGGCATCACGTGGCATCAGTGGACATGAGTTTGAGCAAGCTCTGGGAGTTGGTGATGGACAGGGAAGCCTGGTGTGCTGCAGTCCACAGGGTTGCAAAGAGTTGGACTCGACTGAGCAACTAAACTGAACTGAACTGAACATACTAGACACATACATCACATTTTCCTTCTTATCACTTTAAGTCCCTCTCTCCTACTTCACCAGAAGAGGCACCCCCACTAAGGTCACCATAAACAGCTCTGTCTGACCACATACACGGAAAGTAACACCAGGACACATTACAAAACAGAAAGAGGTGTCATCTGCTCCGTGTCCAAAGGTTTCTTCTCCCTGTCTTGTGTGAGGTGAGTAACCATCGTTGAACATGCTGTGTGCCAAATCCCAACATAAGTTCAACATATGTCAGGTCTCAGGAGAGATGGTGAATGCTTCTTTATCTCTCTTGATCACCATCCCCCTTTACTGGAAAGATATTTTTGCCCCCATGTCACTGCCACACTTCTCAAAAAGAGTTGTTCATACTCACAAGTTCAGTTTTCTCAACTTCCATTCACCCTTCATCTTACTTAACTGTGGCTTCTGCCCACAGTCCACTGCGAGGTCATATAAACTGCTTACTGCTGAAGCAGTGAGTCCTCCTCAGGCTTATCTCATGTGAACAGCTTCTGGTACATTCGACCACTTCTCCTTTTAAAAATGTTTTTTGTCACCTCATCTCATGCTTTCTCTCTTATCTCTTGGGTCTCTACTTACTCTCTTTTTTTTTCTCAACCCTTAAATGTTGATGTTCCTGGAGATTTCTCTCAAAGGCCTTGTTGTGTCAACTACTTTGGTGACTGCGTTGCCAAAACGCAGTATGTTGGGGCTTCCGTTTCCAGATGTCTCGGCCAGATCTCTCTTCTGAACTCCAGGCCCCTTAGATAGGCTAGCTTGGCTGTCCCATACATGTCTCTTTCCAACAGGGAAAAGCTGTGTGCACCGCCATCTGCCAAACCTGCTTCTCCTCTGGTCTGCCCTATTTCTGCGAATGGCATCACTATCCATCCAGCTCCTTGTGCCAAAAACCATTCATCTTCTTCCATCAGAAGTCATTTTTCCTCCTCTCCTTCTCTGTTTACATCCACTTTATCACCAAGTCCTATAGATTCTGTCTCCTCAACATCTTCCAAAACCCATTCCATTTTCTCCATCTCCACTGCCACCATTAGAATTCCACCCATTAGCATCCAGCCTGCTTAGGTTGTGACCCAGCTCCTGATTGGTCTCCACCCTGCTTACCTCTCTCCCTCCCATCTTCTCTTCTTCCAATTCGACTTCACACTGCAGTTGGAGTGATCTTTCTAAAATACAAACTGGGCGCTGCCTCCTGCTTGCTTATATTTCCCCTTCCTTCTAGAACAAGGGCAAGCCCTTAGCATGATTTTAAAAGCCCTTAATTATCTGGTCCCTGCTTGCCTCTTTAATTTCATCCCCAGCCTCTCTGAAACACACACACACACACTCTGTTTCAGCCAGGAGTCTGAACCACTTCTAGCTCTAGCTCTCAGGGCCATGTTCTGTCCTGCTTCTGGTCTTGACAGGCCACACCTTGGTCTAACAGTCATGATCATTTGTTCACAAGGCACTGCTTGCCATGGGTGCTGTAAGTAGATATCTAGGTGATCTCATACCTCTTTGACTAGGCTTAATGTACTAGAAGTTACTTATGATTCTCTCAGTCTTGCTGGGTCTTGCTGTTTGACTCCACTTCTCTAGGAGTCCTGTACAGAGCTGCTCAAGGCCAGATGTAACTGGCCCAGGCCCCATTCAGGCTGCCGAGGTTTGGGAAGTTCTGCTACATACTCCTCTTATATACTCTCTTGCTGTTGGGTTGCCTCCTTATTTCTTTGTATCCCTGTTTCGAGTCATGAAACAAATCTGTCTTTCACTTAACCAATGCTTTATTGAGCACCTGCTATATCCTGGGATACCACAGTCAGGGCCATTCTGGTCGGGCCATTCCAGTCATGCTGTTGGTGCCCAGTCAAGGGGATGAGTGAAGGCAGAACCAAACCTGGACTCCGCTTGCCAGACCTGTGCTCTGACTCAGGGTTCTGTCTCCTGGAGGAAGCATCTTCTTCACACACAGATGCTGTCCAGAGGACAAGTCATGCACCTGCCTGAAATGGGTGCCTTTTAAAAATTAATCAAAGGTGAGGGTAACCGAGGCATCACAGATACATGAGGTTCTTGCTCTCATAAGTAGCTCTGTCTAGCCTGGCCTATACTTTTGTCTCCAAATACAATCAAAGAAATACATAAGCACATAATTTTAAAAAATCAGATAATAAAGAGGCTCTGCCAAGAGTTAAAAAAGGCATCCAAAAGACAACTTTGGGTTGAATAGTATAGGAAGATGTCCCTGAGGAGCCAGAACATCTAAACTGAGATCCAAATAATAATGAAGCTGGCCATGTGAAAATCAGAGGAAAGAGAATGTGTAACATCGCTAAGACTGGAACAATCTGGATGGATATTCAAGGATCAAAAGAGGTCCTTCTGTATAGCGCAGGGAACTGTTTTTAATATCCTATGGTAAACGTTATTGAAAATGAATATTTTTGAAGTGTATATATATATTAAAAGTATACTTTAAAAAAGTATATATAGATATATGAAAGCATTAGTCACAATTGTGTCTGACTCTTTGTGACCCCATGGACTGTAGCCCACCAGGTTTCTCTGTCCACAGAATTCTACAGGCAAGAATACTGGAGTGGGACTCCAGGGAGTCTTCTGGTCCCAGAGATCAAACCTTGGTCTCCTGCATTGTAGGCAGATTCTTTACTGTCTGAGCCACCAGGGAAGCCTGTGTATAACTAAATCACTTTCCTGTACAGCAGTAGCTAACACAGCATTGTACATCAACTATGCTTCTGTAGAAATGAAAAACAGTGGCTGGGGTAGTGGGCAAGAGAGGAGACAAACGAGATGACCAGGGCAAGGTGGCCAGGGTCCAGATCACGCAGAGCACGAAGCCCTACCTGCCTTGTTCACAGAGGCATACCCAGGGCTTGTCTCACTGTATTTATTCAATAAATACCTGTTGAACAGGAGCGTCTCCTCCTGCCTCTGCATAAGAAGGGGCCCTGAAGCTCCATGTGGCCCCAGTGCCCTCTAGTGACCACAAACTCCAGCCCAAGGCCCTCAGTGAATGGTTTCATCATCTTCAGAAAATCTCAGCTTAGCCTTGGCCTTGGGGCCCAGCCTGTGGGCCCATCAATAATTTCCAGAATATATCTTATTAACCATTCTCTGCAAGTAGGGCTAAATCAGTTACAAAAATCTCTGAAATGAGAGGAACAGATGCACACCAGGCCCTCGTTCCTTACCACAGGCAGCATTTTTCAAAGCAAATACATGGATGTCTGATTTCTCTGGGGAATGCATGGGGCCTGTGCAGGTGACAAGTGTTAGAACACATTTCTGTATATTCCTCAGCCAGTGTGACAGCAAGGAAGCTCCATAGCAGCCTTGACATCTCAATGTTTGGTGGCAGTTAGGATGCTCTTCAGGTCATCCCACCACTCAGCCGTGACACCACTGGCTGGAATGGCTTGACAAGACCATAGCCACAGGCTGCATGCTTTGGCCCTTCACACACTTCCCAAGACCCAAGCTTGGGCATTGTGTGTGTGTGTGTGTGTGTGTGTGTGTGTGTGTGAAGGACATGTTGCAGCGTGTGCAGAAACATAGCATACTCCTCATGCTGTGCTTGTTTGCTTTCATTTGGATCCCAATCCATTTTGGGCCCATTAAACTAATCACCCACAAATTCTGAACTGTCATCTCATTGTGTAGCTGTCCCATGGCTGATTGAAAAACCTGTTCCCACCCAACTTCCTTGGAAAAAGCCCATGAACTGCAGCCCATTTGCAAATGTGTGCATCCATAAATCAAAAGTGACAGCAGAGACCTGGCTCTTCTGGACAAGGGGATGGCAGAGGGAGGGACCCAGTTCTTCCACCCTCTACTTCCCAAATGATCCCCCTGGTGCTGGATAGGCAGCTTTGTCTGACATATTCTGAAGGGTGGGTCATCTCCAACCTCCCTGGTAGATCATTCTTAAAGCCAGTGAACCTTTCACTCCTCTTGTTTTCCAAAGCCCCTGCTTGTGTGTTTCTGTGAGTCCAGTCATCCTCCACTGAGCCAAGCAAAAGAATCTGGCTCTCCTGGATGTTTACAGGTATTTCCTCTTTAGTTGTCACTTACCCAAGTGTAGCACATGGCATTCTCAAATTTTTCTTCATTAATCAGTCCCCAAATTCCTTTACACTTGCTCCTCAAACCAACGTATTTCTGGAGCTGGAAATGCTTAGAAGAATATAACCTTCCAGCTGCAGTCACCAAAATGTGGGGGGTTAGCAAAAACGTGGGGGATTAGCATGTTTTTGTCTTACTGCTCGGCCATATGTTTTCACAGGTTCATTCCCAGGAGCATTCCGTGCAGGTGTTTGCTTCTCTGCAAATGGAGTTAATTTCATTTGTATGTTTTTCTAATTGAGTCTCTTTTTTTGAGATATATGTTTTTATGTGGATCGTTTTTAGTCTGTATTGAATTTGTTACACCATCACTTCTGTTTTAGGTTTTGGTTTTTTGGCCTCGACACATATGGGATCTTGGCTCCCCGACCAGGGAGCAAACCTGCACCCCCAGTTTTGGAAGACGAAGTCTTAACCACTGAACCACCAGGGAAATCCCCCCTAATTAAGTCTAAAGGCATCAAAAATTAAACTATATATTGATAACAGCCAGTGTTTGGTGAGGGTGTGGAGCAGTAGGCATTTTGTCACAACTGACTAAGAATTCTAATTGATACACCTTTTTGAAAGCCATTTTCACAATATCTTTGAAAATCAAAAATACGCCCTTCAGCCAGAAATTCAACTTTACAGAATCTAAACTATGCCTACAACCTATCATTGCAGCATTGTTTCAAAACATTGACAATAACTCAAATATCCATCAGTTGGAAATGTTTACAGAAGTGCATTATTCTGGTACACAGATACAGTGGAAGACCAAACCACAGCTTTTAAAAAGGAAACCATGATCTGTATGTACTGACATGGAAAAAAAATGCTTAAGAAAGATCATTAAATGCGAAAACTGATTGCATGATACTATATATGATATGCTGCATGCCAGGTGCTTCAGACATGTCCGACTCTTTGTGACCCTGTGGACTGTAGCCCACCAGGCTCCTCTGTCCATGGGATTCCCCAGGCAAGAATACTGGAGTGGGTTGCTCTGCTGTCCTCGAGAGGGTTGCTCTGCTCTCCTCGAGGGGATCATCCCAACCCAGGGATCAAACTCATGTCTCTATGTCTCCTGCATTGCAGGTGGATTCTTTACCCACTGAGCTACCTGATAAGCCCATATATGATATGAGACCATTTCTATAAACTCTATTCTAGCCATTTACAGGACAAAATCTGGAAGGATTCACAGAAGTCTATTTATGGTGCTTTTTTTTCAGAGGTTAGGAACTTTCTAAAATACACATTTTAAAAAATTGTTGGGGTTTCTGCTTTTCAACATGCTGTGTATTTTAAGAGACATATGAAATTATTTTTTGTCATGCTATTGATCTAGAAAGATGACTTTTTAATGGCACTCTTTATTGCCCCTGTCACGTGTTGATCCCAGAATTCCCCATCTTCCCCCACAGTTCACAATGGCAGTTCTGTCTTTTCAGGGTTTAGTTACTTCGGCACATAAAGTTTTCTTAAGACTGTTTCTAAGTTTTAACCTGTATCTCCAGGCCCTTGAAACCAACTTTTCTTTCCTTTTTGTTTCATATGTTTTAGTCTTTATAGATTATTTCATTTGTGTGGTGGTCTTACCTATTTTTGTAAGGTTTTGATAGTTTTCTAAGTATCTATATCTTTTTTCTCTTTCCCATCCATCTTTAATGAGCATATTGCCAACTTGCTTAGAATTGCTCATTAACACTTATTTCACAGAATTTTTAAGAGAGCCGAGGGAATGGGGCTTAGCCTTTGAGAAGCCCTGATCACTTTTCTTTTGTCTTCATCCTTAGCTCCTCCTGGATAAATTCCGTTCGTGCTGCATGTGTTATTATAGGAATTATTTTTTGTGAGGCCTTTTCACTTGTGCTTAATTTTCAAGGTGGTGATTTATTTAGAGAGCGTGTTCAAAAAGAGAAACCACCTCGCAATTATTTCTCATATGTCTTAATTTTTGTACAAGCAATTTGAATATAAAATTAGGAAATACAGGTAGACAAAAGAAGAGAAAATTAGAAATCCCCTGTGTTAACAGGTTTATAGTCTTATAAGTAAAACATTTTTATGTATATAATTGATTTGGCCACCTGATACGAAGAACCAACTTATTGGAAAAGACCCTGATGCTGGGAAAGAGTGAGGGTGGGAGGAGAAGGGGACAACAGAGGATGAGATGGTTAGATGGCATCACCAACGCAATGGACATGAGTTTGAGTAGGCTCCAGGAGTTGGTGATGGACAGGGAAGCCTGGCGTGCTACAGTCCATGGGGTCGCAAAGAGTCGGACATGACTGAGTGACTGAACTGAACTGATGTATATAATTACTTATCTTTTTCTTAAAGTGGGATATTTATTAAATTATTCTGTGACCTCATTTGTTCAGTATATAACATAGCATGAATATTTTTCTGTGTCATTAAGGAAAGATAATAATGCAAGCAAAGATAGAGTTTACTCACGCCAGACAAACCATCCTGTCTTCACAACATGCTGTGTGTTGGATAGTATTATTACTCTCATTCTATAGACTGAAAAACTAAAGGACAGAGAGATGAGATAACTTGTTTAAGGTCACACAGCTAGTAAGAAACCGAGTTAGGGTTTCGAGCCTTGTCTAGCTCTAGAGGCCATGCTGTGGGTCACAGGCCTCTGACCAGCGCCATCGCTTCATGGCTATGGCATGTGGTCATTCATTTTACGCTCCTTTCTGGGCTGTTAGGCTCACTGCTGTACCCAAAGCACAGGGAACACTGTTCATATACTTATGTTTGTACACATGTTCAGTTTCTACCTTAGGCTGAGTTCACATGAATAGAATTGCTGAGGACAAAAGGCTACACAGTTTTTAAAGTTAGATAGCTATATGTCAGAGTTTTTAAGCAATTTGTTTTTTAAGCCTCTCTGATGAGATGGCTGGATGGCATCACTGACTCGATGGACATGAGACTGAGTGAACTCTGGGAATTGCTGATGGACAGGGAGGCCTGGTGTGCTGCGATTCATGGGGTCGCAAAGAGTCGGACACGACTGAGCGACTGAACTGACCTTTTGAAAAACGTATAACTTTTGAAAAATTTGACTGTCCATCTGGGTTCAATAATAGTTTTTTTTCTTAGAACAAGGAAGTTTTGTTGGTTCTGCTTCCTCCCTTCTGCATTATATCTATTTCTCTAAAATGTTTAATAAAATGATACCCTTCCTCAAAACATAATGGCTTTTGTTTTCAGTACTTTCTGTATCTTGCATCTCCTGGATTTAACTATTAGCTGTGTGCTCAGTTGCTTCAGTGATGTCTAACTCTTTGCAACTCAGTGGACATTAGCCTTCCAGGCTCCTCTGTCCATGGGATTCTCCAGGCAAGAATATTGGAGTGGATTGCCAATTCCATCTCCAGGGGATCTTCCCAACCCAGGGATCGAACCTGGGTCTCCTGCATTGCAGGTGGATTTCTTACCGACTGAGCCACGAGGGAAACCCTATTAAGATGGGGTTTGTGTATTGATGGAATAATGTCCACCGTTGACTTGATATGAATTTTCTTTTTATTGTTTTTCAGTTTTATTTTATATTGGCATATAGTTGATTTACAATGTTGTGTTAGTTTCACATGTACAGCAAAGTGATTTAGTTATACAGATACATATATATGCTTCACAAGAATTGTAGGATCAAACCTGTAATATAATATACATATATCCACTCTTTTCCAGGTTCTTTTCCAATTGGTTATTACAGAGTATTGAGTAGAGTTCTCTGTCCTATACAGTTGGTTCTTGCCAGTTATCTATTTTATGTACAGTAGTATGTATATTAATTCATACTATGTATGTGAATTCCAATATCCTAAAATTTATCCCTCCTCCTTCACCTTTCCCGTTTGATAACCATAAGTTTGTTTTCTAAGTAAGTCTGTGAGTCTGTTTCTGTTTTGTAAATAAGTTCATTTGTATCATTTTAATAGATTCCACATGTAAATGATATCATATGATATTTGTCTTTTGTCTGACTCATATGACTGCTTTTCTTTCTATTTTATTTTTTCTTCCGAGATTCACAAGAATTGCAGGATCAAGTCTGTTATACAATTTTTTTTTCTTGCTGTCAGTTTATGTAAATTAGGGTGGATTTCCTGGCAAGGATGACAATGTGTCAGAGGCTGGAGGGCAGAGCTCCCTGCTCTAATCCCACCGCTTCCTCTGACTTATTTTATGACCTTGAGAAAGCCACTTCATCATTCTCATTTCGTTTTCCTCATTTGCCAAATGAGGAAGATGAACTCAATGACCTAGAAAACCTATTTCAGTTTTTTAAAAATATACGGTATCAGGCTATTTAAGAATATGGCAGATTTGAAAAAAAAAATACTGTGTGAGATTGGGGCAAATGCGATGTTGGTGGGACAGTGTTGAAGGCAGCTAAAGATTTGTTACAACATATTAAAAATATTCTGTGCCTTGTTGCTTGACGAAAACCTCCTAACAGTGCACTTTAGTGGCTTGTGAAATGAATCTCTAAGACCAAGGTAATTATAGTTGCTCCACTGAAGCATGACAAATGGCCTCTCACTTTGGATTCTTTTATGAGAAAGAAAAACCTTCCATGACAACAGCACTGGAGCTTAATTACAGCCTCCAGATCTGGGGGCAAGAACACAGATTGTTGCTGGCTGTAGCCAAGGGAGAGGAGGCATGAGCCTGAGTTTACCTGGGAAGAATCAGGACAGGGTGATGTAACCATGACCACATAACAGCATTAGTGGGGCTTCGTGGAGGACTTGCTGTTTACCAGGCTCTGTCCCAAGGACTTTATATATATTATCTCATTTAATTGTCACAGTAACCACAAGCAATCAGTTATACGGGAGGTACATTTATTTTTTGGTTTAATAAAGATGAGTGCTGGAGGCTCTTAAAAGAAATTTGCTTAAAACTCAACATTCAGAAAACTAAGATCATGGCATCTGGTCCCATAACTTCACGGCAAATAGATGGGGAAACAGTAGAAACAGTGACAGACTTTATTGTTTTGGGCTCCAAAATCACTGCAGATGGTGACTGCAGCCATGAAATTAAAAGACGCTTGCTCCTTGGAAGAAAAGTTATGACCAACCTAGACAACATATTAAAAAGCAGAGACCAACAAAGGTCCATCTAGTCAAAGCTATGGTTTTTCTAGTAGTCATGTATGGATGTGAGAGTTGGAGTATAGAGAAAGCTGAGTGCCAAAGAATTGATACTTTTGAATTGTGGTGTTGGAGAAGACTCTTGAGAGTCACTTGGACTGCAAGGAGATCCAACCAGTCCATCCTAAAGGAAATCAGTCCTGAATATTCGTTGGAAGGACTGATGCTGAAGCTGAAACTCAAATACTTTGGCCACCTAATGCAAAGAACTGACTCATTTGAAAAGACCCTGATGCTGGGAAAAATTGAAGCAGGAGGAAAAGGGGACGACAGAGAATGAGATGGTTGGAGGGAATCACTGACTCAATGGACATGAGTCTGAGTAAACTCTGGGAGTTGATGATAGACAGAGAGGCCTGGCGTGCTGCAGTCCATGGGGTCGCAAAGAGTTGGAAACAACTGAGCAACTGAACTGAACTGAAAAGAAGTCGAGTAACCTGCTTCATGTCATTCAGTCAGTAGTTGTCAGAGGTACAGTCTGAGCCCTGAGAATTCATTCATTTATTTAGCACATGCTTTTTGAATGTCCATTATATGCCATGCAACCTTCTTAAGGGTCAGTGAGGCCTAAGTGAATGAGGCAAAATTCCTGCTTGTGAGGAGTTTAGCTAATACTGATATGAGACCAGTAATAACAAGCCAACAAATCAATAAATAATTTCTGATGGTAATAAGTGCTATGCAGGAGACTGGGGGGTGGGAGAAGGCTGTTTTACATAAGATGGGCAAAGACGACCCCTGGGAGGAGAAATTTCAGTTGAACCCCACATGATAGAGCAAGTCAGCCATGCAAAAGTCTGTTAGAGGAGAATTTTTACTTGGAGGGCCCACAGGAGCAAAGGCCAGGGGCCTTGCCTTGGCTTGGCTTGTTCTGGGAAAAGAGAGAAGACCAGTATGGTTGGACAATACGTGAGAAGCAGGGAAATGCCTGCAGTGGGGTGAAGAGGAGGGCAGGACTGGAGCCCACAGTATAATGTTTGTCAGTGTATGTGCTCAGTCACTCAGTCATGACAGGCTCTTTGCGACTCTGTGGACTGTATAGCCTGCCAGGCTCCTCTGTCTCTGGAATTCTCCGGGCAAGAATACTGGAGTAGATTGCCATGCTCTCCTCCAGGGGATCTTCCTGACCCAAGGATAGAACCCACATCTCCTGTATCTCTTGCATTGCATGTGGATTCTTAACAGCTGAGCCATCACGGAAACCCATGTTTGTATTTTATTCCAAATGCAGATGAGAGACAATGGAGGATTTTTAAACAAGGCAGCATTATGATATCCAGTCTCTATGGACAGCTTTCTTCACCTCTATGTGACGTTACCAACAAGGAGCAATGCAAAAGGGATAAAGCGTTTATGTGTAGGGAAGCCTAAATGTAAGTTTAAAGGATAGGAGCCAATATTTCAGGTGAAAATTCCAGGTTTTTCATAGAGCAAGACTGAAGTGAGCAGTGAGCGGCCATTTAATCCAAACTTCTGACTTCAGATAAGAAGCCCTGTAGGAGATTCAAGTTGTGTATCTGAAACCTGAATTAAGGAGACTACTTATTTTGAGGGGAACTTCCCTCAGCACATAGAAAGATACACTTTTCGGTTCTGAATATTCTTGACTATTTCTTGGTCTGGAGGTTCTACTTAGCTTATAGAGTAAATCTCATCTAAAATAATAAAGACATCTTCGGGTAGATGACATCTCATGAATTCCTACTACTATGCAGTCTGGTGTATGTGTATGTGTATGTGTGTGTGTTGGTTCTATATCTTTGAAAAAGATTTTTGAAGGTGTCATCAGTGTTTTAACACACAGGACCTGGCTTTTCTGGTGAGGTAGTATTGTATGAATGGTTCTAGAATTTTGTTGTAAACTCAGCAATATGATTTGTTTTATTTGAGAGTTCTTTATAAACAAACACCATATTCATCCATTAAAATTAGTCTGTGTTACATATAGAATGGGCTTCCCAGGTGGTTCAGTGGTGAAGAATCTGCCTGCAACGCAGAAGACACAGGTTCAATCCCTGGGTCTACGAGATTCCCTGGAGAAGAAAATGACAACCCACTCCAGTGCTCTTGCCTGAAAAATCCCATGAACAGAAGAGCCAGGAGGGTTAAGTCCATGGGGTCTCAAAAGAGTCAGATATGACTTAGCGACTAAGCAACAACATATAGAATGAAATTAATTGCTTGTTTGGGTTAAAAGCTCACTATTACATTGTCCACCTTGGCTAAGGTATTAGGAGCTTCACTTTTTTTAGCAAACAAAGTTTGCATAACAACATAAACCATTATTAATACACTGTTTTGTGTGTGTGTCTATATGGCTGATTATCCATAGAGAGGTTCCTGACTAGGTAAGCCTATCTATCCAGATGTTTTTGTATGAAACTGTTTGGTTGCCTCTGTGATAGGATGGATCCCAGAGAGTAAGTAATTAATTGTGAAAGAATTTCATTTAAGCTACACAACTGTGATTGAGTAAGATTTGGGGGAATTTCACCACTCCAGTTTCTTTTTATGTATAGTAAGCATGTTTGTTTCTTAGGAGGGGAAAATTTCTCAAACTGTCTTATTGCATGAGATTAGAAAGTTTCTATTCCTTTGCATAAAATTTTAGTATGTGACAGCAAAAGAAGGACAAGGGCACATTAGGCTGGGTGAGTGATGCCATACACGTGCAAGATGACAAAAACGGTTTCCTCACTGAAAACTGCTGAACTAAAAGAACTCTTAAAAGTTCCCCAGCTCAGTATTGTGTGAGTCAGGGAATGGATTTTTCCCTCTGGCTGTTTAAGCTGGAGTATGTTTTACCAAGACCTTAGCTATGAGCTCAGGAGGACTCTAATAACTCCATCAGAATTATAAAATCAGCTGTCAGCATTGGGATTGTTGCGCTGACTGAACAAGCAGATTTTCTCCCATTGTCTGCTTTCTAGTCTGATGAATAACAGTTTCGTCCTCTCCATTTTGTTGCAGCTCTTTCACTCTGACACTTCTGATTGCTGAAAGGTTTTCTGGAACTTTCCTAAGTCACATACTGGAGTAAATTCAAGGACATGATGAGATTCCAATTGAATCATCAGTGTCTCTACTGTCAGACCTAGTATTTTAGGAGTTCAGTTGGCTGAGTGGTACAACTTCCCAGATTTAATATTACATCCTTGCCACTGTGCATCTTGCCCTCAAGTCTAAATAAATGGGCTAAAGGTCTGATTGGAATCTGTGAGATAAATTATATGTTTATTATGCCAAGTTAAGTAAATACTGTTTGAAAGGATTACTGGAGGGTACAATCAAGTTAATTGCTTTAAAAATCTTTTTTGATTTACTGGGCTCTATGAAAATAGTTAAGCAATTGATTCGGTCATGGTAAGTGACCTGGACAAAGCGGTGTTGGGTCCACAAGGGTCGCCTTTCCCAATTCCCCCGTCTTGCCTGGAACTGTCCCGTAAATGAGCTGAGAGGACCCTTGGGACTGGAAGGCAAGGACTGCTGACAGTATTGTTCCCCCAGAGAAGACACATGTTGGCAGTTTGACATTCAAGCTGATGGATTGATTTCTTTCTTTTTATTCTAGATGCTGAAGAATACCAGCCTCCAATATGGAAATCATACTGTGAGTATCTAAAATGAAAATCTCCTCAGAAGTCTTTAGCAGGCCTGCCTTTTGAACAATTTTTGCTGTTGATTTAGTGCACACACAAACTCCCTCATCACAGCCCTGCAAATCCAAATTCCTTTTTCTACTAAGGAGATATATTGGTCAGAGAAAATAGAGCCCTCTCCCCTGGCCAGGACCTATGAGAGCCAGGTGCCATGACTCACTTAGGAATGCTTACAAAAAAAAAAGATGGATATTCTAACTCTGACTTTCTTCAGGGTGCTCCTTGTCTCCCTTCCTTTCCTCTTTCCTTCCATCCTTCTTTCCTTTCTTCCTTTTTTCCCACAGCTGGTCATCAAGGGTAAGTATGTTGACTTCCATGATTTATGTTCTTGACTGTTTATCCTATAGCTTAATATCATATGACATTTACCACCAAAAAATTAACAGATAGGGAAGAATAATGTTTGGTCACTAAGGGTGACTCCTTAGAAACAGGGTTCATTATCTGATCATCAGTCATCAATCTGACTCCCCTCGTGAAGGCAGGCACTTGTCATCACCTCAAGCTCATTTTCTCTTTCCTTAGTATCACCCGCCTAAGTAATTCTCCAGTGAGAAAGGGGAGGGGTATGGTGTGGAGAGACCCCGGGAGAATAGGCTCTTGTTCAAGCTTTGCTTCTAGACAATAGTGATAAGGATAATTATTTCTGTCATTATTGATGTTGCCCTTGTTTCTTCTGTCCATTGAGACCTGCCATGTACCAGCCACCATGCTAGCTCTGTGCCTGAATTCCCAAATCCCATCTTAGCCCTCAGCAGCGGGTACCACTCTTATCCCCATTTCACACACAAAGGACCCCGAGATCAAAGAGGTTCAGTAATTTGGCAAAGGTTTTACAGGAAGCCTTAGAGTGGCATTCAGAGTGGAACCCAGAAGCAAACCTGACTCACAGCCTGCAAGTTTTCATGATTTTTTTCTATTTAAAATTGTATACATAAGTACATAAAGAAGTATATACATACACACAGACACACACCGCGTATACCCATGTGTGTGTATGTATCTGTAACAAAAGCAAAACAACGCTATATAAAAGACAAACATTAGAGAAATACATAAAGCTGAGAGTAAAAATTTCCCATAAACGACATACCATCCCCACCCCATATTCCACTTCTCCCTTCCAGTCGCTGACCACTGTCCATTTTGGAAAGCACATGCTTCCAAGTGTCTACAATACACATGCCTGATATTAAGGCATTTCTGTGGTTGAACCCTTCTGTGAAAAATGGGTTTGTGCTGTACCCACTGTCCTTCAAACTTGCTTGTTTCACTTCACAAATACCTTGTTTTGATCTTCCCACGTCAGCATATAGAGAGGCCCCTCATTCTTTATTACATGAGTCTGTTCTTCCATCTGTGAAATAAAGGGGTTGTGCTGGGTCTCTAAGGGCCCTTCCATTCTAATGTTCTGCATTCTGATCTTCTATTTTAAAAGGCAGTGCTAATGACTAAGTAATTGGATGTTTTTGTTTGTTTGTTTCCTAATGGAGTGTGAAGTGCTCTGACAGTAAATCAACAAAATATCTGTAGTGAGAGGCATTGGGAGGGTTGCATGACTTACTGTTCCTTGCTCACCTTCTTGCACACAGCCTTGCATACGTTAACTACCCAATAAATATTTGTTGAGTGAATGCCACCACAGAGAGCTTTACTGAAGCGAGAAGATAGCACTGGCTCAGAGTCATTTCACTTTTCCAAGAGACCTTGGGACACCCAGTGTACCTCTTAAAACCACCTTTATGTTCTAAGGAAGCCCAGAAAAGGTGCTATTTATTACATGTTCATACTATTAAATTTACCAGAGTGTATTGGTTTTGATTTTTTGGATCTAACCAAGTTGTGTGTGTGTGTGTGTGTGTGTGTGTGTGTGTGTGTATACTTTGCTCTATAATCATAAAACTTTAGATATACATAAGGGACAGTTGAGGCCATTTAATACAAACCTAATGACATATGAAATACATATGAATACAAATCCCTTATGATTATACAGTGGAAGTGAGAAATAGATTTAAGGGACTAGATCTGATAGACAGAGTGCCTGATGAACTATGGATGGAGGTTCGTGACATTGTACAGGAGACAGGGATCAAGGCCATCCCCATGGAAAAGAAATGCAAAAAGCAAAATGGCTCTCTGGGGAGACCTTACAAATAGCTGTGAAAAGGAGAGAAGTGAAAAGCAAAGGAGAAAAGGAAAGATATAAGCATCTGAATGCAGAGTTCCAAAGAATAGCAAGAAGAGATAAGAAAGCCTTCCTCAGTGATCAACGCAAAGAAATAGAGGAAAACAACAGAATGGGAAAGACTAGACATCTCTTCAAGAAAATTAGAGATACCAAGGGAACATTTCATGCAAAGATGGGCTCGATAAAGGACAGAAATGGTATGGACTTAACAGAAGCAGAAGATATTAAGAACAGGTGACAAGAATACATGGAAGAACTATACAAAAAGATCTTCACCACCAAGATAATCACGATGATGTGATCACTCACCTAGAGCCAGACATCTTGGAATGTGAAGTCAAGTGTGCCTTAGAAAGCATCACTACGAACAAAGTTAGTGGAGGTGATGGAATTCCAGTTGAGCTATTTCAAATCCTGAAAGATGATGCTGTGAAAGTGCTGCCCTCAATATGCCAGCAAATTTGGAAAACTCAGCAGTGGCCACAGGACTGGAAAAGGTCAGTTTTCATTCCAATCCCAAAGAAAGGAAATGCCAAAGAATGCTCAAACTACCACACAATTGCACTCATCTCGCATGCTAGTAAAGTAATGCTCAAAATTCTCCAAGCCAGGCTTCAGCAATACATGAACCGTGAACTCCCTGATGTTCAAGCTGGTTTTAGAAAAGGCAGAGGAACCAGAGATCAAATTGCCAACATCCGCTGGATCATCAAAAAAGCAAGAGTGTTTCAGAAAAACATCTATTTCTGCTTTATTGACTATGCCAAAGCCTTTCACTGTGTAGATCACAATAAACTGTGGAAAATTCTGAGAGAGATGGGAATACCAGACCACCTGACCTGCCTTTTGAAAAACCTGTATGCAGGTCAGGAAGCAACAGTTAGAACTGGACATGGAACAACAGACTGGTTCCAAATAGGAAAAGGAGTACGTCAAGGCTGTATACTGTCACCCTGCTTATTTAACTTCTATGCACAGTACATCATGAGAAACGCTGGGCTTGAAGAAGCACAAGCTGGAATCAAGATTGCCAGGAGAAATATCAATAACCTCAGATATGCAGATGACACCACCCTTATGGCAGAAAGTGAAGAGGAACTAAAAAGCCTCTTGATGAAAGTGAAAGAGGAGAGTGAAAAAGTTGGCTTAAAGCTCAACATTCAGAAAACAAAGATCATGGCATTCGGTCGCATCACTTCATGGGAAATAGATGGGGAAACAGTGGAAACAGTGTCAGACTTTATTTTGGGGGGCTCCAAAGTCACTGCAGATGGTGACTGCAGCCATGAAATTAAAAGATGCTTACTCCTTGGAAGAAAAGTTATGACCAACTTAGACAGCATATTCAAAAGCAGAGACATTACTTTGCCAACAAAAGTCCGTCTAGTCAAAGCTATGGTTTTTCCTGTGGTCATGTATGGATGTGAGAGTTGGACTGTGAAGAAGGCTGAGCGCCGAAGAATAGATGGTTTTGAAGTGTGGTGTTGGAGAAGACTCTTGAGAGTCCCTTGGACTGCAAGGAGATCCAACCAGTCCATTCTGAAGGAGATCAGCCCTGGGATTTCTTTGGAAGGAATGATGCTAAAGCTGAAACTCCAGTACTTTGGCCACCTCATGCGAAGAGTTGACTCACTGGAAAAGACTCTGATGGTGGGAGGGATTGGGGGCAGGAGGAGAAGGGGACAACAGAGGATGAGATGGCTGGATGGCATCACTGACTCAATGGATGTGAATCTGAGTGAATTCCGGGAATTGGTGATGGACAGGGAGGCCTGGCGTGCTGCGATTCATGGGGTTGCAAAGAGTTGGACATAACTGAGCGACTGAACTGAACTGAACTGAGCTGAATGACATATATGAAGTTCCTCTTTATTATACTCAGCCAATAGTCATCCAGGCTCTATTTGAGAGTCTCCAGTTATTCAGAACTGCACCCTGAAGTTCTGAAGGGAGGATGCCATCAGCAGGGCCATCCACAACATCAAAAACATGGGTACTACTGAGAATTCTCTTTGATTGTCCTGAATCCACTAATTCTTTGAGTTTCGATGTTGGACTACTTATAAGCTCATCTGACACACATTGCCAACTCCTGCTACTCCTTCTTATTGTCAAGTTTATCAGCTACTCATTTGGTCTTTTAGCAAACATACATTATAAGCATTAGGAGAAGCACTAGGAATCAACAGTAGCTAAAAATATGGTCTATGCTTTCCTCCAATTTACAGTCTAGAAAGACAGATGTAAACCAATTAATATGCAAATGGACTGAAGCAACAATATACTACTCCTCTCCCTCCTGGGATTACAGAAGACTTTCTAGAAGAGGATAAATTTGCACGTAGGTCTTTAAAGATAAATAAGAAGAAATTGAGGGCCTTCAAAACTTCATGAGGTCCATGTTAATATACAAATATGCTAAAACAATAGCATTTTCCATATCTGAAAATCCAATAAACCTATCAGAATATGAAATTTGTTTGGCTTTAAATAACCTATTGGTAAACACCAAGTGTTTCTCTTTGGAATACTCACAAACCATCCTTTCAGAGATTAATTTTAGGTGTTGATTCAAACTCTTTAATGTATCATTTATGGAATCTATAATTTTCCATCACACAATTAATTTTTCAACTCCAGTGATTATTTGGTACTTTGAAATTTCTCATACATTTGCTGGATGCTGTTCATTTTTGCCATATTATAGGACTTGATTTAAAAATTGATTGTTTACAGTGATTATAGAAGTATATAGGTATGTCTTTTCTCTCATCCATCATCTATTGTTGGTTTTAATATTGAATTATTTGATACTAGATTCTTATTATGAAGCTTTTGTCCCAATTATAACATTATTCCTAAAGGAAAATGAATCTACTTCTACTTCACAATGATCCACATTAAGAAGCTGTTTTTAAGTTTTAATGCTAATTGCAATGCTCTTTCATACAAATAACAGAATATTCCACTTAAACACATTGATTTACATAAGCAAAAAGTTGAGAGGCACTGGCTTTAGGCGTGCCTTGGTCCAGCAACTCAAAGACATTATTGGAGCCCAGTGCGTATGTCTTCCTTTCTTGGCTCTGCTTTCCTAGGTTTAGCTCCACATTTAGTAGGCTTTTGTCTTATAACCCCCAGAGAGCTACCACATTCTCATCCAAAAGCAACTCGCAAAGAGATAGTCTACTTCAAACAAAAGTATTAGCATTTGTTTTAGTCTGAGTCCCTTTGCTGTCCAACTGAAACTATCACAACATTGTTAATCATCTGTAATCCAATACAAAATTCAGTTTTTTAAAAAAGAGAGACTATTTGCACCCAAATTCAGCTTTGGTGTTAGAGGCAATTAAATTTTGTTTGGTAATTGCTTTCCTGGGCATTTAATATGATTACCATTGTCAATGTGCCCAGGAGAGCAGTGCTTTCTATTAATCATAAAGTAACAAATATTACCAAAAAAAAAAAAAATGTCTCAGCCCTATTTGATGTGAGTCCCCAACCCTGGCTACATGACTATGGTCAGAGAGTAACACTAACTGCCCTAAACCAATCAGGGCACCAGGCTGGAACTCAAGAGGGTTCACTCCTATGTAATCTCTATGACTGGAAACTTTGGAATATGGTTGGAGTGGGAAAGATGGAAATGGATGCCTAGAAGGCAACCAATGCATGTGTGATTTAAAATCAGCTCTCTCAATATTTTATATAAAGTAGATTGCTCATTCAGAGAAGGCAATGGAACCCCACTCCAGTACTCTTGCCTGGAAAATCCCATGGATGGAGGAGCCTGGTAGGCTGCAGTCCATGGGGTCACCAAGGGTCGGACACGACTGAGCGACTTCACTTTCACTTTTCACTTTCATGCATGGGAGAAGGAAATGGCAACCCACTCCAGTGTTCTTGCCTGGAGAATCCCAGGGACGGGGGAGCCTGGTGGGCTGCTGTCTATGGGGTCGCACAGAGTCGGACACGACTGAAGTGACTTAGCAGCAGCAGCAGCAGCAGATTGCTCATTCATTCAACAAATGCATATTAAGTCTTTGCCTTAGACAAGACTGTGTGCTTTGATCTGTGGGGCTACAAGAATGAAAACTCCATCTTGACTCAAAGAACAATGATACTACATGCTTAAGTTCTTGCCTTTTCTGCTCCCCCATTTTTCTTAGAAGCTAATGCTATTACTTCCATAAGAATAATCTCGCCTCAAAGTATCATCTATCTACATGTAGTCCTTCATACTCAATACCATACCCCAAAACATTGGCAAAGTCACTGAGAAATATTTGGTTTCAATTTTTTTAAAAAAGACTATTTTCAAGTTTAATTTAAAAATAAAATACAGCCACATTCTAAATTTTCAGCCAGAACTGTATGAACTGCATGCCCTAAGCAGACGAGTTTAAAAGCCAACCACCATGGGTATATTCTGAAAGATTTTATTGTTTAAGAGGCCAAGTGCCAATTAGGCAGCAGATGCCATGGCCAGCAGCTCTCCCCAGAGACTCCCCTGGGCAGCAGGTAAGGCAGTCACAGCTTGTGCCTGTTTTTCTAAAGAGAAGTGTAGAACCTCTAAATTCTGGTCCACAGACCCCCTGCATGAGAATTACCTGAGAATAGTTATAATAACTATTCCTCAGCCTGACCCCAAATTTCTGAATCAGAAGAGTGGAGGATCTGTAATTTATCACACCCCACAGGTGCTCCTCATGCACTTAGGCCTGAGACCCCCTGATGCAAGTCTCCACAGCCTCATCCTCAGATTTTTCAGTGTGCCATGGACAAGAGGAGAAACCTTCATCCCAAGCAAGACTGGACATTCGTTAGAAAGACAAAGCCTGCACACAGCAGCCTGGAGGTGGGGTTGAACTAAGAGGCCATCAAAGCCCCCACCATTGGTTACTCATACCCGTGAGTTCTTTCCTACAAATACTGCGAAGTCATGGGCAGTGAACAGGGTGGCACTGGCTCAGGGTCACAGCTGAGTGTCCAGGTTTGGCTCCTGGGTCCACATGCCTTCTTAAGGGACTTGAGGCTGTTAGAGGACATTGCTGCAGGGTCTGTTAAGAGCTGATGGATCTGGACTGGGCTTCGCATCACCCAGGCCGTGGTTTTCACTTGGCATCTAGGGGAAGATTGTGTTACCAGAGGATAAGCCAAGTTTTTTTTTTTTAATTATTATTTTTTGGCTGCACTGGGTCTTCATTGCTTCGCGAAGTTTTCTCTAGTTGTGGCAAGCAGGGGCTACTCTCTAGTTGCAGTGTGCAGGCTTGTCATTGAGGTGGCTTCTCTTGCTACAGATCACAGCCTCTAGAGTTGTGGCACATGGGCTGAGTTGCCCCACGGCACGTAGAATTTTCCTGGACTGAGGATCGAACCCGAGTCCCTTGCATTGGCCAGGCAGATTCTTAACCATAGGACTACCAAGGGAGTCCATGCTTTCTTACTCAAGAAAAACGGTTCTCTCAGTGAACTCTTGATTTCTCAATCTGCTTCAGATTTCTCCAGGAACAGGGATTCCTCTTCTCTACCCCCAGGTTTCCTAGTGACCATCCCCTCACCCCAGTCAAATAGCCTATTCCAGTGCTCAGGATTCTCTTCTGTGTGTAAGGGCCCAGGGCGGGGAAGAGCCTGGGACTGATTTGAAACATTGCCGTAGAAGCAGATTCCATCTTCTTGCCCCTTAGTGCACAGAATCACCCAAGAAGTGACATTTATTACTGCATTCTGCTTGTGACGTGTGTTTGTTCAACAACAACAAAAAAAAATTCAAGAAACTACATTTTCAAGATTACGTGACATGTTTCAGTTACATTAAATGGGCCTCACGGATGTTTGTTTTGTTACAGCCAGTCTTGAGAAGGAGGGACAGGGACTGACGCTGAGATAGAGTCTAAGGCCCTATATTTTTTTTTCCCTATGGCTGCCATTGCAATTGGTTGTCATCTAATTATCTTTATAGAGACATAGAATCCAGATGGCTAACAGGCTTTGTCAGTTTCTGTTGCTTAGAACAGCACCAAGTAGATCTTGTAGCTCACTGAGAAATGGTGATTGATTTCTGATGTGCGCAGCCCAGGGACCAGCAAGGAGAGGTGGCATCTCTGGCTTGAGGAGTTTGCAGGGACCCAACTCAAAGATACTCCTGGCTGGAGGAGAACAAATGGCTATTTCCATTTGTAAGACGGTGAGCAACCAAACTTCTCTTTACTCAGAGAATCCCTAGAGTGTACAGCTATAGGCTGTAGTTTGTTGACACAGGAGAGGAACTGTCCTTTACATTTCCTCTCCTGTAACCTCTATAACTGTTAATAGCATCTCAATCTTGCCCTTTCCTCCATTCCATTTGCAATCAAGCCCTGCCAGTCCTCCTCAGCAGTCAACTCCCTTCTCATCTGCATTCTACCAGTGTTGTCCTGACTTACACTTTCAAGACCTCCTTTACAGACAGTGAAAATACTCTTATCTTCTGTTTCCCTGGGCTTCCCATATGGCATTGGGATAAAGCATCCGCCTGCCATTGCAAGAGATGCAAGAGATGTGGGTTCGATCACTGAGTCAGGAAGATCCCCTGGAGTAGGAAATGGCAACCCACTCCATTATCCTAGCCTGGAGAGCCTGGTGGGCTACAGCCCATGGGGTCACAAAGAGTCAGACATGACTGAGCGGCTAACACTTTCACTTTCACTTTACATGTGCCAAACACAGTTCAAAGCACTGAGCATCCCACTGTGGACAGAACCAAGTCCCTGCCCCCAAAGAGCTTATGCTTTAGTTAAGGGAGACAGCACACGAGGTAAACAAATAGTGTGTTGATGGTGACGAGGACCGTGAAGAAACATGAAATGGTGTAAAAGGGAGCAGAGTGGGATGATGATGTGGAATTTTATTCCAAGCTGAGCAAGTCAGGGAAGGCCTGAATGAAGGAGCAGGGAGGAAGCCATCTAAACATCTTGGGAAAGAGCAATCCAGTTGGATGGAGTAGCAAGTACAAAGGCCCTGAGGCACAGAAAAATAAAGCAGGGCTTTGGAGTCAAAAGGATCCATTTTAGCTTGATGCCCTGGGGCAGATATTTCCCTTCTAGGCACTTATTTCTTCATATAAAATTGAGAATGATATGTTCTTTCTTCTGAGCTCTGGAGAGGATTCAATACAACATTGTTCCTGGCATGTAACAGACACCTGATATGCTGGTTCCCTTCTCTTCTCCCTTCCCCTCCATTCATCCTCAAAGCCTCCAGGTAATGCTGACCGTGGTCTCTGTTTTATAGCCGGTGTTCAAATGTTTGCTGATATGAATTACAAAGGTACGCATAGCTAAAAGTGCTTCTCTTATAACAGCTGTGCTTCCTTTTCTACCTTCAAGGGAGGCATTAAAAATGGTGTTCACAAAACCGTTCCAGCCATGCCCCCCACATATAACTGCTGGCTTCAAAGGGCGCTGGTGATAGGAGGATAAGAGGAGATAGGATTCTCTGGACATGGGTTCTATGATTGCTCGTGAGCTCTGTGATTCTAAGAGATGCCCTGTTTGGTTCCCTTTACACTCATTAACAGCAAAACCCTGCTGAAAAGCAGCTAGTTGGTGTTGGGGTTGATCTGAGAGGAATAAAGGATTCCATGAAGGCTCTCTCATGATTCAAGGAGAGTGTGGACTCTACTGGGATTGTCAATAGAGTGTCCAAAACTGTTTCTCTATCTTTGGCCAGTTCTTCCTCATGTTTCCTCCTGTACAAGAAGCCTTCTCTGACCTGTCGCTTACACATGGCTACAGTTATTCCTAAGTGTCACAGGCACCATCATTAGCATGGGCAACCTAAGCTTAGAAATGGGATGAGTTAAAAACACCTATATGAGAGTTAGATGATTTCTTCTTTGTGAGTAAGCTGAGTGGTCTACCCCTAATTAGGTAAGAAAATAACCATTTTGAGCTGAATGCTTTGGGGAGCCATCGATACAAAATAAGTTCCATCATTTCTACCTCTGTTTCCACATGACTATCCCTTTCAATTAAAATTTTTTTTTTTTATTTTTAGACCAAGAGTAAGCCAGAAATTTTCACTTCTCTTATTACATTTTCTAGAAAGACTTTATACAATTGAATTTTTTACCTTTTGTAGATGTATTTATGATATGATTCATAGATTTACTTAACATTAATTATTCCCTCTTCACTACTCTGAAGATAACATCAAGTAAGTTTTTTTTCGGCTCCCATTTCCATGAAAGTAAAACTTTAAGGTACATGCACAGGGTGGCTTTTCCTCTTAAGAAAAATAACCAAACTAGCTAAGCAGCAGAAAGCCACTCATCAAAGTCTAATAAATCACAAATAATAGTCTGATAAATTATATTTCTGTATACAATTACCTGCTTTCCTCCATGCCCAAGCCGGAAAATCTGTCTTTTATACAGGATATAAGAGAGTTGTTATTATTTAAGATACTGAAGGGCGCAAGAAAAAGGAATGACAATGGTTGGAAAATAGTTAAGGAGCTAAGCATCCATGGTGATGGGCAGGGCAAAAATGGAACTCATGAAAAAAGAAATGACTTGGAGCCTCATTCACTCGCAGAATCAATTGTGTCTTTGTCTATAACTAACATTTCAGAGAATGCCACTTGTCTCCTAAGGCCATTCTTTCCCTGGTATTCTCATCAGCATTGAGACGGAGGGATCCTATTATGTGATCTTACTACTTAGGTACTCACAAGTAGAATTTCATCTTTAAAATTGTCAAAAGAATTTTAGTCTTATCTAGTCTTCCAAGAAAGCTATAACATGAACAATGCCAGTAACAATTATGAAACTAAATTGTCCTTATGAGAATTTTAAAAAATCAATTTTGCCAGTTTATATTCATTGTGACTCATTTCCATATAAATGATCTGACTTGACTCTGTCTAAAAATGGGTATCTCCTTTGTTTTTTGGTTGAGAAATTTGCAGTTCTTGAAAGGTAGTTAGGTTGAGCTATTTGAAGCCGTGTTGGTATGTGCTGGTTGTTTTTTTTTTTTTTTTAATTATAATTCTCTCTTTTTCTGTTTGGCAGTGTATCAGTTACAACAAGAGGCCCCTCGTCCCAAGAGGATCATTTGTCCTGGGGAGGTCAGTACTCAGCTATTTCCAATACACCTCATTAAATATGATGAATGGTCAGCACTGTGTTCATATTGGAGAGCCTTCAGATTTACTGAGAGTTGATTTCTATTAATGTTTAAGTGTCATCAGATTTAACATCTAAATAATCTATATTTTGAAATCAAGTGTTATTTGAAAAATACTAACTTGTAATCAGAAGTCTTACATTTTTCACCACTGCAAAGGTAATTAAGCATCTTTTTGTAAACTCCCCAAAATGTGAATTCTGTTTTTCCTTTGCTCCTGCAATTTGATACTTTTATCGCTTTTTTTTTTTATTATGAAATGCTTCCAGCAGAGAAAATGCAGAGAATGATAAATATCTGGACACTCTCAACACCCATATTTAGCAAACCTCTATGCTTTGTCATATTAAAAAAAATATCCCTATGAGAAGAGTGACTGGGTTTTTATTCTTGGAGATAAGCTTAAAAGTATATTGACTCATAAAAATGCTTCCTAGCCACAGAACTTTCCCTGGCCCGCCTTTACTTGTCAGTTCTCTTATCATCTGGGATGCCAGCCAGATTGGAAAGGCAAGATGAAGGCTCTGTTTTCTGGTTTTATGCTGACCAGTTGCTTTAATAGCCAGACTAAAATCCTTCAAACAAAGGTCTATGGGTCCTTGCTTGTTTCTGTTAGTATGATTTTGCTTAAATAGAGAGTAGCAAATTTCTTTTAAAGCGTCACATCTGCCTGATCGGGGGAAAGACTCTTAATTCCAATAACCTTGAGAGTCATCCTTGACATCAGGACTTTCTGGCAGACTGACTAGATCTGCTTTTGAATCTGTATCAAAGACTTAGGTACATATGTACCCGCAACCAGAGCCAACTTACTACTGTTTCATTAATGCTTCTACGGAAGTCTTTCTTCTGTGGAAGGGCACTGAAGTTCATCAAGTAGTCTGAATTTTAATAGAGTGAATACTCTCATCCCAGGAGTATCGCTTGGGAGGAGGAAATATTTGATCTGAAAGGAAAAATTCAGAATGAGATCAGATCTTTATTTGGTGGTATGGTCTTTTCTGTCACTTACCCTGCTGACTGATGTCCCTTGGTTTTTCAGTAATATCCAAATAAGAGAAGATTGGGATAAATAACAGAATTTTTTAATGAAAAGTTTTAATTAGGGTATTTTGGGTGGGCACTAAGAAACAAGTTATTTAAAATTCCTTCAGTCCTACTTCATACTTGATACTACTACTTTATAGTATACTTTTTACTAAGTACTTTATAAAGTATAAAGTATACTTTATACTTAGTATTTTGCCATCAGAAAAATATATGACCATGTATAGGGAGTTAGAGAACTTTAAATGTCTATGAAAAGAATGTTTGTGGACTTAGAATTCAACAGAAGTCTCTTCCTCACTCAGTTGCACCGATTCTTTGTGACCTTTTGGACTGTAACCCACTAGGTTCCTCTGGCCATGGAATTCTCCAGGCAAGAATACTGGAATTGGTTGCTATGCCCTCCTCTAGGAGATCTTCCTGACCCAGGGATTGAACCCTAGTCTTCTGTGTCTCCTGCATTGTAGGCAGATTCTTTACCCACTGAGCCACTGGGGAGCCCCACATCTCTTCCTAGAGTTATTAATTAAAAGTCTACTGGCAAAGTCTGGCACCAGAACTTGTAACCCAAGGAGATAGTAAATGTTCATTTGTTCATTTATTTTATATATGTGTATTGTATATAATATAGAGGGAGCCTACTCTGTTCTGACTTTCATCTAGGTGTTGGGAATACAGCAAAGAACCTGGCTATTGGTATCTTGAGTGTTTTATTAATTGCAGGCAATTAAAGGCATATTTAAGGTATTATCTGTGTAGGGGGGTATAAAAGAGAGAAAGAAAGAGAGAATAGAAAGAAAGAAAGAATCCAAGCTCTTCTTTGTTTCTCAAAATCTTGGAATCATGTCCATCATCCTGTAAGCCAGGTAGAATGTTAGCAGTGGAGATAGGTGGATTCAGATTAGCTTCATGAAGGCTCTTCACAGAGTTCCGCTGAAACTCTTCAGACATCCAGTCCGAGCATACAGGGTGGATTCCAGTATACTGTAGCTTACTTCAGTATGCCCCAGAAGTGGGATTGCTGGGGTCATAAGGTAGTTCTATTTGCAATTTTTAAGGAATCTCCACACTGTTTTCCATAGTGGCTGTACTAGTTTTGCATTCCCACCAACAGTGTAGGAGGGCGAGCATCTTTTCATGTGTTTTGTTAGCCATCCGTATGTCTTCTTTGGAGAAATGTCTATTTAGTTCTTTGGCCCATTTTTGATTGGGTCGTTTATTTTCTGGAGTTGAGCTGCAGAAGTTTTCCTTTGTTGTGCAGAAGCTTTTAATATTTCCAGAATTCTGGGAGGTGGATCATAGAGGATCCTGCTGTGATTTATGTCTGAGAGTGTTTTGCCTATGTTCTCCTCTAGGAGTTTTATAGTTCTTGTTAAAGAGATTGTCTTTACTCCATTGTATATTCTTGCCTCCTTTGTCAAAGATAAGGTGTCCATATGTGTGTGGATTTATCTCTGGGCTTTCTATTTTGTTCCATTGATCTATATGTCTGTCTTTGTGCCAGTGCCTGCTTCTTTAATGTCACACTTGCATCGGAAGGGAGCGCCCCAGAGGCCTTAGCAGAGCAGAGCTGTGTGCCACAAGCCACCGCCACCTGCTATGGCTGACGGATATGGCTCATGTGCAGCTGTCTTCTTCCTTCACTCTTGTCCTCTAAACCAAGCTTTGCACCTTTTGACACTTATCAATCTGATTCATTAATAAGTTATGTCGGTGGAGGCTGGAGTCTTAGGTAACTTTGCCCCTAGGAATTCCAAATCTCATTTCTGGCAGGAAACCAAACGCGAAAGGGATGTTCATCGGCTCTGTTTCCTCAGCAGGTGGTGTGGGGCCCATCCAGTCAGGCAGGTGTCGGGCGATAAAGGGCCGAATGTGCTGGAGCGACAGGTGCTGCTGAGATGAGTGCCAGTGTAGCTTCAGGGCCCTTTGTCCTTCCGTGCAAATAATTCCTGCACACATTGCTCAGTCTCCCAGGACTTGGCCTCCTCCTAGTGAAGGCCCTTCTTGGATGCTGGTGAAGCCATTGCTTCTGCTGCAGAGGATGTTTGAGCAGACAGCTCTGTGCCTTGTAGTACACCTGTGTGCTCAGGGGATGTGCCTAATGAAGACAGAAAGCCTTTCGGCTTGAGTGTGTGGCCAGAGAGACTGAAACTTTATTAACATATTTACATAAAGCCATAAAAGCTGTTTCCTTTGAAAACCCTTCTCCCATCAGCCACCTTGTCCCTGGCATGTCACCCCGGGTGTGTTGCTCCAACACATTCCATCTCTTTAGTTTCTCTGATGCCTAATAACTTCCCAGGCTGTGGGCCCCTCTCAGGTCTGGGTCCTCCCACTGAATGCGATAAATTCCACATTGGAGCGCCAAGTGAGTCTGCAGTTACCAAGTCATGGAACTCTGCTGTTCAAGGGCACAGACGCAGGCCAACCTGACTGGCATGCTTGGTGGCTATCGATGAATACTGACCACCTAGTGGACGTTGTTGGAGAAGTAGCAGATCAAGGGTATAGACTGATTCAACAGGCGAAATCCAATGAGCTTTGCAAACCCAGGAAGGGGAGCCTGGCTGCACAGTCACTTGAACTTGTCTGCAATCCTTGTTCTACCACTTTCTAGCTACTTGAGTTAGAGCCTAGCTCCTACTCTCTCTGAGGGATTAAGGTCTACCCCCAGGGCAAACAGCTACTTTGCAGGGTGTTATAAGTGGGATCTATGCCTCAAGCATAGAGAAGAGGTGACAAGAATACACAGGAGAACTGTACAAAAATTATCTTCATGACCCCCATAATCACGATGGTGTGATCACTCATCTAGAGCCAGACATCCTGGAATGTGAAGTCAAGTGGGCCTTAGAAAGCATCACTACGAACAAAGCTAGTGGAGGTGATGGAATTCCAGTGGAGCTATTTCAAATCCTGAAAGATGATGCTGTGAAAGTGCTGCCCTCAATATGCCAGCAAATTTGGAAAACTCAGCAGTGGCCACAGGACTGGAAAAGGTCAGTTTTCATTCCAATCCCAAAGAAAGGCAATGCCGAAGAATGCTCAAGCTACCGCAGAATTGCACTCATCTCACACGCTAGTAAAGTAATTCTCAAAATTCTCCAAGCCAGGCTTCAGCAATACGTGAACCATGAACTCCCTGATGTTCAAGCTGGTTTTAGAAAAGGCAGAGGAACCAGAGATCAAATTGCCAACATCCGCTGGATCATCAAAAAGCAAGAGTTCCAGAAAAACATCTATTTCTGCTTTATTGACTATGCCAAAGCCTTTGACTGTGTGGATCACAATAAACTGTGGGAAATTCTGAGAGAGATGGGAATACCAGACCACCTGACCTGCCTCTTGAGAAATCTGTATGCAGGTCAGGAGGCAACAGTTAGAACTGGACATGGAACAACAGACTGGTTCCAAATAGGGAAAGGAGTGCATCAAGGCTATATACTGTCACCCTGCTTATTTAACTTCTATGCAGAGTACCTCATGAGAAACGCTGGACTGGAAGAAACACAAGCTGGGATCAAGATTGCCGGGAGAAATATCAATAACCTCAGATATGCAGATGACCCCACCCTTATGGCAGAAAGTGAAGAGGAACTAAAAAGCCTCTTGATGAAAGTGAAAGAGGAGAATGAAAAAGTTGGCTTAAATCTCAACATTCAGAAAATGAAGATCATGGCATCCAGTCCCATCACTTCATAGGAAATAGATGGGGAAACAGTGGAAACAGTGTCAGACTTTATTTTGGGGGGCTCCAAAATCACTGCAGATGGTGACTGCAGCCATGAAATTAAAAGACGCTTACTCCTTGGAAGGAAAGTTATGAGCAACCTAGATAGCATATTCAAAAGCAGAGACATTACTTTGCCGACTAAGGTCCGTTTAGTCAAGGCTATGGTTATTCCTGTGGTCATGTATGGATGTAAGAGTTGGACTGTGAAGAAGGCTGAGCACCGAAGAATTGATGCTTTTGAACTGTGGTGTTGGAGAAGACTCTTGAGAGTCCCTTGGACTGCAAGGAGATCCAACCAGTCCATTCTGAAGGAGATCAACCCTGGGATTTCTTTGAAAGAAATGATGCTAAAGCTGAAACTCCAGTACTTTGGCTACCTCATGTGAAGAGTTGACTCATTGGAAAAGACTCTGATGCTGGGAGGGATTGAGGGCAGGAGGCGAAGGGGACGACCGAGGATGAGATGGCTGGATGGCATCACGGACTCGATGGACGTGAGATTGAGTGAACTCCAGGAGTTGGTGATGGACAGGGAGGCCTGGTGTGCTGCGATTCATGGGGTCGCAAAGAGTCAGACACAACTGAGTGACTGAACTCAGAACTCATGCCTCAAGCATCTAGAATGGTGCCTGGCACACTGTGAATACTCAGTGTTGACTCATGGCTGATTCAGAAATCTGTGAAGAGCAAGTTCTGAGAGAATCATTAGGGACATAGTCAGAGCAAGGACAGTATTTGCTGGATGTGAAGGCAAGAAAGGCAGTGATCAAGAACAAAGCAAGGTGCCTGGGTCAGGATTAAGCCTCAAGGTAAAAAGATACTGAGGATGAGGGACAGAGTACAAGCTGAACGACAGCTGCGGCACCGGTTGAGTTGGGTAAGGTTAGTTACTGAAATAACAGTCTGTTGCTTTCTTGAGATTTATTGCAGTAAATTAATATTTATTGAGCAGCCCAGCACCTGGCCTTCTCTACCAGCATTTTCTGAGTGTTCCATACCAAGAGATGCAAAACATCTTCCAGGATGCAAAATTTCACTTCCCCTTTCTGCCAGTTGTCAACCAATCCTCTCCTAAGTGTTTATTAATTACCAAACGGGTACCTGGGTAGTCTGGCAGAAATTGTGCAGAATATTGACTCTCAAATGTGTGTCTCTAGCTGAGACCTCTCCCGTGAGCTCCAAATACCTTGCTCAATCTGCCTACTTGATCTTTTCAGGTAAATGTCCTACAGGTCATCTCTAGTCTAGTGTTCAAAGGATAACTTTGAACAAGGGCAAAGAATAACTTTGAACAAAAACAACTTTGTCCTTGGACCCCACTGCATTAGACACCTAACTTCAGAGACCTGGATGCCTGTTTTTCCCACATTCACCTTTTTTGTAGCAACCTTCGATTTTGCCTCCAAATAGATTTGGTGTTTGTCACTATTCTCTGTTGCCAGGACTACCCTGTGGTTTGGCTCATCATCCTTTCTTACCTGGATTATTTTTTAAATCTATTCATTTGGCTGCACTGGGTCTAAGCTGCAGTATGCAGACTCTTGGTTGTGGCATGTGGGATCTAGTTCCCTGACCAGGGATCAGACCCCAGCCCACTGCATTGGGAGCACAGGGTCTAAGCCACTGGACCACCAGAGAAATCCCTCTTACCTGGATTATTGCCACTCAGCAGCCTCCAGTTTCATATCCCTGCTTCCACTGTTGGCAGTCTTCCTGATACACAGACACACAGACACACAGACACACAGACACACAGACACACACAGACACACACACACACACACACACACACACACACCATTCTTCAAGCAGGAGCCCAAACCATCACTGTTAGCAATAAATCCAATAGCTTCCCTTCTCTCTTAAAAGGAAGACCTCACCCTGCCTATGAGCCCTGGTGTGGCTCCTGCCTTCCTCGCAGTCGCGTCTGTACCACGATTCTCTGAGTGCACTGCCATGCAGCCCCATTAGTTCTTGCTCCTATCCATCAAACAGACCACAGTGCCCCTACCATAGGGCCTTTGCATTTGCCCTTTGCCTGAAATTCTTGTCCTTGAATTTTCTACATGTCCAGATTTCAGATCAAACTTTACCTAATAACTGAAGCCCTTCTTGAACCCCTGAAAAATTAGTACC